>NC_056741.1:1193677761-1193720261 GCF_019279795.1 Protopterus annectens
AGATGTGTAAGCCTCCCCCCCCCATCTACCCATCTATCCAGTGTCCTAGACTCTCTGTCAGAGGGGGTAGGATTTTTAGCAGGGGAAGCCTTAACCCCTTTGGGACCCTGAGAAATAGTTTCCGGGTCTGCAGTAGGGTTTCTGAAAAGGAATTTATGAGAGTCAGGAACCCTGTAATATCTGTCAGGCTTAACAGGAGCTGGAGGCAAGGACATCAGGGGTTAGACTAGACTCTGAAAATACATCATCTACAATGTCTAACACAGGTGGAATAGCTAAAGGCCTGTGTTGAGGTAGTAAAAGGAAGTCCCTGAGCCTCTTTTTAGAGTCTGAAAAATCTTGGCTCTCCCAGTGGAAATGCTCCCTCATGGTATGCAAGGTTTCCCCAAAAGAATAATAGTCCTCAGGAGGAGAAGCTGAAGGGATAGATTCTTCAGCATCAGAATCCTCATAGGGGTAAGTGAATATTCCTGATCAGAAGAGGAGTCAGAAGAAATAGAAACCTGATCTGAAGATTCATAGTCTGTCTCTTGCCTAGGCCTCTTATCAGGAGGGGGGTGGGAACCCCTGATCAAGGTAATCAAGTCTTAAGCCATTTTGAGCATCTGTTTTTTGGGCATGGAGGCCTGTCCATGTGGCTGTTGAGTTTCTTTGTCTTTAAAGGTGCTTTAGTCTTTGCCCTTGAAGCTGGAGTCGGTTTAATTTGTTTAGGTCTGAATATACCCTCAGAAGCCGGTGCCTGCTCAGCGGCTCCAGGCCAATCTGAGGGAATAATGTCTGAGGCTCCAATACCTTGAGTTTCCAGTGGCCTAGCCGACTCCATGTGGGAGTCGGTAGCGGTCTGTGACTCTAAGGTAGCGGGCGTCAGGGACTGCGAAAGCACCTCACCGAGAAAGTACAGTTTTGTACCTACCATAAATGTAGATGTCCGATAGGTATGCATCTGCAGTCCTAACATATGGGTTGTCCTGCCTCAGGCAGCCCTTCGGTCGGCCGGATTCCAAAGTCTGGGTCTGGCCTCGGCTGATGTCGCACTTCACCCGACATCATAGCTGCTGTTTATTGGGTATAAAGGCATCAGCCGACGCCATTTTCCTCAGTGTTTCTTGCCCCAGATGCCAGGTGCCCTCTAGGTAGGCTAAATTTGGATAAATGCAAATAATTCCAAACAGTATATATATATATATATATATATATATATATATATATACATATATACATATATACAAACAAATACACCACAATAGATTCCCCCAGCTAGCTAAAAGAGGGGTAAATACCCTAGGAATACCACAGAGGGGAAGGAGGGTGGGTAATCCTGACTGCAGATGCATACCTATCGGACATCTACATTTATGGTAGGTACAAAACTGTACTATGTCCTTCAAGGATGCATCTGCAGTCATAACATATGGGTAGAATACCATAGCCAAACTGGGGAAGGAGGCACTAAGATAAAGATGGTGTAGTTAAGATCCCTTGCAAAACAGCAGTTGCAAAACCTGCTCGGGATCTAGAGTATAAGGGAAGATTATAATGCTTGGCAAATGTATGCACGGAGCTCCAAGTAGCAGCTTCTAAAATGTCTTTGGTAGCCACTCCTCAGGGAAAGCTGTAGTGGTGGCTGTAGCTCTTGTGGAATGAGGTCTGATATTATCAGGAGTTGTCTTTCCATGAAAAGAGTAGCAAAATCGAATGCAATTTCCTATCCATTTTGAGACCGTCTGTTTTGAAATTGCTTTTCCTTGCATTCCTGTTGCATATGCTACCAGAAGCTGGTCAGTTTTTCTGCTGGTCTTAGTTCTGTCCAGATAGTAGCGTAATTGTCTGTGCACATCCAAGGTATGTAGCAGTCTTTTCCCCTGTTCTGTGGGTTGGGAAGAATGTAGGTAAATGAATCGCTTGGTTCAATGATACTCTGGAGACCACTTTGGCATAAAGGTAGGGTTAGTTCTCAGAGAGACTCTGTCCTGATGGAAGATAAGGAAGGGTTGTACTGCCATTAATGCCTGTAACTCAGATACCCTTCTTGCTGAAGTAATTGCTAGCAGGAAAGCAGTTTTCCAAGACAAGAATTGTAATTCTGCTGTTGCTGCTGGTTCAAAAGGGGAAGTGTTAACTTTTCCAGCACGGGTTGAGATCCCATGTAGGTAAAGGTGGTTTCCTTGGAGGTTTTACATTTTGGATTCCTCTCAAGAACTGCCTGAGTAGAGGATGAGAGAAGACAGGAGGATCCATGTTGTATTCTGCTGAAATTGCTGATGCATGAATCTTAATGGAGGAGTAAGACAGGCCATTGTGGAACAGCTCTGCTAAATATTCCAGGATGTGTGCTATGTTTGCCAATGAGACATTTTCTCCCTTTGCTGCACTCCAAATGAGGTATCTTTTCCACTTGGCTGAATAAGTCTTCCTTGTGGAGGGTCTGCGTGACTCCAGGATAATGTCCTTAACCCTCTGAGATAAACCTGGGTTATTTTGTTTTATGCAATATTCCAAGCAGCTAGCTGCAGTGTTTTCAAGTTTGGATGTAGGATCTTGTAGTTGTCCTGTGTTAGTAGTAAGGGACATAGAGGTAGAGGCCATGCGTGTGTCCGTGACATGCTTCTCAGTAGCGGGTACCAATGTTGTCTCGGCCAGTCTGGAGCTATCAGAATTACCCTTGGCTGATCCTCTCTGATCTTCAGTAGAACTTTGTACATCAAGGGACGAGGTGGAAATGCATATGCTGTCAGGTTTTTCCAGCTGAAGGAAAGGGAGTCCACCCTCCAAGCAAGTGGGTGGTATGCTCTTGTGCAGAATATCTTCAATTGGTGATTGTGTGGGGAGGCAAATAGGTCTATCTGTGGTAGTCCCCATTTCTTTGTTATGGCTTTGAAGATATCTGGATGCAGCATCCATTCGTGAGCATCCGTGGTAGTTCTGCTTAAGGTGTCTGCTAGAGAATTTTCTTTTCCTGGTACAAATCTGGCCTGAAGTTGAATGTTGAGATTCAGGGCCACATTCCAGAGGTCCATTGCCATCCGGCATAGAGGATATGAATGTGTACCTCCCTGTTTGTTGATGTACCACATGACTGTGCTATTGTCCGTCCTTATCAGCAGATGACCCTGTTGAAGGAGTGGTCTGAATGCCTGGATCGCATGTTTCACTGCCAGCATCTCCTTTAGATTTATGTGTAGATTCAGCTGGTCTTGGGTCCATAGGCCTTGTATACACTTGTCCACCATGTGTGCCCCCCATCCTAGGTCTGAGGCGTCCGTGGTGATGGTCTGACGGATGAGGTTTGTGTAAAGGCAAGCCTCTGTTCAACTGACAGGCCTGAGCCCACCACAGGAATTCTTGTTTCAGGCATGGAATTATTGTAATCTGGGCTTCTGGACTGTGCTTGTGTTGAGACCATACATTCCTTGGGTACCACTGTAGCTTTCTCATATGCAGCCTGGCATGCGGAACCAATATTATGCAGGATGCCATGTAGCCCAGGGCTTGCAGGACTTTCCTTGCAGTAAGCTGAGTTTGTGTTGTTAATGTCATGAAGTGGACTGGTAGTTGCTTTTGTTTTTCTTCTGTGAGAAAAGCCATCTGAGTTGATGTATCTAGTTCTGCACCCAAGAATGTTATCCTTTGGGATGGTACTAGTCTTGACTTTTGCATGTTGACTGTGTATCCCAAGGCTTGCAACAGTTGTATGACATTTTCCAGATCTTTTGTTAATTTTGCCTTATTGTCCGCTTACATTAGGCAGTCGTCCAGGTATGGGTAAATTTGAATTCCCTGAAGTCTGCAATGAGCAATTACTGATGCCAGGCATTTCGTGAATACTCTGGGCGCAGTAGATAAGCCAAAAGGCAATGCTGAGAATTGATAATGCTCTGATCCTGCAAGAAATCTGAGGTGTCTTCTGCAATCTGGTCGTATAGGGACGTGCAGGTATGCCTCCTTGAGATCTAGAATCACCAGCCAAGACTCCTTGCCCAGCATGGGAAGAAGCTGCTGGAGGGTCAGCATTTTGAATTTTGGAACAATGAGGTATGTGTTCAGTGCGGACAAGTCTAGAATAGGTCTCCATTGATTTTCTTTTCTTGGTACCAGGAAGAGCCTGGAGTAAAATCCTTGGCCTTGTTCCATAGGTGCCACCTCTTCTATAGCTCTTATCCTTAGTAAGTTGTTGATTTGTCTTAGAGCGTCTGTTTTTTGGCTTGGTGGTAGGTTTGGCATTCCTCTCTTTTTTGTTAGAGTGTGGAAGTGAAGCCTGTAGCCCTTGTCTATTGTTTGTAAAGTCCATTTGTCTCCTGTAATGTAATGCCAGTTGTCGGAGAATAAGGCTAGTTTTCCGCCCAAGGGTGCTTCCACTTGTTCCCTGGTAGGCAGAACTAGAGCCAAGTCATTGTGTCTGTCCTGTGGAAGTGGTTGTAGTTGATTCTGTGGCAGTACTTCTCTGGTTGGTAGGTTGCCACTGATGTCCCCTGTAGGCACCCCTAGATTGACCTCTGCCTCTTGGCCTATTTCTGCCTCTCTGCGCTCTGGAGTTGTCTGGAAAGGACCAATTCTTCGAAGGCCAATTTCTGCTAAACCTCGGAGGTTGGACCTGTAAGAAATCCTTGACTGTTTGGACAGATTGTGCTTTTTCTTCCACCTTCTTTAGAACCTCCTGTGCAGGGGAGCCAAACAAACTTTGTTTCTCCATGGGAGCATCTAGGAGTTTTGACTTAACATGGTCTGGTAAGGATTGTTCTTTAACCAGGCATGCCTTCGAATCACTGTTCCAGTCATAGCTGATCTAAAGGAAGCTTCCAGTGCATCATAGCCACATTTTAAGAAATGGTTACTGACCTGCTGAGAGTTATGTACCAAATCCTGAAGGGACTTGCGGTCTAAAGGTTCAGGAGAAGACAGCTTTTTATTTAGCTGGTCTAACAAAAATTCCTGGTACTGAATCATGTGAAATTGACAGTTCAAGGCCCTGGCCGAAAGAGTAGCAGAAGTATAAACCTTTTTACCCCATCTCTCTAATGCTCTAGATTCCCTTTCAGAGGGAAGAGGGTTTTTGGCAGAGGCAGCTGTCACACCTTTAGGGCCCTGTGAAATGGTATCAGGGTCTGCAACAGGAGCCTTATACAAATGGTAGTGTGTGTCCGGGACCCTGTAATATCTGCCTGGCTTGGCAGGAGCCGGAGGAAGAGAATCAGGAGCAGTACAGGCATCATCAACAACTGTTAATACTGGCGGAATGGCTAAAGGCCTATGCTGTGGTAAGTGTAAAAAGGTCCTTAGCCTTTTCCTTGAATCTGAAAAATCCTGGCCCTGCCATTGGAAGTGTTCCCTCATAGTATGCAAGGTTTCCCCAAAGGAAAATTCTTCAGGAGGAGAAGCAGCAGGAATGGAATCTTCTGCATCAGAATCCTCATAAGGAGAATATGGGCCTTCGTGAGGGTCTGAAATGTCATCCGAGGAATAATCTGTAGAGACAGGTTCCGGGGGTTCAGTCCTAGGCCTCTTGTCTGGAGGGGGCTGAGAAGACCTGTCTGGGTGAGGTTGGGATCCTCTGATCATAGAAATGAGATCCTCAGCCAGGCTGAGTATTTGGGAACTAGAGGTAGGCCTATGTGAAGGAGTTTTGGCAGGCAAGGCCTTAGAAGATTTAGCTGCTTTAGCCCTGGCAAAAGCCTTGATAGACATGGAGGCAGGGGGTCTAGCAGCCCCACGTGCAGGGGTAGATTTGTCTAAAGGAATAGTGTCTGACAAATCCTGGATGCCTGTTTCTGTAGCAGTAAATTCAGGAGCAGATTCAGCCATACTCTGTGAGGCCTCGGCTATCGGAGGCATGCTTTCGGCCGAAGGAAGAACCGGGGGCTCGGTTTCAGCCAAAACAGAGACATTCGCGGTTGGCTTAACCATGGTTTCAGCCGAAACCGCGGGCCGCGAATGCCGGTCCTTTTCCTTGCGCTTTTTAGCTAATTGAGTAGTCGGAGTCTCAGACGGCATTTTGTATGCAAAAGCGGGACCAAAAAACTCCTCTGCAAACTCCGACCGACGTCTAAGTGTCCGTCGGTTGAAGGAAGCACAGGCTAGACAAGCTGATACGTCGTGGTCAGGGCCTAAGCAAGGAAGGCAGTAAGAGTGGAAATCCTTATAAGGTATTTGTTTCCCACAAGTTAAACAATTATTTACTTTGTCTGACATCGGCTGAGGCAAGAAAGAGTCCCCAACGGGGTACTTAGCTTTTTAGAAGTCTTCGGTAGTAGGAATCTCTGGATCTGACTGACTGGCACTTGCGAACAGCTTCTGCTTCGGGCACCGCGCAGCAAGAAAGACTGAGGAAAATGGCGTCGGCTGATGCCTTTATACCCAATAAACAGCAGCTATGACGTCGGGTGAAGTGCGACATCAGCCGAGGCCAGACCCAGACTTTGGAATCCGGCCGACCGAAGGGCTGCCTGAGGCAGGACAACCCATATGTTAGGACTGCAGATGCATCCTTGAAGGACATCCGGCGACTAGCTTAGGAGAAGCTTCGTCATTGGTTTTGGGCCTCGGTTGCCTGTCTTTTTCTTTGTGTTTTTTGTGGAGTCTGGTAGTCAGATGGCTATCCAATGACATTTTATAATTAAATCTGCGTCCAAAACAGCTTAATGCAAAATCATACAGACGCTCAATAGCGCGTTGGTTAAATCTAGCACAAAACCGACAACTAGAGACGTCGTGATCAGGGCTTAGGCAAGGAATACAGTAAGAATGAAAGTCCTCATGAGGTATTTGATTTCCACAAGAAATACAATTATTAACTTTTTCTGACATCGGTCTGGAGCAAGAAAAAAAGTTTCCCCAATGGGGTACTTAGCTTTAATGAAGACTTTGGATCTGAAACTCGAACACGTAAATCTCAGGAGTCGGCCGACCGGTACTTGCTAACTGCTTCTGCTTCAGGCACTGCGCAGCAAGAAAGACTGAAGAAAATGGCGTCGGCTGCTTCTTTTACACCCCTGACGACCTGACGGCAGCTGACGCAGGACCCAGGACTTTGGAATTTGGGCCGACTGAGGGCAACCTGCCAGCAGGATTACCCAAATGTAATGACTGCAACAGTGAAACACGAAGAACATAATAGTAAAAGCCCCAGTCAGAGCCAGTCCTGTAAGGGCATAGCCTGTCCAATATCACCCAGGAGAGCAAGTGCAGTCATACAAATGGGGAAGGAATGCTGCAACATGGAAGAGGAGGACATCTATGGTTATGGTAAGATTTTACACAACTTTCCTATGTCCTTCTATTCCAGTGTTGCAGTATTCTACGTGTGGGTGAGTGCAAAAGCTCACTAAGAGCTGAAGTTTCCAGGAATCCAAACCCTGCAAACTCCACCCTGGCTCTGGAGATAGGTCCAGTTTGTAGTGTTTGGTAAAGGTGTGAACTGAGGACCAAGTGGCTGCCTCCAGTATGGAGTTGGTGTCTAACCCTTTAAAGAAGTTCCAAGAAGCCATTGCTCTGGTGGAGTGGGGGCCTTGACATTGCCCTGCAAGGTCTTATCATGGTGTAGGTAGCAGAAGGAAATGGCAAGGGAGATCCAGGCCAAAATGGTCCATTTGCTCACTGCTTGCTTTCCCCAAGGCCCTGGAGTGGAAGGAGACAAACAGCTAGTCTGATTTCCTAAAGGGTTTGGTTTTATGAAGATAAAACATAAGTTGTCTGTTAACGTCTAGGAATGTGGCATACACTCACTATCCCCCTGTGGGTTAGGGAAGAAGGTAGGCAGGTGGATGGGCTGGTTCAGGGATAGGTGATTCACAACTTTGGAGGTGAATGACTGGTTAGTCCCAAGGGTCACCCTGTCCATGTGGAAGATTAGGAAAGGTGGTGTAGTCATGAGAGCTTGCAATTCTGAAACCCTTCTGGCGGAAGTCAGAGATACCAGCAAAACAGTTTTCCATGTGCAAAATTTTAAGGGGGTCTTCTGCTGGCTCAAAAGGAGCTAGAGTGAGTTTTTCTAGAACACAGTTAAGGTTCCAGGGAGGGGGGACAGTTTCCTGGGTGGTCTTAAGTGTAACACACCTTTGAAGAAAAGTTTGGAAGGGAGTCTGGATGCAAGGGGAGGATCCAGGGGGAGGCAGGCAGGCAGAAATAGCAGACAGGTGTGCCTTAAGAGATGAGTAAGACAACCCTGTTTGCATGAGTTCACACAGGTATGACAGGGTGAGCAGCATATCGCTTTCCAGTGGGTCCAACGGTCTTTTGTGACACCAAATAGAAAACCTTTTCCATTTGAAGAGATAGGATTTCCTGTGTTGGGTTTCCTGGCCTCCTGCGGGACAGTGAGCATGTCCTCATTGTATAAGTATCTGAAGGGGCTCGGAATCCCATCAGCCACAGGGTGAGGTGCATGGATTGCCACTGTGGGTGTATCAGAGTCCCCTTGGCTCTGTGTAAGCAGGTCCACTGAAGGGGGTAACTTGTGGTGATTGCCCTTGGACAGGTGAAGAGGGAACCAGTGCTGTCTTAGCCAGTAGAGAGCCACCAACAAGATTTTGGGAGAGTCCTGCTAAATTTTCAGCAGGACCCTTTGTATCAATGGGAAGGGGAGGGATGCATACAAGAATTTCCCCTTCCAGGTTATCGAGAAGGCATCTGTTGCTAATGCCTTGGAGTCCGGTGCAGTAGCCAGGAAGCTGCCTGTTTATGTAGAAGGCAAACAGGTCTGTGTGTGGAATACCCAAACTGTGGACCATAGTCAGGAAAACATCTCTTTGCAGCATACATTCGTTTGTTTGAAATGGTTCTGCTTAGGTAATCTGCCTGGGAGTTTTGCAGGGATGGGATATAGGCTGCCTTAAGGGTGATCCCCTAGGAGGTGGCCATTTCCCAAACCTGCAGAGCTAGTCTGCATAGAAGGTAGGATTTGGTCCCTCCCTGCTTGTTGAGCTATCACAGGACTATGTTGTCATCTGTGAATATCTTTAAAGGGCCCTGCTCTATGTAGGGATGGAAGGCCTGTAGAGCAAGGATGGCGGCTCTAATTTCTCTCTCATTTATGTGATCTTGTTTGTGACTGTCTGTCCACATATCTTGTAATTCCTCGTTTCCCAGAGTTGCTCTCCAGCCCAGGTCTGAGGCATCTATGTACATGGTCTGGGAGGGAGAGGGTGTTTGCAGAAGCAGGCCTGGGTTTTGGGCTACCTGAGCCATCCACCATTTCAGTTCCTGATGCAAGCAGGGGAGCAGTGGGAACCTGAACTCTAGAGGGTGGGAGTGTTGGGTCCACACCAACTAGAGGTACCACTGAAGTTTCCTCATGTGCATCCTTGCTAGGGGAAACATGGGAATAGTAGCTGCCATGTAACCTAGAAGCCTCAGAAATTGTCTTGCAGTCACAGTTCTGTTGATTTTTGTCCAGTAAGGTGGTGGTTTTGGAGGGATATTACCTTTTCTGCTGGGTGAAAAGGCCTTCGTGAGCTCTGTCCTGATCCTGCAATCATGGTCCTTTTTCTGGTTACAAAAGAGATTTTGGAGTAGAATCCTTTTCTGTTTGCTTGGGCTGGAACTGGTTTCATGGTGCCCTGCAGTAGGCAGGGTTTGCAAAACCTGATGGATGAGGGGTAGTCGACTGGGAAGGGGCCTATGGTATGCCCAGTCTGACAGGAGGGGTGGTCCAGGACATGAAGATGTCCTGTATGAAGGATAGAACCCATTTGTCTGTGGTAATGAGGGACCATGCAGGGAAACAGTGAGAGGTGGGCAGGAAGGGTAATGGATGGGTAGGGGTGGGGTTGAAATTTGTCAGGCCGTCAGACACTACCTGCCCTATCAGGAAAGAGGGGTCTTTGGCTGGAAGACTAAGGCCTAGCCTGAGGAGGCTGTCTTCTAGGGGGTCTTCTAGACAGAGGAGCTGCAGGCCTGGAGGCTTTCCTGATAAACTGGGTCTTAGCTGGGTAGTTCCTCTGGAACTTGGGAACAGGCGAGACCAGGATATGTTTAAGGTCTACAACTCTTTTCCTTTCTGTTGAAAGGATTTCAACAGGTCAGCCACTTTTTCACCAAAAAGGGCAGAGTGATCCAAAGGTGCATCCAAGAGTTTGGCCCGAAGTCCTCTGGGATAGGCTGTAGTTGCAGCTATGAGTATCTTAGCACTGAAGTTGATGCAGTTGACCCGGCTGAGGCTTTGGCTGCATCATAACTGCATATCAAGGAGTGTCTATTCACTTGGGAGACGAGTGCCTTCAATGATGACAAGGACTTGGCAGCACAGTCAGGGATGTCATCTAAATCTTTAGTGGCTTTCTCCAGCAGAGCTAGATTTGGTCATATGAGTTTGGTAGTTGGTGGCTCTAAAAGAGGGTAGCAGAAGTATACATTTTCTTTCCCAGCCTCTCAACAGTCTTGCTGTCTTTGTCAGCAGGGAAGACAGTAGTGGTAGGCAGGACCTTGGAGGCCCTGTCTGTAAAGATAGATAGACTGGCAGGATCAGCAGGAGGGCACTTAAATTTCTCTGTCTCAGAGACTTTATAGAGTCTGTCTGGTCTACATGGGGGCTGGAGGTTGAGAGTTCGAGCTAATGGAGGCTGAAACAAAAGCATTCAAGAATGCAGATTGAATGGGAGGAATGGCAGAAGGACTGGGAGAGGCCATTTTAATACGGTCATAAAACCTTTTCTGTATATCAGACATATCTGAGAATTGCCACTTAAAGTGGTCTTTCATTTTATTAATAGTTTCGCCAAAGGTAAGATCCTCTACAGGGGAGTCAGGTTCAACAGAGCCCTCCTCAGGAGATCCATATCCCAGGGGGGATGAGATCTGGGAGGAGCAAGAGGGGGTCATCAGAGGAATCGGACAATTCCTCTTCATGCTGATCTACCCTCCTTTCCTGGGTTGGAGGTCTGGGACTAAGGAGGGGAGGAGCAGTGGCAAAGGGTTCTGTAGAAGGCCTAAGGGCCATAAAGGCGTTGAACAAACTCTGGCTGAAGGCCTGCCAATCCAGCATGCTTTCAGAGGTTGGAGTGAGGTGTCTTTTTTCATTAAAGGCCTTGCCAGTGTCTGGTCAGGACTAGGTCTTGGGCCAATTGTCAGAATGGAGGAGGAGGCGGCGTCCGGTGGGCCCCAAGTGAATGCTGCACCCCCCCCCAGCATCTAAGGTAGGTGCCGGTAACTCCTCTGTGGATGTGTTGTCCACTCCAAATTGTGTGGCTTCCTCAAAAGGTACCCACTTTATCTACACCTGCGGATGCCAGATCCTCAGTCAAGCTGACATCGGCTACAGACTGAGGAACAGCAGACGGAGGCACAGCACACAAAGTAGGCTGCGAGGACTTGGCTCTCTTCCTAGCCAGTTCAGACAGGGTGTCAGGTGAGGCATCCATCCCAAACGCTATTTGTTTCAAGCACTGATTCTCTAGATACAATTGTAAGGCCTGCAACTGGCAGTGTGAGGTTTGGGGGGCGAACGATCGGCAAATGGCACAGTTCTCGGGGTCGTGTTCCCTGCCTAGACAAAAGAGGCACTGGTCATGTGAGTCTTTGTGGGGAATCTGCCAACCGCACTTGCCCTTACCGGATGACATTAACAGACTATAATTAACAACAAAGTAGGACTGAAAGAATCCCCAATGGGGTACTTAACTGAATCTTTTTTGATCAGATGTCCACGAGAAGCAGGAGCAACTGGCGTACGACTGGTGGCTGAAAAGTTCTTAGGGCTGGTGCGTGGAGACATCACTTTTATGGCCCATGTTCCTGCAGCCACATCAGACATCCAACACACCAAGAGGGACTAAAAATCTTTGGAAACCTGGCTAGACAACTGGAGAGGAAGAAGGGTAAACCCACAAGTAGAATACTGCAACACTGGAATAGAAAGACATTCCCATCAATGTTCCACAAAGATCACAGAAATTATCCTAACGCCATTTAGAGGTTAAATACCAACCAAATATCTGCTAGGGGATTTCAATTACCCAAGCATTACATGGCACACTTGCACATATAAAAACGGATATGCTCAGTGTTTTCTAGACTTTGTTCATGTCAACTGGCTACAAAAATTGAAAACGATCCACAAGAGATTCTAATATCTTTGACTTGGTTCTTACCCACTTTGCTCCACCTGCACCCCATTCTGCATCACCCCATCCCTAGTTAATCTGACCACACGTCTCCATAAAGCCTAGCAGTACAAGCACACTAACAAATGAGACCATCTTAAAAACTTCTGTAGTGCAAAACTACTTCAGCTTTAAGACCTTTGCAACACAATCAACAATCCCCTGCAAACAGACACAGAAGAGAGGGCAGCCATATTCACCTATCTTGAACAGCTGCATTAAAAAAGTCAGCATCTGTTCATCCCAAATATAATGTTAAATTCAGGAGGAACCCCTCTGATAAACATACTGAAACACTGCCCACCCTAAATATATTTCTAAATTCAGGAATAAACTCCCTGGTAAACACACGTGCCAACAAGGAACTTAAGAGGGTACTCTAGTAGAAAATGTAAAGCAGATTACAAGCTTAAGATGACTACAGATACCAAATGAAAAGTACAGTTTTGTACCTACCATAAATGTAGATGTTAGAGTGTATACCCTGCTGCAGTCATCACACACGGGTTATCCTGCAGTCAGGCGGACCCGCAGTCGAACCGAATTCCAAAGTCTTGGTCCGGCGTTGGTTGCTGTCGCTTCTTCCCTGACGTCAGAGCGCCAGGGTATATCAGAGGCATCAGACGCCATTTTCTTCAGTTTTTCTTGCCCCAGATGTCAGGTGCCCCTAATAGGTAGGCAAAAAAAGTACACATATAGCTATATGAAAAAATAAAACAAAACCCTTAGGCACAAGCAAATACACCACAGAGGTAGTATAGAATAGAGTGGTAGAGATAAGTTCAGCTAGTTCAGAGGGGATGGAGGGAGGGTAACCTGGACTGCAGCAGGGTATGCACTCGAACATCTACATTTATGGTAGGTACAAAACTGTACTATGTTCATCGTGTTACCCTGCTGCAGTCATCACACTTGGGTAGAATCCCAAAGCTAAGGATGGGAGGTGGAGTCAAACAGGGTTAGAGGAGGCTACCCTGCAAAACTGCAGAGTAAAGTGGTAAGTGGTAATGTTTGGTGAAGGTGTGTACTGAACTCCAAGTTGCAGCTTCCAGAATATCCTTGGTTGGCACCCCCCTGAGGAAGGCTGTAGATGTAGCTGCTGCCCTGGTAGAGTGGGGCCTTATGGTAGCAGGAACTGGTTTTCCATGGTGGGTGTAGCAAAAACGTATGCAATGTCCTATCCATTTGGAAATGGTCTGTTTTGAGATAGCCTTTCCTTGTGATGCTGTAGCATAGGATACAAAAAGCTGGTCAGATTTTCTGAAAACCTTAGGTTTATCCAAGTAGTAACGTAGCTGCCTGTGAATGTCCAAGGAATGCAGGAGTCTTTCTCCTTTGTTCTGTGGATTTGGAAAGAAGGTGGGTAAATGGATGGTTTGATTTAGAGCCACACTGGATACCACCTTAGGCATAAAGGAGGGGTTATAGTTCGTAGAGAAACTCTGTCTTGATGAAAAATGAGGAAAGGCTCTACTGCCATTAGTGCCTGAAGCTCTGAAACTCTTCTAGCTGAAGTAATTGCTAGCAGCAGGGCAGTCTTCCATGATATAAACTTTAAGTCAGCTGAGAAAGCTGGCTCAAAAGGAGGTAGCGTGAGTTTTTCCAGAACAAAGTTGAGGTCCTAAGTAGGTGTTGGTGTTCTCCTGGGAGGCCTAATGTTTTTGGCCCCTCTGAGAAACTGCCTTAGGAGTGGATGTGAAAATAAGGGAGGATCTGTGTTGTAGTGAGCAGAAATAGCTGAGACGTGGATTTTAATAGATGAAAAAGAAAGCTCTTTGTGTAACATCTCAGTTAAATATTGCAGAATCTGACGTATGTCAGGCTGAAGGGTATTTTGGCCTTTAGCTTGGTTCCAGGCACAAAACCTTTTCCATTTGTCTGAGTATGCTTTCCTGGGCCTCCTGGCCTCCAGAATAAAATCCATAACAGCTTGTGAGAGAGGAGCTGGCTGGTTGCTTAGGTGATTTGCCATGCAGCCAAGTTTAAGGTTTTGAGCTGGCTGTGTAGAATCTGATTGTCTTGCTGTGTGAGCAGGTGGGTTAATTTGTGGTAGAATCCATGGTGGGCCATGGGCCATATTCCTTAATGGTGGGTACCAGTGCTGGCGTGGCCAGTCTGGGGCAATGAGTATCATTCGGGGTCTCTCCATCCTGACTTTCAGTAGCACCGTTGTGAGAAGGGGTAATGGAGGAAAGGCATATACTGTTAGCATTTTCCAACTGAATGAGAGTGCGGCCACTTTCTAAGCTTGATGGTGAAAAGTCCTTGTGCAAAATTTTGCTAGCCAATAGTTTTGAGGGCTGGCAAACAGGTCCATGTCTGGGAGCCCCCATTTTTGAGCTATCATTGCGAATACTTGTGGATCCAGTTTCCACTCGTGGGGATCCATGATGTTTCTGCTTAGGTAGTCTGCCAATGTGTTCTTTCTTCCTGGCAGGAATTGAGCTTGTAATTGGACTTGGTAAGCCAGTGCTGTGTTCCACAAGGTCATTGCTTGCCTGCATAGAGGGTAGGAGTGTGTACCCCCTTGTTTATGTACCACATTACTGTGATGTTGTCTGTCCTTATAAGCTGTCCTGGATGTTAAGAGATCCTCGAAGACTGTCAGAGCATTTTGTACAGCTAGCATTTCTTTTTAATTGATGTGCAGATTCCTTTGATCTGCAGTCCATATGCCTTGAACGCACCGTCCTGCCATGTGTGCCCCCCAGACATAGTCCGATGCATCTGTTGTCATAGTTTGCCTGGCTGGGGGTAGGGTGAAAGGCTGACCCTTGAGGTGACATGCCCGTGACCACCATAGAAACTCCTGTTGAAGGCAGGGAATGAGAGGTATCATTGTTTCCAAGCTGTGGCTGTGTTGAGTCCATACGCTTTTTAGGTACCACTGTAATTTCCTCATATGCAGTTTTGCAAATGGTATTAGTAGTATGCAAGATGCCATTAAGCCCAAGGCCTGCAGAAATTTTCTTACAGAGAGTTGGGTCTTTGTTGCCATTGTTCTTAAGTATTGAGTTAATTGTAGTTGTTTATCTGGCGTCAGATAAGCCATCTGGGCCGTTGTATTCAAGCTGGCACCCAGGAATGTCATATTTTGTGAGGGCACTAGTTTTGATTTCATTTCGTTTACTGTGTACCCTAGGCAACTTAGAAGATGTTTTACAAAAGCCAGGTGTTGTAAGAGAAAGTCCTTGCTTTCTGCTTGGATGAGACAGTCGTCCAGGTATGGGTATATTTGAATTCCTCTGCCTGCAGTATGCAATTACTGGTGCCAGGCATTTTGTGAAGACCCTGGGCGCAGTAGATAAGCCGAAGGGCAGTGCAGAAAATTGGTAATGGGTTGAACCTGCAATGAAACTGAGGCATCTTCTGCAATTTTGTCCAATAGGGACATGCAGGTATGCCTCCTTGAGGTCCAACGTTACTAGCCAAGCTTTCTTGCCCAACATGGGAAGAAGCTGCTGTAGTGTTAGCATCTTAAATTTGGGTACTTGCAAGAAGGTGTTTAAAACTGAAAGGTCCAGAATGGGTCTCCAAGCATTGTCCTTTCTGGGGACTAGAAAGAGCCTGGAGTAAAATCCTTGGCGTTGCTCCTGTGTAGGTACCAGTTGAATGTCTCTCATGTCCATGAGAGCTGTAATTTGTTTTTGTGCCTCTGCCCATTGATTTTGTGGCAGGTTTGGCATTCCTTTTATCCTTGGCAAGGTGTGGAAATGGAATCTGTATCCGTGTGAGATAATGTCTAGGACCCATTTGTCCTTTGTGACGATGCACCAGTTGTCTGCAAAAAGTGCTAATTTTCCTCCCAAGGGAGCTGCCAAGAGAGTTTTGCTTGGCAGTTTGAGGTTTAAGCCATTGGGTTTGCCTTCTAGTAGTTTGGAACCTGTCTTCTCCTCCCTTCTGTGTTGCAGTGCCCCATTGGTGAGGTTTGTAAGGGATTTGTGCTTGTCCTCTGCCCCTTGGGCGCCTGTATTTACCCCTCTGTGGTCTGTCAGAAGCTGGAAAGGACAATTTTTTGTTGGCCAAATTCTGCTGAAGCGTGGGGGCTGTACCTATAAGAAATCTTTGACCGTCTGCATAGATTTTTCCTTATCCTCCATTTTCTTTAAAACCTCCTCTGCTTTAACCCCAAATAAGACATCCTGCTGTAAGGGTGCATCCAGTAACTTTGCTTTAACATGATCAGGCAGAGATTGTTCCTATAACCAAGCATGCCTATGTATAACAGACCCAGTAACAGCTGCTCTAGAGGAAGCTTCCAAGGCATCAAAACCACATTGTAAAGTATGTTTGCCCACCTGTTCAGCTGCATGCAACAGATCTTGCATTTCCTTGAATTCAGACTGTTGAGGGTGCGTGCCCATCTTTTGTTTTA
Organism: Protopterus annectens; assembly: GCF_019279795.1. Classification (NCBI taxonomy): domain Eukaryota; kingdom Metazoa; phylum Chordata; order Ceratodontiformes; family Protopteridae; genus Protopterus; species Protopterus annectens. The sequence continues at coordinate 1,193,694,229 of NC_056741.1, forward strand.
TTTGAGACATTAGGAATTGCTGGTATTTAAGCATGTGAAATTGACAATTTAGTGCTCTCATAGCTAGAGTACCTGAGGTGTAAACCTTCTTCCTCCATCTATCTAGTGCTCTGGAGTCCCTTTCTGAGGGTACAGAATTTTTAGTCATAGAAGCCTTAGCCCCTTTGGGACCCTGGGAGATTTGTCTCTGGATCAGCAACAGGGCTTTTGTATAGGAATTTGTGAGAGTCAGGCACTCTACAGTATCCATCTGGTTTGGCTGGAGCAGGAGGCAGAGAATCTGGATTTAGACTAGATTCTAAGAAAACCATCCACAATGTCCAAAACTGGGGGGATAGCAAGTGGTCTGTGCTGGGGGAGTAAAAGAAACTCTTGGAGCCTTTTCTTTGAATCAGAGTAGTCCTGACCTTCCCAGTGGAAATGTTCCCTCATGGTATGTAAGGTTTCCCCAAAGGAATAATCTTCAGGGGGAGAAGTTGAGGGAATGGAGTCTTCAGCATCAGAATCTTCATAAGGGGGAAAGGAGTAATCCTGTTCCTCAGAGGAGCCTGAGGAAACAGACACTTGGTCAGAGGAGGCATAATCCTCCTCTTGTGTAGGCCTTTTGTCGGGGGGGGGGGGGTTGGGAACCCCTGATCAAAGAAATCAAATCTTCAGCCATTTTAAGCATCTGTTTCTTAGGCATAGGGCCTTGACCTGGAGACTGAAGTGTAGGCTTTTTTGGTTTTAGAGGAGTCTTAAGCTCAGCATAAGATTTTATGGTGAGAGTAGTCGGTCTGAAGACACCTTCAGAAACCGAAGGTATTTCTACAGCACCGGCTTCCCCTACTGCAATGTCGTCGATAGGGCGTAAAGAAAATGGCTGCGTCGGCCTAGAACTCTGCTGGGGGTTCCTAAGCGGTCCGGGGATGCAATCCAGCGGTAGTCAGGGGCTGCATAGGCGCCTCACTGAAAACAGGAGAGCTGGCGACCGGCCCAGCCGAGGCCTCGGAGTCTGGCTTCGATCTAGGCTGCCTGTCTTTATCTTTGCATTTTTTATAAACGCCGGTAGTCGGTTGCTCCGACGGCATAGTGTAATTAAATTTTCTACCGTAGTGCCGTGCAAAATCAAAGCGTCGCTTTATAGTTCGCTTATTGAACCTAGCACAAAACCAACAACCAGTGACGTCGTGATCTGGGCCTAGGCAAGGTATACAAAGAATGAAAGTCCTTATGAGGTATTTGCTTTCCACAAGAAATGCAATTGTTAACTTTTTCTGACATCGGACTGAGGCAAGAAAAGGTTCCCCAATGGGGTACTTAGCTTTGAAGACTTCGGACTGAAACTCGATTCGAAAATCTCACGTGTCGGCCGACCGGCACTTGCGAACTGCTTCTGCTTCAGGCACCACGCGGCAAGAAAGACTGACGAAAATGGCGTAGGATGCCTCTGATATACCCCTAGCGCTCTGACGTCAGGGAAGAAGCGACAGCAACCGACGCCGGACCAAGACTTTGGAATTCGGGCCGACTGCGGGACCGCCTGATGGCAGGATAACCCAAGTGTGATGACTGCAGCAGGGTAACACGATGAACATCTACAAATCTGTCTTCCACTATGGCAGAAAATTAAAGAATGTCCAACAATTCACTCAGCTCATTAATAATCACACAGTCCAAGCCCAAGGATATAGCCACTACATTATCAGATACATTTCGTGTCAACTTTACTCCCCTTATCTCCACCGTTACCCTGGTATCCCTAAAAATGTAGTTCCCACATGAATTACCTTGGGACAATTCTTAAAATTCCAAAGACTAAAAATAATACTCCCATGGGACCAAAACAGGCTGAATTCTTGTCAGTGTCAAGAATATACTACTGGAGTCTCTACTAAACGTCTCATATTTAGCCTATCCACTGGGTTTGTGTCTGAAGAACAACCGCTCTTCATCCCCTATGCAAGGGTGGCCCTCTACAGTTCCAAGCAAAGATGGGCCAATCAGCCTTGTATGTAAAGCAACAAAACTTACCATAGCAGAACTTATTTCTACAGCCAAAGGCAACTTAAATGTGGATGGCAGTTATTCTGTCAAGGACAGGTCCTGCCTCCAGGACCCATCAGGCTTCTTTGACGAGGTTACAGATGTTGTGGACAGTAGTCATTGGCCAATGCTTTTAACACCATCTACAAAGCTGGTGGTTAATAAACAAAATAAAATAAATTTAATGAAAATCCTGGTTATCTACTGGATTGCTAATTAGCTAGCTAACAAATCTAAGGTTGTGAATGTTTCTTGCTAACCTTTCTGAACATAAACGTGCAATTAGTAGGGTACCACCAATATCAGTGCTGGGTCCTCTGCTCTTTGGCATTTATTTTGCAGACTAACAGTCCAACAGCTCAGAAGTGTGTGTGGCTGACTAAGCTTGACAACTGCAAGCTGGGCACTGTTATCCAGTCATCCTCTTATACCAAATAGCTCCAACAACTGCTGGAATAGGTACTTACCTGGTATATTGAAAACAGTTAAGTAAAATGCAAAAAAGTGCAACATGGTATCATTTGGCAAAAAAAAAAAAAAAAGCTCTTTCCACCTCATTTGTTATAAATGTTACTCCTCTTTAGGCAAACAAGGTCATAACAGACCTGGGTGCTGAAAGGGAAAATGATCTCATTCATCATGTTCCTACAATAATTAGGAAATCCTTCTATCTGGCCTAGTTAATTTTCAAGGAAAATATTTTAAAGAGCCAAAGAAGTCATCCTACCTCTATATTCTTCCCTTATCAGACCCGTTGTTAAATTCAACGTTCCCTTTGGTATGTACAAAACAAAGCACATCACTCATCCAAAAAGGACACCAAAGATACAGTCACCAAGAAGATTAACAGCCTTAAAAATATGTCAACTATCCCAATAGATTAGCACAACTCTCCTTGCATACAAGTAACCTGCCAGGTGCTCCAAGGTGATGTGTCTTTTTTTCTGACCCATGAAAGACTCAATCCTATTTGACCTCCTGTTCTGTTTGCAAAAAAACAGTGGTTCTACAAACACCTGCAATAGGAATCTATATCTAGACTCACTGGAGAACTAGGCTTTTATTTCAACATATTCACAGCCTATTTAATAAGTTACCACTGCAGGTCAAACAAACCACTACAACCACTTTTAAGGCTAGTCTTAACTGAATGGTTAGGCAAAATTTCCTTAGGATTGTCATGTACAGCCCTGCTAGATATACGAGAGATGACCACTTTTAAGTGCTTTAAACTGAGGGCATAAAAGTGTCTCTACATAAAGGTCTAATTTACTAGTATACTGCTTTCAGTGCGAGTGTTTTCTGCCCGCAGTGTCAGATTGCAGCCTGTGGCCAATTTCAAAGTTTAAGGCCAGCTTAAGCAAATAAGAATATGTACCTCCCTGGTTATTGAAACATAACATAACAGGATGATGGGTACTGTCCATCACAATTCTTGGAATCTACAGAGACTTCATACCGAACTGTCAGCATATCCTTCAAGTGTAAATGGAGTTTGACTTCGGAACTCTTGCAAGAGCCTTGCACCTTTAAACCTTGTAAATGGGCGCTCTAGGCCTGGTCTGATGCATCTGTAGTTTGGGTATGATTGCGAACTGGAGAGCAGAAGGGCTTTCCTTTGTTCTCCTGGATGACAGACATCCCCCAATGCAGCACTCTCTAGCAAGAAAGCACTGGGAGGGCATGCTCTGGTGTGTGGAATCGTTAATCACAAAGGTTCCTTAGGTATAAATGGAACTTACTTATTTGTAGCCATGACAGGGGAAAGGAGTACTGTAGATACTGCATGACAAAATATCTTGAAAACCTCCCTGGCTGTCCACTTTTTTTGTGGCATCTGCTGGACAAGTGGTACGAGAGGTAAGATGTCCCGGGCCAAGAAGAATAAGAAGAAAAAAAATTTGACACTTGTGCATCCAGACGTTCCTCCAAAAACAGTTTTTCGGTGAAAGTTCCAGTTTGGACTTCTGCAGGCTAAACCTAAGTTTCTGCAGGTACTGCTAAATAAAGCTGAGGAAAGTACAGTTTTGTACCTACCATAAATGTAGATGCCCGATAGGTATGCATCTGCAGTCATAACATATGGGTTGTCCTGCCTTAGGCAGCCCTCGGTCGGCCCGATTCCAAAGTCTGGGTCTGGCCTCGGCTGATGTCGCACTTCACCCGACGTCATAGCTCCTGGGGTATAAAGGCATCAGCTGACGCCATTTTCCTCAGTGTTTCTTGCCCCAGATGCCAGGTGCCCTCTAAGAAGGCTAAATTTGGATAATTGCTGTAAATTCCAAACAGTAGCAGGCAAAAAAAAAAAAAATATATATATATATATATATACATATATACATACAAACAAATACACCATAATAGATTCCCCCAGCTAGCTGAAAGAGGGGTAAGCACCCTAGGAATACCACAGAGGGGAAGGAGGGTGGGTAATCCTGACTGCAGATGCATACCTATCGGACATCTACATTTATGGTAGGTACAAAACTGTACTATGTCCTTCAAGGATGCATCTGCAGTCATAACATATGGGTAGAATACCATAGCCAAACTGGGGAGGAGGCACTAAGATAAAGATGGTGTAGTTAAGATCCCTTGTAAAACTGCAGTTGCAAAGCCTGCTCGGGATCTGGAGTATAAAGGAAGATTGTAATGCTTGGCAAATGTATGCACGGAGCTCCAAGTAGCAGCTTCTAAAATGTCTTTGGTAGCCACTCCTCGTAGAAAAGCTGTAGTGGTGGCTGTAGCCCTTGTGGAATGAGGCCTGATATTTTCAGGAGTTGTCTTTCCATGAAAAGAGTAACAGAATCGAATGCAATTTCCTATCCATTTTGAAATTGTCTGTTTGGAAATTGCTTTTCCTTGCACGCCTGTTGCATATGCTACCAGAAGCTGGTCAGTTTTTCTGCTGGTCTTCGTTCAGTCCAGGTAGTAGCGCAGTTGTCTATGTACATCTAAGGTGTGTAGTAGCTTTTCCTCCCTGTTCTGTGGGTTAGGGAAGAACGTAGGTAAATGAATAGCTTGGTTCAAGGATACCCTGGATACCACCTTTGGCATGAAAGTAGGATTGGTTCTCAGAGACACTCTATCCTGGTGAAAGATAAGGAAAGGCTGTACTGCCATTAATGCCTGTAACTCTGATACCCTTCTTGCTGAAGTGATTGCTAGAAGGAAGGCAGTTTTCCAAGATAAGAACTGTAAGTCTGCTGATGCAGCTGGTTCAAAAGGAGGGAAGTGTTAATTTTTCCAGCACAAAATTGAGATCCCATGCAGGCAGAGGTGGTTTCCTTGGAGGTTTTACATTTTTGATCCCTCTTAGAAATTGTCTGAGGAGAGGTTGAGAGAAGATAGGAGGATCCATGTTGTATTCTGCTGAAATTGCTGAAGCATGAATCTTAATGGAAGAATAGGACAGGCCATTGTGGAACAGTTCTGCCAAGTATTCTAGGATGTGTGCTAGGTTTGCAAGCGTGACATCTGTTCCCTTTGATGCACTCCAAATGAGGAATCTCTTCCATTTGGCTGAGTATGTTTTCCTTGTGGAGGGTCTGCGAGCCTCCAGGATAATGTCCTTGACTCTCTGAGATGAAGCAAGCTGGTTTTGTTTTATGCAATTTTCCAGGCAGTTAGCTGCAGCGTTTTCAAGTTTGGATGCAGGGTCTTGTAGTTGTTCTGGGTTAGAAGTAAAGGCCATAGAGGTAGAGGCCATGGGTTCGTCCGAGACATGCTTCTCAGTAGCGGATACCAATGTTGTCTTGGCCAGTCTGGAGCTATCAGAATTACTTTTGGCTGTTCCTCCCTGATCTTCAGTAGAACTTTGTACATCAATGGGAGAGGTGGGAAGGCATAAACTGTCAGGGCCTTCCAGCTGATAGAAAGGGAGTCCACCCTCCAGGCTTGTGGATGGTATTCTCTTGAGCAGAATTTCTTCAGTTGGTGGTTGAGTGGGGAGGCGAACAGGTCTATTTCTGGCATTCCCCATTTCTTTGTTACGGTTTTGAAGATATCTGGATGCAGCATCCATTCGTGAGCATCCGTGGTAGTTCTGCTTAATTTGCCTGCTAGTGAATTCTCTTTTCCTGGTACGAATCTGGCCTGCAGTTGAATGTTGAGATTCAGGCCTAGGTTCCACAGCTCCATTGCCATCCGGCATAAAGGGTAGGAGTGCGTGCCTCCCTGTTTGTTGATGTACCACATGACTGTGGTATTGTCCGTCCTTATCAGCAGGTGTCCTTGCTGAAGGAATGATTTGAATGCCTCTATTGCATGCTTCACTGCCAGCATCTCCTTTAGATTTATGTGTAGATTCAGCTGGTCTTGGGACCATAGGCCTTGGATACACTTGTCTTCCATGTGTGCGCCCCAGCCTAGGTCTGAGGCGTCCGTGGTGATGGTCTGCCTTGGTTGTGGTTTGTGGAAAGGCAACCCTCCGTTGGTCTTGCAGGCCTGAGCCCACCACAGGAATTCCTTTTTCAGGCATGGAATGATTGGTATCATGGTTTCTAGACTGTGTCTGTGTTGAGACCATACATTTCTTAGGTACCATTGTAATTTCCTCATATGCAGTCTGGCATGTGGTACCAAGATTATGCAGGATGCCATGTAAACCAGGGCCTGCAGGACTTTCCTTGCAGTAAGCTGAGTTTGTCTTGTCAATGCCGTGAAGTAGACTGGAAGATGTTTTTGTTTTTCTTCTGTGAGAAAAGCCATCTGAGTTAGTGTCCAGTTCTGCACCCAAAAATGTTATCCTTTGAGATGGCACTAGTCTTGACTTCTGAATGCTGACTGTGTATCCCAAAGCTTGTAGCAGTTGTATGACATAGGCCAAATCCTTTATTATTTTTGTCTTGTTGTCCGCTTGTATTAGGCAGTCGTCCAGGTATGGGTAGATTTGAATTCCCTGAAGCCTGCAATGTGCAATTACTGATGCCAGGCATTTCATGAATACTCTGGGCGCAGTAGATAAGCCAAAGGGCAATGCTGAGAATTGATAATGCTCTGATCCTGCAAGAAATCTGAGGTGTCTTCTGCAATCTGGTCGTACAGGAACGTGCAGGTATGCCTTCTTGAGATCTAGAGTCACCAGCCAAGACTCCTTGCCCAACATGGGAAGAAGTTGCTGTAGGGTCAGCATCTTGAATTTTGGTACAATGAGATATGTGTTCAGTGCGGACAAGTCGAGAATAGGCCTTTTTTTGGTACAAGGAATAGTCTGGAGTAAAATCCTTGGCCTTGTTCCACAGATGGTACCTTTTCTATTGCTCTCATCCTTAATAAGTTGATGACCTGTTTTAGAGCCTCTGACTTCTGGCTTGGTGGAAGGTTTGGCATTCCTCTCTTTTTTGGTAAAGTGTGGAAGTGAAACCTGTAGCCTTTGTCTATTGTTTGCAAAGTCCATTTGTCTCCTGTAATGCAATGCCAGTTTTTTGAAAATAAAGCTAACTTTCCGCCCAAGGGTGCTTCCAATTGTTCCCTGGTAGGCGGAAACAGAGCCAAGTCATTGCGTCTGTCCTGTGGAAGTGGTTGCAGTCGCAGCTGTGGAGGCACTCCTCTGGTTTTCAGGTTGCCACTGACTGCCCCTGTATGCACCCCTTGATTGACCTCTGCCTCTTGGGCGTCTATTTCTGCCTCCCTGTGCTCTGGTGGTGTCTGGAAAGGACCAATTCTTTGAAGGCCAATTTCTGCTGAACCTCGGAGGTTGGACCTGCAGAAAATCCTTGACTGTTTGCACAGATTTTGCCTTTTCTTCCACTTTCTTCAGTACCGCCTGTGCAGGGGAGCCAAATAAACTTTGTTTCTCCATAGGGGCATCTGGGAGTTTAGATTTAACATGGTCTGGCAAGGATTGCTCTTTTAGCCAGGCATGCCTTCAAATCACTGCTCCAGTCATAGCTGATCTAAATGAAGCCTCCAGTGCATCATAGCCACATTTTAAAAAATGATTACTGACCTGCTGAGAATTGTGTACCAACTCCTGAAGGGACTTACGGTCTAAAGGTTCAGGAGAGGAAAGTTTTTTATTTAGCTGATCTAACAAAAATTCCTGGTACTGTATCATGTGAAATTGACAGTTTAAAGCCCTGGCAGAAAGAGTAGCAGATGTATAAACTTTTTTACCCAATCTCTCTAATGCTCTTGATTCTCTTTCAGAGGGTAGGGGGTTTTTGGAAGAGGCAGCTGCAACACCCTTGGGGCCCTGAGAAATGGTTTCTGCAGCGTGGGCCTTGTACAAGTGGAAATGAGAATCCGGGACCCTGTAATATCTGTCAGGTTTGGCAGGGGCTGGGGGAAGAGTATCAGGGGCTGAACAGGCATCATTGTATGCATCATCAACAACTGATAGTACAGGTGGTATGGCTAGAGGCCTATGCTGTGGTAAGTGCAAAAAAGTCCTTAGCCTTTTCCTAGAATCAGAAAAATCCTGACCCTGCCATTGGAAATGTTCCCTCATTGAATGTAGAGTTTCCCCAAATGAAAATTCTTCTGGGGGGGAGGCAGAAGGAATGGAGTCTTCTGCATCCGAATCCTCATAAGGTGAGTATGGGCCTTCCTGATGGTCTGATACATCTGATCCATCCGAGGAATAGTCAGAGGAAAGAGGTTCAGGGGGTTCAGTCCTAGGCCTTTTTTCAGGAGGGGGTCGTGAGGCCCTGTCTGGGTAAGGTTGGGATCCCCTGATCAAAGAAATAAGGTCCTCAGCGAGGCTGAGAATTTGAGAACTTGAGGAAGGTCTGCGAGGTGGAGCTTTTGTAGGTAAGGCCTTGGAAAGTTTAGCTGCTTTAGCCCTGGAGAAGGCCTTAATAGACATAGAAGCAGGGGGTCTAGCTGCCCCACGTGTAGGAGTAGAAATGTCCAACGGAATGGTGTTGGACAATTCTAGTGTGCCTGCTTCTTCGGTAGGAAATTCTGTAGCAGACTCCGCCGGGGCCTCTGAGGCCTCGGTCGTCGGAGGCATGCTTGCGGCCAGAGGAAGAACAGAGGACTCTGTTTCAGCCGAAACAGAGACACTCGCGGTAGGCCTAACCGTGGTTTCAGCCGAAACCGCGGCCGCGAGTGTCGGTCCTTTTCCTTGCGTTTTTTAGCTAAATGAGTAGTCGGAGTCTCCGACGGCATTTTATATGCAAAAGCGGGACCAAAAAAAACTCTTCTGCAAACTCCGACCGACGTCTAAGTGTCCGTCGGTTGAAGGAGGCACAGGCTAAACAAGCTGATACGTCGTGGTCTGGGCCTAAGCAAGGAAGGCAGTAAGAGTGGAAATCCTTATGAGGTATTTGTTTCCCACAAGTTAAACAATTATTTACTTTTTCTGACATCGGCTGAGGCAAGAAAGAGTCCCCAACGGGGTACTTAGCTTTTAGAAGTCTTCGGTAGCTGAAATCTCTGGATCTGACCGACCGGCACTTGCGAACAGCTTCTGCTTCGGGCACCGAGCGGCAAGAAAGACTGAGGAAAATGGCGTCGGCTGATGCCTTTATACCCCAGGAGCTATGACGTCGGGTGAAGTGCGACATCAGCCGAGGCCAGACCCAGACTTTGGAATCGGGCCGACCGAGGGCTGCCTGAGGCAGGACAACCCATATGTTATGACTGCAGATGCATCCTTGAAGGACATCCTTATGGTCTCCTCACTGAAAGGTGGCCTGTAGGAGACAGTTATCCAGAGGGTGCTTGTTCTGAGTAAACACAGTTTTATCTTTAAGATTCTCTCTGTTACTTTTTTTTTGTAGAAGGATCCTTATTTACTGGAAGGATTCCTATTGCAATTGGGTAAACAAGGGTGAACTTATGTCAGACTATATGCATCAGATTTCCCTTTTCCTCAAGACTAACACCTTGTAAACTTGAGAGCTAGACAGTAAATCTCAGAAGAGTGCAGTGATAAATTTCACCTTTATCTTCAAGTAAAGCTTTGTGTGCAAAGTCAAATAAATCTTAATATTGTTCATGTCGCAGCTGCTCTGGAAGCTGCATCTGCAGCACCATATGCAATACTATGTATGCATAAATTAATTACGCCAGGTTAGGATGAGTTAAGGTGACTTTAGCATCCTAGCCAAATCAAGCCCCATTATTTGTGTAAGGATATCTTCCAGGAACTTAAGGGTATGGGTCAAACATTCTTGCCATAACTGTCCAGAAATCTACTCACTTTCTTCCTATTGGGAGTTTATCCTAGTCTCCTGAGGGAGTATCTGGATCTGCCACTGGATTCTAAAGTAATGGTGCACCTAACATCAGTAAAATCTATCTGGGGTCTTAGGTCTGGTTCTTGTAAATGTTGCAAAAACGTCCAAACAATACTCCCTGCAAGGGTGTAAGTGCTACTGGCTTGGGTGTGGTCATAACTTAACAGTTCCAAAGCCCTGTTAAAAGCATGAGACTTTTGTAATCTGCAACTGAAAATGATCACTCATTAGGGAAAGGTCAACCACTGGGGACTTGAAGCTAATGTATCTTCACTATCAGTATCATACCACAAAGGGAGGTCACCTGCAACTAAGTCCCTATTCTCCTCCTGTATGGAACCAGTTTCTACCATATCCTTAGAAAGAATGCGCAGAGTGATCCTGCTACATTTCACAGTGCATTTGTTCAATGTTGATGGCTTAACTTGTCACTGCCAGACGTGTAGAAGGGTCAGGACACCAATCTGGTGGTATCAGACAAATTGGTGAGGCACTTGACTGAGGCCTTCTAGGCTCTGACTTAGGGAATCTGGATGAGCATTAGCCTTGGTCTACAATCACAAGGGGTAATCCATTTTCTCCTTTCTCAGTGAGGGGTTTAGAGGCGGTGTGGAGTATTATGGTGTCTGCATAAGAGAGGTCCACCATAAGCTCAGTCAGGGTGGACATGCTACAGTCATGTAACATTATGGTCTCTGGGGAAGGCTTATCCAGATGTAAGCAACTCTTTTGATACCAGGACTAGCAGCTGAACAAGCTCCTCCTTGGTAAAGGTGTCCTTGGGTTGAGAAGATCATAGGGCATTAACGACTACTAAGGGTGAAGTGACATTTCCCATGCAAGGTAAGAGCCACTATCACTAGTCATGGAAGAAAGGTGAAAGAATACAGTGCGCTTGTGACTCGCATGCACAAAGTATGGCATCTTTCATAGCCTTTATAGTCTTGTGCCTAAAATCATGGTAGATGTCGCATGCATCAGTGTTGTGTAACAAGCACATCTGTCTTGTCTATCATTAAAAGTTAACCTGTCTCTTATATGCACTCACACTGCTTGGCTGGCATCAACAAACTTCCGAATGGGCACATCTGGAACCCAACAGAATAATCAGTCAAAAAGTAACAGTGACATAACCCTTACAATAAGGGAAGTACAGTTTTGTACCTACCATAGATGTAGATGTTCGAGTGTTCACACTGCTGCAGTCATCACACTTGGGTTATCCTGCCGTCAGGCGGTCCCGCAGTCGGCCAGAGTTCCAAAGTCTTGGTCTGGCGTCGGTTGCTGTCGCCTCTTCCCTGACGTCAGTGCGCCAGGCATATATAATATGCATCCAACACAATTTTCTTCAGTTTTTCTTGCCCCAGATGTCAGGTGCCCCCAAGTGGGTAGACAATACATATTGCTAATCAAAAATATACATGTAAAATAAAAACAATACCCTCAGCTATCAGCAAATACACCCCCAAGGTAGTATAGGATAGAAAGGTATAGATAAGTCCAGCTAGTTCAGAGGGGATGGAGGGAGGGTAACCTGGACTGCAGCAGTGTGAACACTCGAACATCTACATTTATGGTAGGTACAAAACTGTACTATGTTCATCGTGTTACACTGCTGCAGTCATCCCACTTGGGTTGAACCCCAAAGCTAGGTTTGGGTGGCTGGTCTATAAAGAGTTAGGATTGGCTAAGAGGCCCTGCAGAACTGCAGTGGCAAATCCTGTTCTGGATTTAGAGTAGAGAGGCAGGTGGTAATGCTTGGTGAAGGTGTGTACTGAACTCCAAGTTGCAGCCTCCAGAATTTCCTTGGTAGGTACTCCTTTGAGAAAGGCTGCTGAAGTGGCTGTTGCCCTGGTAGAATGAGGCCTAATGTTATTAGGGACTGATTTTCCGTGCTGTGTGTAGCAGTACCGAATACAGTGTCCTATCCATTTGGATATAGTCTGCTTTGACACAGCCTTGCCTTGTGATCCTGCAGCATATGCTACAAACAGATTATCAGTTTTCCTGAAAGCTTTTGTTTTGTCCAAGTAGAATCGTAGCTGCCTGTGTATGTCCAAAGAATGCAGAAGTTTCTCCCCTTTATTTTGGGGGTTTGGATAAAAGGTAGGCAAATGGATGGTTTGGTTAAGAGCCACACTAGATACCACCTTTGGCATGAAGGTAGGGTTTGTCCTTAAAGATATCCTGTCCTGATGAAAAATTATAAAAGGTTCCACTGCCATTAATGCCTGTAGCTCTGAGACTCTTCGTGCTGAAGTTACTGCCAGGAGCAGAGCTCTTTTCCATGATAAAAATTTTAGGTCGGCTGTATTGGCTGGCTCAAAAGGTGGTAGGGTCAGTTTTTCCAAAATGAAATTGAGGTCCAAAGTTGGTGTTGGTGCTCTCCGGGGCAGTCTTATGTTTTTAGCCACTCTGAGGTACTGCTTTAGCAAGGGGTGAGAGAATAAAGGAGGATCCGTGTTGTAATGTGCAGAAATGGCAGAGGCGTGGATCTTAATTGATGAGAAGGATAAGCCTCTGTCCAGCATCTCAGTTAAGTTTTGTAAAATCTGAGGAATGCTTGGAACCAGAGGATCAAGGCTGTGAGCTTGGTTCCAGGCGAAGAATCTCTTCCATTTTTCTGAGTAAGCTTTCCTGGTGCTAGGCCTCCTGGCCTCCAAAATGACATCCATAACAGCTTTAGATAGAGGTGTTGCCTGTTTCACTAAACTATCTGCCATGCAGTCAGGTTTAGGGTTTTGTGCTGACTGTGCAGGATCCGATTGTTGTGTTGAGTCAGAAGTGGGATTTGGGGCAACATCCATGGTGGGCCCTGAGCCAAGTTCCTTAAGATAGGGTACCAGTGCTGGCGTGGCCAGTCTGGAGCAATCAGGATCATCTGTGGTTTTTCTTGTTTGGCTTTTAGGAGTACCTTTGAAAGGAGAGGCAGTGGTGAGAAGGCATAGACTTTTAGGTTTTTCCAGCTGAACAGAAGAGCATCCACTTTCCATGCTTGTTTGTGATAAGTCCTTGTGCAGAATTTTTGTAGTTGGCAATTCAGAGGGGAGGCAAAAAGATCTATGTCTGGACATCCCCATTGTTGTGTTATGCTGAAGATTTGTGGATTCAATTTCCATTTGTGAGGGTCCATGATATTTCTGCTTAGGTCGTCTGCCAGAGTATTTTTCTTTCCTGGCAGGAATTGTGCTTGCAGGTGAACTTGGTACGTTAGAGCTGTGTTCCACAAGGTCATGGCTTGCCTGCACAGGTGATAGGAATGAGTGCCCCCTTGTTTGTTTATGTACCACATTACTGTGGTGTTGTCTGTCTTTAGTAATAGTTGTCCTGGATGTAGTAGGTCCTTGAAAGCTGTTAGGGCATTTTGAACAGCCAACATCTCTTTTTGATTGATGTGAAGATGCATCTGGTCTGTGGTCCACTTGCCATGAATGCATTTCCCTGCCATGTGTGCTCCTCAGGCATAATCCGAAGCATCTGTTGTTAGTTTGCCTGGCTGTGGGTTGAGTAAAAGGCTGACCCTTGTTTAGGTGACATGCCTGTGCCCACCATCAAAATTCCTGTTGTAGGCAGGGAATTATTGGAATTACTGCTTCTAGACTGTGAGAATGTGGAGTCCAAACACTTTTTAGGTACCACTGTAATTTCCTCATATGCAATCTGGCATATGGTATTAGTAAGTATGCAGGATGCCATGAATCCCAGGGCCTGCAGAATTTTTCTTGCAGGGAGATGGGACGTTTTTGTCAGTAGTTGAAAGTATTGAGTTAGTTGCACTTGTTTGTCTGGCGTGAGGTAAGCCATCTGGGCCATTGTATTTAAGCTGGCACCCAGGAATGTAATCTGTTGTGAGGGCACTAGTTTTGACTTCTTTTCGTTTACTGTGTACCCTAGAAAAATTAGCAACTTTTTCACAAACGCCAGATGCTGTAGAAGAATGTCCTTTGTCTCTGCTTGAATGAGGCAGTTGTCCAGGTATGGATATATTTGAATTCCTTTTTGTCTGCAAAATGCAATTACTGGTGCCAGGCACTTTGTGAAGACCCTGGGCGGAGTAGATAAGCTAAAGGGCAGTGCAGAGAATTGGTAGTGCATTGTACCAGCTTTGAATCTGAGGTGTCTTCTGCAATTTTGTCTGATAAGGTCCAGAGTAACAAGCCAAGCCTTCTTGCCCAGCATGGGTAGAAGTTGCTGTAATGTCAACATTTTGAATTTCGGAATATCCAGGTAGTATTTAAAATTGAAAGGTCCAGTATAGGCCTCCAGGCTTTGTCCTTTCTGGGGACCAGGAAGAGCCTGGAGTAAAATCCTTGTCCTTGTTCCTGTTGTGGTACATGTCCATGAGGGCTGAAATTTGTTTTTGTGCCTCTGCCCTTTGATTTTGTGGCAGGTCTGGCATCCCTTTTAGCTTTGGTAAAGTATGGAAGTGGAATCTGTAACCTTGAGACACAACATTCAAGACCCATTTGTCTTGAGTGATTGTTAGCCAGTTTTGGAGAAAAAGTGCTAGTTTTCCCCCTAAGGGGGCTTCCAGAAGGGACGTGCTTGGCGTACGCAAAGGAAAGTCATTGTGACTGTTTCCTGTAAGGTTGAGACTTGTCCTCACCTCCTTTTGGGGTTGAGGTGCCCCACTGTCGTTGCCTATTTGAGCCCTGGGGTTGAGATCTGCCTCTTGGGCATCTGTATCTGCCTCTCTGTGGCCTGTCTGACACTGGAAAGGACCGATTTTTTGTTGGCCAATTTCTGCCCGAGGTGGCTGTACCTGTAAGAAATCCTTGACTGCGTGCATAGATTTAGCTTTATCCTCCATTTTCTTTAACACCTCTTCTGCCTTAACACCAAACAAGGTATCATGTTGTAAAGGAGCATCCAATAACTTTGCCTTAACATGATTAGGTAAACTCTGTTCTTTTAACCAAGCATGTCTTCGAATAACAGAACCTGTAACTGCGGCTCTACAAGAGGCCTCTAAAGAATCAAAACCACACTGCAGAGTATGTTTTCCCACCTGTTCAACTGCATGCAATAAATCCTGCATTTCTTTACAATCAGGAGCTTCTGAGCTAGCAAGCATTTTCTGTTTTAACTGAGCCATTAAATACTGTTGGTACTTAAGCATGTGAAACTGGCAATTTAAAGCTCTTACTGCTAAAGTTGCAGACGTGTATACTTTCTTCCCCCATCTATCCAAAGCTCTGGAATCTCTGTCAGAGGGTACTGGATTTTTTGCAATGGAAGCCTTAACCCCTTTTGGACCCTGGGAAATAGTTTCTGGGTCAGCAGAAGGGTTTTTGTAAAGAAACTTGTGAGAGTCAGGGACTCTAATACCTATCTGGCTTTGCTGGAGCAGGGGGCAAAGAGTGAGGAGATAAACTGGATTCAGAAAACACATCATCCACAATGTCAAGAACAGGTGGAATAGCTAGGGGCCTGTGCTGAGGCAATAAGAGGAAATCCCTGAGCCTTTTCTTGGATTCTGAGTATTCCTGACTTTCCCAGTGGAAATGTTCCTTCATGGTATGTAAAGTTTCCCCAAAAGAGTAATCCTCAGGAGGAGACGCTGAAGGAATAGATTCCTCAACATCAGAGTCCTCATAGGGGGGGTAAAGAATATCCCTGGTCTGAAGAGGAATCAGAGGAAATGGAAACCTGATCAGAGGAGCCATAGCCTGTATCCTGCCTAGGCCTTTTCTCAGGAGGGGGATGGGAACCTCTGATTAGAGTAATGAGGTCTTCGGCCATTTTGAGCATCAGTTTCTTAGGCATGGAGAACTGTCCAGGAGAATGCTGTACTTGTTTCTTTGTCTTTAATGGTACCTTTGTCTTGGCTGTTGTCTTAATGGTAAGTTGTGAAGGTCTGAAAACACCATCAGAAGCCGGTGCCTGCTCAGCGGCTCCGGACCCATCTGAGGGATTAGTTTCCATAGGCCCAATACCTTGAGTTTCCAGAGGCCTAGCTGGCTCCACATGGGAGTCAGACACAGCCTGTGGCTCTGAGGTAGCGGGTGTAAGAGGCTGCGAAAGCGCCTCACTGAGGACTGGCGAACCGGCAACTGGCCTAGAAGAGGTTTCGTCGGTTTTGGACCTCGGATGCCTGTCTATCTTTGTCTTTGCGTTTTTTCAGTATTGAAGTAGTCATCTGATCCGACGGCATGGTATAATTGAACCTTCGGCCAAAGTAGTGTAAAGCAAAATCAAAACGTCTCTTTATAGTGAGTTTGTTGAATCTAGCACAAAACCGACAACTAGTGACGTCGTGATCAGGGCCTAGGCATGGAATACAGTAAGAGTGGAATTCCTTATGAGGTATTTGCTTCCCACAAGAAATACAACTATTAACTTTTTCTGACATCGGTCAGAGGCAAGAAAAAAAGATTGCCCAATGGGGTAAATAGCTTTATTGAAGACTTCAGATCTGAAATTAGACTTCGAAAATCTCAGGAGTTGGCTGACCGACACTTGCGAACTGCTTCTGCTTCGGGCACCGTGCGGCAAGAAAGACTGAAGAAAATGGCATCAGATGCATATTATATACCCCTGGCGCACTGACATCAGGGAAGAAGCAACAGCAACTGACGCCGGACCAAGACTTTGGAACTCTGGCCAACTGCGGGACCGCCTGATGGCAGGATAACCCAAATGTGATGACTGCAGCAGTGTAACACGAACATCGATACAATAAGGACCTAAACAAAGAAATATACACTCAAGGAATTTTCTTTATCAGCTCTTCCATTCTTGGCATTGCCCAAAGCACTTCTATAAAACCTTTATAGAGCAATGTGCAGACATCTGGAAGTTAAAAGGCATAAGGCTAAAATGGAGGAAAAGAGCCCTGAAACTCTACTTGAAAACAGAACTATGCCCAAGGCAGAGACCCCTTAAGTTATGTCTTCATTAGTCAATGACACCCAAAACATTTACAGTACTTTCAAAAGGGAAATGGTGTTCACAATGGAAAATTACACAACCCATATAAAAGTGCACATAAGTTAATTTACATGCAATTCAGACAAATGCAAATTAGCTGATGAGGTCTTACTCATTACTGCTAACATATCTCCAGACTGCATTTTCCTGCAGCATAGAAATGGCCCCTTTTGGCCACAGCTCTTACTCCCGATGCGAGAGATTCTTTCTGAATCCCTGGAATAGTCTGCCAAGACTGGATATTTATAACTTGTTAAATAAGCACAGCAATTAATTTTCTATAAAGTTTAGTAAGTGTGTGAAAAGATATCCTGGCCCAGTGCCAGTTAAGAAAAAAAAAAAAAAGGAAAACAGTTTATTTAAATGATCAAAATAATTTATACAGATGTGGTTGTTTATAACCAAAAATCAATTTTCAAGAACGCAAAAATAACTGCAAAGCAGAATTTTTCTTTAAATATTAAACAATGTAATATTCTGACAAACTTTCAGAAGACGTACGAAATGGCACATACTTAACCAACGACAATTTTGTGTTTGGTATTACTTTCTATGAATATGTATGCTGCATTTACAATACTAGTTATGGCTCAAAACTGTACACTAATTTGGTTCTGAAAATTGCTGTAAATAAAACCTGACCTGTCATACTGAAAAAAAAAAAAAAAGAATAAAACAGACTGAAGATTGTCAAAAACGTATTTATTTAAAAAAGGAAATGGAAACAGTTTTTACAATTGTTTATTAACACTAACATTTACTTCATCAACAGGTCTTCTGCAAACTTCATTTCAAACCAAGTGCAAGCCATGAAAATATGGCAATATTTCTCAAAGTCATCATGTTCCGCTGCAGGTTTGCCATAGTTAAAGTAGTACAGAGTACCACACCATGGATGGTTGGTAGCAGTATGCAATAATCCTGAACTCTTAGGCCAGTATAACCATAGACGCAAGACACACAAAGCTTTAACCTTCACACAAAATTCTGCCATTACTCTACTGCATAATGGCAGCATTCAGCTAGGAATGCAACTGCTTCTACTCTTTAATAGTCCCAAGTTCCATGAAAACATCCACATTTTACAGATGCAAACTTTTGTCCACTTTTAAAATTTAGACTACACAGGACACACGTGTAAGCAAACAAAACAAATTAAGACCATGGAGATGTACAACAGAAAATGTGATGCAAATTTCCACAAGAAAACCAACAGGCCCAAGGCCTACACCTTATAAAGGAAGAGAACCTGCTACCATAGCAAGCCTTCTGCACCCGGGTATTTTTAATTTCTCAAGCCCAATTACTTTCACTATGGGTATTTTCTATGTATCAAGTCCATTACTTCCCATCTTTTAAATAACGAGGACGTGGTCAAAGACAATGTTAAAAATGTAGATTACTCTATCTGGGATTAAATGACTAAAGAGCTGGGGGACTGGGGCATCACACCACTACAATGGCACTCCTACTGAACTTCGCTTACAACTCCTTAAATTAAAAGGGCAAACCCCAAAACAAATGAGGAATAAACAGTAGAATTTGCTGATCAGGTGACCTTGTGGAACCACATATACAAAAAATGCAAATGGCAATCTGCGGGTCTGACGTGGTGAAACTATCAAAACACAAATGCTCCCCAAAACTATAAATGCCCAAACAAAAAATGCATGGGATGAAGCTCACTTCCACAAAAACACTAAATATATACATTAAAAAACCCAAATGGAAATAAAAAGCTGCTGCTCACAAAATATTTAAAATATACCAAACATCGACACAAACAAGAACATTGAAAATAAAACATTTTTATTAAAATTAAGATATGCATGCAATAGGCCAACAGGACACAGTTTTTACCCCCACATTAAGTAATGGAAGCTGCAACTACATGGTATGCATAGCCCAATCTGCCACCAAACATCAGTCACTGCATGTAGTTGTATATCCTGCTGCTGGAATTTAACCAAATTAATGTCTACAGCATCCTTGTCAAAAGGCACAAGAAAAAAACTGAATACACAGATGTGTTGAAATCCGATAAAAAAAGATCATACAGCACAATTTTTTGTTAACAGGTATATTAGCAGAAGACCAATCCCCACATCAGGTCCTATCCTGTTAGGGATTCATCTGAGACAAAAGTCAGTATGGCCATGCCTTCAGATTTCCATCATCTCAAACACTACTTTTGTTTGGTCTATTTTTACAACTTGTTGCTGCAATCAAGGTCTTGATCTGCTCTTGTGTGCTCACCAGCTGTGTCAGATGCTGTCACTGGAAAACTAGCTAAGTAAAACAATTTATGCAAACCCAAATTCTATTCCCAGTCTGACATGATTACAAAAAAAAGATACAATCCTCAATCATTTGGCATTTCAACTAAATGCAAACTGCCACTTGCAGTCTACCTTATTTATGAAGCAATGCAAGTTGTGCAACTGGAAATAACACAAAGGGGTTGGATTCTTGACTGTAATCAAAGCCTCAAATGAGCACTTCTGTTCAATAGACACAGCAATACGTTTTGCACTTAGTGAAGCAACTAAATAGAGATCCCAGTGTAAAAAATGCACCTAGTTAGTTATTTTTTTGAAATGCAGCAGAACTACTTCTTGAAAGATTGCAGTGTAATGTCATTTTATGCATTCTTAACAGAATGGAAAATAAAAAAAAAACCTTACAACTATTGGGAATAATAATAAATTGATATTCACACAAGCTGCTACAACAGGTTTTGTAAAACAAAAATATTACTACAATTCCCATAGTATGACTTCCAAAGAACATTAGTGCAGTGTTAGGAATTTGATTTCCCAAGACATTCTGACACGTCTGTGGCACAAGTCAGACCCTTTATGTATGGCAAGAACAGAAAGACACGCAACAGTGACAAAGTGGCCATGTAACACTGCCGCGCCACAAAAAACTGCATACACATTCTCACCAAACAAGGAAGATGTACAGCTAAACAGCAAGAAAGAATGAACAAATCAGTAAAATTTACACATTACACTAGCATGCAGAAATAAAATCTGAAGTTGATCGGGATGTCAGGAAATAGCAAGTCCCATAGACCATAACTTACAGCACTTGACATACTATACTTTATTCCCCTTGCAAAATGACTACCATCATCCACAGACAGCAGCCAATACATGACATGTAACCAATGCTCGGCAGTCTGGGCTGTGCATGGTGGTATTGGGGGAGGGGGAGGATTATTACAAAATGTTTTTTCTTTTAAATAGAGGCTCTCAATTTCAGTGATTCAGGAGATCAGTGCACTACAGTATGGATGCAAAGCTAATTCTTCACAGCACGTTTGTTTAAATATAAACATATACCATAGTACTACTTGTTCAGTTCATATTCCTATGCAAAAGGGTAAGCAAAATATTCCACTGGATCATGTTCTACAATAATAAATACTATAAAAATAGCATTACAGGATCAAAGTTCATGTAATTCTGCATACCATGAAACTACTTATGTGCAGACTACACCAGCAGAGTAGCATGTGTTCTTAATCCGTGTGCAAACTCCCATGGCTCAGACTGCAGACTTCACTGTCAAAGCCAAAGTGTTGGGTGCAGAAAGTCACAGCAGGAAGGCATTTTTTTTTTTTAGCTATATAGCGGTCTTCCAGCTTATAATGTGCAAAACTGGATGGAATAATGAAGTCTGAAATGAGTTTATTAATGGTGAGTCTGCAGCAATTAGGACCCAAACAGTCCTCTTTCCCCAAAGCAGCAGGATACCCCATAAAAAAAACAGTAAAACAAGGTTCAACTTGGTTGTCTTCAGCCCCAATGCTGTCAGTTATCCTGGGTATCTTGAAAGTGAAGCAGTGAATCTCTTAGACAATGGAGAAAGTCTTGTGTGTGCTACATTAACAAACGGGTGTGATTTCACAGTTTGCCAGTGCAATGATATCTGTTTAAACATAAACTGCAGTTTTAGAAATAATCGAGCCATCTCTTTGAGACTCCATATCATCATCATCCATATATTGAGCAGTCTGGTCATAGTGACGGCTCATTCTTAACATGGGTCCAACTTCATTAAATCTTTCCTCATCTTCATCATCAGACAATTCATATTTGGGCTTTTCCATAGAACCATCGTCAGAAGACCTTGGTAATTCCTCTATTGAAGGCACATTATTTGATGTATTGAGTGGCTTCTGCACATCATATTCACCTTTGTATGAAAGCACATGTGTGGGTGGTTCTCCACAAACAATCTTGCGTTCAGGATATCCTTTGGCTTCTTTGCTTCTTTTCTTCAGGAAGAAGACAAGGAGACCGATCAGCAGAAGACCCACTGTAGCTCCAATCACACCACCAGCAATGGCTCCAGCGTTGCTCTTCTCTGGCACTTCTGAGTAAAGAAAACAGAGGTGGTGGGCATTTTGGAGTAAAGCATTAATCTCACCTTAATCTTCAGAATACATCTCATAAAACAATTGCTACCTGTCCCCATCCCCTTCAGTAAGTAACAGCCCAAGTCATTTAATAAAATGTAATGACAAGCTACAGCTTCACAGAATTACTACTTGTTTCAAGATGCATGCAACACACATTCAATTTTAATTCCCTTTACACAGACTGACACTAAAAATGTGCCAGCTTGTTCAGTTTACCAAACTTAGTTGTTACAAAACTAGAGACACCATTACACTGTGGGTTTGCCCTCTCCTACCTGAAACATTTTTTACCCCTCCAATACAGCCGTGAAAACATTTGCACTTTAACAGCTCTTCTAAATGTAACCATAAATCAAACTGAAAGGACACTTCTCAGTGCTTACCCGTAATTCTAACACACTTCAATAATCAATTTCACTTCATGCCTGCTTATTTTTTTCTTCCTCCTCCCAAATATGTACCCTATTCAAAACAAGACCTTTGTTTCCATCATACCAGCTTTCCACATCTTCCTGGTATACCTAAGTTTGAATCCCCATTCTCCCTGGTTACAGTGGACTAGAACCTGCAACCTTATTTGTTGCTCGCCTAGGAAAGTTCCCACTTAAATCTTTACAGCATGTCTCCAGAGCTAAATACAATAAGCAAAATGAAGACTTTCCAAGACGTAGTACAGTGGTGAACTCCTTTTCTTCTGCAAGTACTACTACAATTTGTTTAAATACTGCAATATACCACCTCTGTCCAAGGCCGAAGTAACTTAGCTGGCCGTGTTCAGGTTGTTCAGCTTAAAATGTTAATTGGTACAATTTCCTAACAACCTTCACAAATTCCCTTCATGTACTGCATCCATACACAATGCAAATTCTGCATTTTTCCTTACACTAAATGTCCAACCATACACTACTCCTGCAGTTTACCTAGACACCACCTAAAACCTTTCCCATCCTTAACATGCTACACTACACTGCAAGTCTGTCAATCCACAAAGCAGCACAGTTCACTACTGCTATTAAAGGAAAACTCCACAGTCGCAAACAGTTCAACTCAACTGTTAGGGTTCTTTTTTCCCTACAATATGGTTCCAGCATTGTGTAAGTAACCAGAAACCGGCTTGTACTTTTGAAAACTTACTTCCTTGCATTGGCGTCAAAGGAAAGTACAGTTGTGTACACTTACCATAAATGTAGATGTTAGAGTGTATTCACTGTTGCAGTCATTACATTAGGGTAATCTGCTGGCAGGTTGCCCTCAGTCGGCCTGATTAACAAAGTCTTGGGTCCTGCGTCGGTTGCTGTCCCTTCTTCCATGACATCAGGTCGTCGGGGGTATAAAACATGCAGCCGATGCCATTACATCAGTTTTTCTTGCCCCAGATGTCAGGTGCTCCCCAAATGGGGAGCCAAATATGCAAGTAATTAAAAACACAAAAATACATATCTGCAAACTAAAGCAAATACACCAAAAAGGCGTTTAAGCATAGTAAAGGAAAGTATAAGTATAGAAAGAAAAAAAGCAGGGGGTTAGAGGGAGGGTAACCAGGACTGCAACAGTGAAATACATTTGAACATCTACATTTATGGTAAGTGTACACAACTGTACTATGTTCTTCATGTTTCACTGTTGCAGTCATTACATTTGGGTAGATTCCCAAAGCTATGGTTGGGAGGATGGATTTATACAGCATTAGGACCAGCTATAAGACCCTGCAGGACAGCAGTGGCAAAGCCAGCTCTGGATTTAGAGAAGAAAGGTAAATGGTACATATGAACTGAGCTCCAGGTAGCAGCTTCTAGAATGTCTCTGGTAGGAACACCTCTGAGAAAGGCTGTAGAAGTAGATACAGCCCTGGTGGAATGAGATCCGATCCCCTGGGGATAGTTTTACCATGGTGCATATAGCAGAAACAAATACAATGACTTATCCATTTGGAAATAGTCTGCTTTGAAACAGCCTTTCCCTCTGCCCCTGCAGCAAATGCCACCAGCAGTTGATCAAATTTTCTTAGAGATTTTGTCCGGTTTAAGTAAAATCTAAGCTGCCTGTGTACATCCAATGAATGCAGAATCCACTCCCCCTCGTTCTGTGGGATGGGAAAGAGTTGGCAAATTAATAGTTTGATTAAGAGCCACACTGGATGCCACCTTAGGCATGAAGGATGGATTGGTCCTGCGAGACACCCTGTCTGCATGAAAAATAACGAAAGGCTCCACTGCCATAAGAGCCTGTAATTCAGAAATCCTTCTAGCTGAAGTGAATGCTAAAAGGAAAGCTGTTTTCCAAGAGAGAAATGTTATGTCTGCAGTAGCAGCTGGCTCGAAAGGAGGAAGAGTAAGTTTTACCAATACAAAGTTGAGGTCTCAGGCAGGGGTTGGAGCTCCCTGGGTGATCTTAAGTTTTTGGCCCCTTTGAGATACTGCTTTAGCAGAGGATGAGAGAAGAGGGGAGGCTGTGTTGTAATGAGCTGAAACGGCTGAGGCATGGATTTTTATGGAAGAAAAAGACAGGCCCTTGTGAAGCATCTCAGTTAAGTATTGTAAAATCTGAGGAATATTGGGCACTGCTGTGCTTATCCCTTGTGATGGATTCCAGGCACAAAATCTTTTCCATTTGTCAACATAAGCTTTTCTAGTACAAGGCCTTCGTGCCTCCAAAATGACATCAGTCACCGGTTTGCTGAGGGATGCTAAGGGTGAATTTCGGTGATTAGCCACACTGCAAGATTCAAACTTTGGAGCAGAGTGTGCAGAATTTGGTTGTTCTGCTGAGACAGTAAGTAAGGTGTCTGAGGCAGGTGCCACAGTGGAAGGTGTGACACTGCGCAGGAGTGGGTACCAGTGTTGGCGAGGCCAGTCTGGAGGAATCAAAATAATTTTTGGTTTGTCCTGTTTGACTTTTAGTAGAACTTTGGAGAGCAGAGGCAGAGGGGGAAAAGCATAGACTGATAGGTTTTTCCAGCTGAATAATGGAGCATCCACTTTCCAGGCTTTTTTGTGATGAAATCTTGTGCAGAATTTGTCCAACTGATAGATCTTTTTGCCTCACCCCAGAACTATGTCTGGACTCCCCCATCTGCATGTTCAACGTGTTGAAAATCCATGGTTCCAGTTTCCATTCATGTGAGTCCATGATATTTCTGCTTAGTTCGTCTGCCACAGTATTACGCTTTCCTGCCAGGAATTGAGCTTGTAGCTGTATTTGATAGGTCAAGGCCATGTTCCACAATGCCATGGCTAGTCTGCAAAGGGGGTATGAGTGTGTACCCCCTTGCTTATGTACAACATAACTGTGGTGTTGTCTGTCTATCATTAATTGTCCTGGATGAAGGTAGTCCTTAAAGGCTGTCAGTGCATTCTGTACAGCTAGCATCTCTTTTTGATTGATTTGAAGGTGCATTTGATTTGGGCTCCATTTCCCTGAATACACTTCCCTGCCAGATGAGACCCCCCACCCCCCCAAGCATAGTCTGACGCATCTGTAGTTAAGAGTTTGGGCGGTATGGGGTGGAGTGAATGGCAGTCCCTTGTTTTGGTGGCAGGCCCACCACAGGAACTCTAGCTGCAGGCAAGGTAGGATAGGAATCTGTTTCCAGGCTGTTGACAGTGTTGACTCCATAAACTTTTTAAGCACCACTGAAGTTTCCTCATATGCAGTCTTGCATATGGAATTAGGATGCAGGAGACCATGAACCCAAAGGCTTGCAGAATTTGTCTTGCAGATAGCAGGGTTTTTGTGGCCACCTGAAGTTAACAAATGAATTTGCTTTTGTGGCGTAAGGTAAACTATCTGGGCAGGTGTATTCAAGCTTGCACCCAGGAATGTAATTTTTTGAGAGGGTACCAGTTGTTTTTTTATTTTTGTTTATATAGTGTACCCTAGACAAGTTAGAACCCTTTTTACAAATGCCAGATGTTTTAGAAGAATGTCCCTGTTTTCTGCCTGAATTAGACGATCGTCCAGATATGGATATATTTGAATATTTCTGTGTCTGCAAAATGCAATTACTGGAGCCGCGCACTTTGTGAAGACCCTGGGAGCAGTCGATAAGCCAAAGGGCAGTGCAGAGAACTGGTAATGCCTGCTTTGAAGTGGAGGTATCTAATGCAAGATTCCCTGATTGGGACATGCAGGTAAGCCTCTTTTTAAGTCTAGAGTTACCAACCAAGCATCTTTGCCTAGCATAGGCAGTAACTGTTGAAGTGTCAGCATACTGAATTTTGGAATGTCCAGAAATGTGTTTAGAGTAGATAAGTCCAGAATTGGACGCCATGATTTGTCTTTTCTGGGTACCAGGATAAGTCTAATAGAAACCTTGTCCCTTTTCCTCTTCTGGTACCGGCTGAATAGCCCCCATGTTCATGAGGGACAGTACTTATTTCTGGGCCTCTGCCCACTGATTTGGGGGCAGGTCTGGCCATCCATTTGGGATTAGCAATGTGTGGGAACGAAATCTGCATCCCTGG
>NC_056741.1:1193725261-1193735261 GCF_019279795.1 Protopterus annectens
CATTTTTCATGCTTATAAGGCATAATTTTCCATGCTTGTCTGTGATAAGTCCTTGTGCAGAATTATTTTAGTTGGTAGTTGTGAGGGGAGGCAAATAGATTTATGTCCGGGCCATCCCCATTTCCTTGTTATCATGCTGAAGACTTGTGGATCCAGCTGCCACTCATGGGGATCCATGGTTTCTGCTTAGTTCGTCTGCCAGAGTATTTTCCTTTCCTGGCAGGAATTGTGCCTGCAGATGTACTTGGTAAGTCAATGCTGTGTCCCACAAAGCCATGGCAAGTCTGCAAAGGGGGTAAGAATGTTGCCCCCCTGCTTGTTTATATGCCACATTACCGAGGTGTTGTCTATCTTTATCAGTAGTTGGCCTGGATGAAGTGGGTCCTTGAAGGCTGTCATGGCATTTGAACAGCTAGCATCTCTTTTTGATTGATATGTAGATGCATTTGGTTTGCAGACCATGTGCCCTGAATGCATCTTCCTGCCATGTGTGCTCCCCCAGGCATAATCTGATGCATCCATTGTTAGGTTCTGTCTGGCTGGAAGTGAATGGCTGTCCCTTGTTCTGGTGACAAGCCTTCGCCCACCATCGAAACTCCTGTTGCAGGCAGGGGATGAGAGTAATCATTGTTTCCAGGCTGTGGCAATGTTGAGTCCAAACACTTTTTAGGTACCATTGAAGTTTCCTCATATGCAGTCTTGCATATGGAATTAGTAGGATGCAGGATGCCATGAAGCCCAGAGCCTGCAGAATTTTTCTTGCAGATAACTGGGCCTTTGCTGCCAATATTTTGAAATCTAGTCAGTTGCCTTTGCTTGTCTGGTGTGAGATAAGCCATCTGGGCAGTTGTATTTAAGCTTGCACCCAGGAATATTATCTCTTGAGAGGGTACTAGTTTTGATTTCTTTTCGTTGACTGTGTACCCTAGGCATGTTAAAAATCTTTTCACAAACGCCAGATGCTGTAGAAGAATGTCCTTGTTCTCTGCCTGAATTAGGCAGTTGCCCAAGTAAGGATATAATTGTATTCCTCTGTCTGCAGAATGCAATTACTGGGTGCCAGGCACTTTGTAAAGAATCTGGGCGCAGTAGATAAGCCAAAGGGCAGTGCAGAGAATTGGTAATGCATTGAGCCAGCCTTGAATCTGAGGTATCTTCTGCATGATTGTCTGATTGGCACATGCAGGTATGCCTCTTTTAGGTCTAACGTCACAAGCCAGGCCTTCTTGCCCAGCATGGGCAAAAGCTGCTGCAATGTCAACATTTTGAATTTTGGTATATCCAAGAATGTGTTTAGAACAGATAGGTCCAGTATTGGTCTCCAGGTGTTGTCCGTTCTGGGTACCAAGAACAGTCGAGTAAAATCCTTGTCCCTGCTCTTGCTCTGGTACTTGTTGAATGGCCCCCATGTCCATGAGGGATAAGACTTGCTTTTGTGCCTCTACCCATTGATTTTTTGGCAGATCTGGCCAACCGTTTGCCTTTGGCAGGGTATGGAAGTGGAACTTGTAGCCTTGTGACACTATGTTTAGAACCCATTTGTCCTGGGTTATAATGTGCCAATTTTGAGAAAAAAGTGCTATTTTCCCCCCTAAGGGTGCTGCCAGGAGAGAAGTGCTTGGTGCAGGCAGGGGGGAGTCATTGGGATTGTTTCCTGTATGGTTGTGATTTCTCTTCTCCAACTTTGGAGGTAGAAGCACCCTATTGCTTTGACCTGTATGAACCTTGCGCCTGGGGATCTGCCCCTTTGAGGTCTGACACAGGAAAGTACCAATTCTTTGTAGGCCAGTGTCTGCTCAACCTAGGTGGCTGTACTTGTAAAAAATCTTTGACAGTTTGCATAGATTTAGCTTTGTCTTCCATTTTCTTTAACACCTCTTCTGCCTTAACACCAAACAAAGTATCATGCTGTAAAGGTGCATCTAATAATTTAACTTTGACATGATCAGGCAGATTTTGTTCTTTTAACCAAGCATGCCTCCTAATTACAGAACCCGTAACTGCGGCCCTACAGGAGGCCTCCAAAGAATCAAAACCACACTGCAAAGTATGCTTTCCAACTTGTTCAGCTGCATGCAATAAATCCTGCATTTCCTTGTTTTCTGCACAGTCCGAGTTTAACATTTTCTGTTTAAGCAATGCCATGACATGTTGCTGATATTTGAGCATATGAAACTGACAGTTTAAGGCCCTTATAGCCAAGGTAGCAGATGTGTAAACCTTTTTTCCCCCATCTATCCAGTGCCCAGGAATCTCTGTCAGAGGGGGTAGGTTTTTTTGCAGTGGAAGCCTCAACTCCCTTGGGAACCTGTGAAATAGTTTCTGGATCTGCAGAAGGGTTTATGAAAAGGAATTTATGAGAGTCAGGAACCCTGTAATACCGGTCAGGCTTAACAGGAGCCGGAGGTAAGGAGTTAGGGGTCAGACTAGACTCTGAAAACACATCACCTACAATGTCTAACACAGGTGGAATGGCTAGAGACCTGTGTTGAGGTAGTAAAAGGAAGTCCCTGAGCCTCTTTTTAGATTCTGAAAAATCTTGGCTCTCCCAGTGGAAATGCTCCCTCATGGTATGCAAGGTTTCCCGAAAAGAATAGTCCTCAGGAGAAGCTGAAGGTATACATTCTTCAGCATCAGAATCCTCATAGGAGAGAAGAGAATATTCCTGATCAGAAGAGGAATCAGAAGAAATAGAAACCAGATATGAAGATTCATAGTCTGCCTCTTGCCTAGGCCTCTTATCAGGAGGGGGATGGGAACCCCTGATCAAGGTAATAAAGTCTTCGGCCATTTTGAGCATCTGTTTTTTGGGCACAGAGGCCTGTCCATGTGGCTCTTGAGTTTGTTTCTTTGCTTTAGAAGGTGTTTTAGTCATTGCCTTTGAAGCTGAAGTTGGTTTAATGCAAAGATGTTTAGGTATGAATACACCCTCAGAAGCTGGTGCCTGCTCAGCGGCTCCAGACCTATCTGAGGGAATAGTGTCCGAGGCTCCAATAACTTGAGTTTCCAGCGGCATAGCAGACTCCACGTGGGTGTCAGTAGCGGCCTGTGTCTCTAAAGTAGCGGGCGTCAGGGGCTGCGAAAGCGCCTCACGGAGAATTGGCGACTGGCTTAGGAGAAGCTTTGTCATCGGTTTTGGGCCTCGGTTGTTTCTCTCTCTCTTTTTCTTTGCGTTTTTATTGAACTCCGGTAGTTGGATGGCTATCCGACGACATTTCTGGATAATTAAACCTGCGTCCAAAATAGTTTAATGCAAAATCATACAGTCCTTATAAGGCATTTGCTTTCCACAAGAAATACAATTATTAACTTTTTCCGACATCAGTCTGGAGCAAGAAAAAAAAGTTTCCCCAACGGGGTACTTAGATTTATTGAAGACTTTGGATCTGAAACTCTCACGAAAATTTCAGGAGTCTGCCGACCAGCACTTGCTAACTGCTTCAGGCACCGCGCAGCAAGAAAGACTGAAGAAAATGGCGTTGGCTGCATCTTTTATACCCCTGACGTCAGGGAAGGGGCGACAGCAACCAACGCAGCACCCAAGACTTTGGAATTCAGGCCTACTTAGGGCAACCTGCCAGCAGGATTACCCAAATGTAATGACTGCATCAGTGAAACACAAAGAACATCATCTGATGTGACCTGAGGAAAGGAACTATATGAATTGTTACTACCATAAGACTATAACTTGAGAACCAAGACAATAGATGACAACGGCTGGTACATAAAACAGATCACAGCACACTAAAGATTATCCTGTTCAGTGACGGTCTATCCAATTTCCCTCATATGTAGAAAGAATAACAAAGTTATGTCTTACCATAATGTTCCATCTGTGTCGATCTTCACTTATCCTTGACTGTGGGGTTTGATTCTGTATCTCTGAATCAACTCTGCCATTACTCCCAGCTCGCACCCTCCCAAAACTCTCAAGCTTTGCTCTATCCATAATGCTCTTCTCTAGACTACCTCAGATCGATTTTGCATAAAACAGTGACAGACAAAAAAAATAGATCAGAGACCATATCTGTACTCATAAGAGAATAACAGACTAGTGGGACAGGTCCACTCCACCAAGTAGCCCGAAAAGCTGGGAGAAGGAAGATGGGGGTGTCAAGGATAAGTGAAGATGGACAACACAGATAGAACATTATGGTAGGACATAACCTTTATCTGATGTTGTCAATCTTCACTTAATTCCTGACTGTGAGACAGAGTCCTCAGCTACCAAAATCCTGGGAGGTCTCATGGAAGAATATTCCTGACCACCACTGAACCAAAGGAAGCTCATCCCCTGGAGACCAGATCCAACTTGTAATGAGTAATAAAGGTATGCAGAAACACCCAAGTAGCCGCTGCACATATGTCATTTATACACACCCTGGCAAGGAAACTAGAAGCAGCTATTGCCCTCGTAGAATGTACTTTAACAGGTCCCGACGGCTACACTTTCTGTTGTAAATAAAAGTTATGTAGTCCTAGAGCCATCTAGAGTAACCTTAGAGACTGGCTTGCCCATAGCAACAGTAGAAAAGGAAACAAATATAGGTGATAGGATTTTTTGAACTCTTTAGTTCTGTGAAGATAAAAACATAATCCTCTGTGAACATCCAATAAATGCAAATAGTATTTGCCTTTGTTTGAAAAACTGGGAAAAAATACTAGAAGTTGTATAGCCTGATTAATATTGGTGTCAGACACTATTTTTGGTAAAAAGGAAGTATTGGTTTGAAAAGAAACCCTGTCTTTATGAAAAATTACATAAGGAGGCTTGCAAGATGAGGCCTACAACTCAGATACTCTTCTAGCAGAAGTAATAGCAATCAAAAATAAGGCTTTCCAGGAATAAATACTTCAACTCAACTTGCAGATGGTTCAAATGGGGAATTAATAATGAAAGACTGTAGTACCAAATTCAAATCTCAAGGAACAGATGGATCCTTGTGTGGTGGTCTCAGCAGTAATATACTTCCAAGCAGGCTTTATAAAGTTTATGCAACATCAGCACTGTGTCACAAACCATAATGCAAATTTGAAATTGCAGCTAGATGATCCCTTATAGATGAGGAGGATGCTCCCGCATCAAAAAGCGATGCAAAAAATTCTAAGACATTTTTAACTGGCACAGAATAAGGGTAAAGATCGTCATTAGCCCATGTTGAAAATTTTTGCCGCTTACTACTGTATAACCATCTAGTCGAAGGCTTGTGAGAGGCTAAAACAATTTGCTGAACAGGGTAGATGACATTAGTATGCCTGGCAAGCATTGGAACTGGAGAAGCCACACTGTGAGGTTGAGGGTTTGAAGATTCAGGTGAACAAGTCTCTCTGGATGGAACAGTAGGGTTTGGAGCTGGGTCCAGTGTAGAATTTCCGAAGTGAGGCCACAGAAGGGGAAACCATACCTCTCGAGACCAAAATGGAGCAGTGAGGATTATCTTGTTCTTTGACTAACAGCTTTCTTCAGAAACTGGGAAATGGGGCAAAGACTTACAAGAGACCGGGGTGGGGTTGCCAATCTTGAAGTAGAGCGTCTCTCGGTGACTCTCCTGGGGGGGGGGTCAGGGCAAAGTAACTGCTGCATTTGTTGTTCAGCGGGGATGCAGAGACTGCAGCAGGATTATTCCTTTCCGCCACCAAAGAGTTGAGACCACTTATGAGGCATCAGGATGCGCCTGCTCAATTCGTCTACAATCACGTTGGAGCTCCCTGTAATGTGCACTGCAATTAGAGAGCAGTCTGTAGAAATTTACCATTGCCAAACTCACAGCTTCTCGACAAAGAGGGTAAGATCTGGTTCCCCCTGGTTTGCTGATATACAAAACCACTGACATATTTGTCTGTCTGTATCACAGCTGTTCCTGAGGGAGGGTTTCTGGGAATACTTGCAATGCCAGAAACACTGCCCTCATCTCCAGAACACTGATATGCAAACTGGCCTCCTAACTGGGACCAAGTGCCTTGGACTGTCTTCCCCAGATAACACCTCCCCATCTGGGATGCATCCATGGTTACTATGGCTTGGGGGGTGAGGAGGAACAAAGGGACAGACCAGTAGGATATCACTGGAATGGAGCCACCAACTCCGGTCCTTTTTGCATAAACGGATTACTCGAATTTGATATGAAATTGATTGGGCTAGAAATGACCATTGTGATGCCAAGAGCCATTGTAGAATTCACATCTGAAACCACGTGAGGGGGAACTAAGATTATTGTGGCTGCCATGGACCCTAGACTGTCTGTAATACCAGTCTGGCAGTCACTGTGTTGTTGGGAATAATCTGGTTGACTTGTGATTTTATACTTTGAAGTTTTTGAGGAAGAGATGCAATACAGGTGTTTCTGTCAAACACTGCTCCTATAGTGCTGTGGTGGTTCTAGATGGGATTTTTTGTAGTTTACTGTAATCCCCAGTGAGGAACAAGTCTGAAGGACGTAGCCCCTCGCTTGTAGTAGTAAACGCCTGGTGGTTGTGGTAAAGAGACGGTCATCCAAGTATGGAAACACAGAATCCTTGCAGCCGGAAGTGAGCTGTGAAGACTGCCATGTATTTGAACA
This sequence comes from Protopterus annectens, assembly GCF_019279795.1. Lineage (NCBI taxonomy): Eukaryota > Metazoa > Chordata > Ceratodontiformes > Protopteridae > Protopterus > Protopterus annectens. Next base: position 1,193,731,822 of record NC_056741.1, read on the forward strand.
CCCAGGGGGCTGTGGTGAGACTGAAGGGCATGGCTCTGAACTGATAACTGGCTCTCAGCCGGCAGCGCAGAGACCTTCTGGACTACATCTATTTTTAAGTGAGAACACGCATCCTGAACATTTACTGAGTATACCCAACATTCTTTCCCCAAGAATGGGAGGACAGACTGAACAGTGACCATCCGGAATTTGGTACACTGACCTGATTTGTTCAAGACAGTGAGATCCAAATTTGGTCTCCAGTCTCTGGTTTTCTTTGGAAGTAAAATAAATCTTGGGTAAACCCCGAATCTGATTTGGTCTGCTGGGACTGTTTGGATGGCTCTTTTGTCGAGCAGTTTTTGAATTTCTAATACTACCGCATCCCTGTGACTGGGTGGAACATCAGAGATTCTCTGGGCTGTTTGGAGAAGGGAACATTGTAACCTCTGGTTATGATCCTCTGCTACTAATTGTATGTTATGGTTAGCCAGGCAAGTAGGCGCAGGGAAAGTCGACCCCTGACTGCCTCCAGAGAAAAGCAACTGGGCCTCCATTCAACAGCATTGATAGGCATTACCAGAAAAGGAATCCCTGGAACCCTGATTTTGTGGGCCACCTCTGCCTCTAGCACAGCGTCTTCAGTCATAACTCCCCCCTCTGCCCTGGGGGGAATCATTACCATGGGAGTCTTGGAAAGGCCCTCAGGACTTTTTGAACCAGTCTTCCACTTCTCTGTTTTTTCAAATAGAGCTGTTGAGGAGTGGAAAAGCGTACACCCACAACAGAAAGCATCATTCCATTCTTCTCATTTTTGGCAAGGGCGTCTTACTTTTGGGCCAAAAAAGGATGTTCCATCAAAGGGAGCAATGACAAAAGAAGACTTCAATGGCTCCACAAACTCACATAAGCGCATCCAAGCATGTCTTCTAATTGCTACTCCGGAACCCACTGCCCTAGTCATCCCTTCAGCTGTGTGTGCAAAGAGCCTAATGGACGAGTTGCATACTGAATTAAGGGTAGCCAGCTGGGAAGTTATTTAGCCTGAATCCCCCTCAGCTACCGATTCTGACAGAATGCTATCAGATCTCTTTGAAGCTTGTTGAAATGTGTCAAAGTTCAAGGACCCAAGTGTGAAGGTCAATGAAGCATATACACTCTTCCTGAAGCTATCCACTGTCCTAGATTCCTTATTAGAAAGATGGATAGTAGGACTTTCATTAGCAAGCTCCTTTTTGGTGGCTGCTGCAATCACCATGGCATCCACTGGAACCCCTTTAACCCAAAATTGTTGATCTGCGGGAGCTGACAGTATATGGTCTGGTCCCCTGGGAGTGTGTTTGATGGAGTCAGGAATCTTCCAAGTCTGCTGGGCTATCAGCTTAATCAGATCGTCCTCGGAAGAGAAATCCAGGCAGTAGATGGCCGGGCATGGAAAACTTGTACAGAAAACTCCTCTAAGGAAGGTTGCTGGGCAGTCCAGCCACCCCCTCTGTTTAAGGATTTCCAAGAGGTCACCAAACGAGACATTGTCAGGGGGTGACTCTGGGAAACCTTCCCCTTCTTCAAAGTCAGTATTCCTCTGTGCAAGACTCTTCAGGGGAGTCTCAAGTACTTCCTCTTGCACTTCCTTTTTCTAGGCAACTCCTCAGTGGAATTGGCCAGGGAGGCACTGGAAGGACATAACCATCACAGTTGCATCCTTAGGTTTCTGTGCCCACTGTCCCAAGTCAGGGGCTGGTGGAAGCTCTGGGTGAGAGGAAGGACCGGGGTGTTGTGATGAAAGCAGAATCAACTGGGAACCTGAAATGGACAAGGCTCTCGCTATGGCCCGGAAAGCAGGTCCCCCCATAGAGGAATGGGAGATCAGAATCTAAACAGACTCCTTTGAAACCACGATCTTACCCCTGCACCAAGGCAACTGCCCAGAGCCAGAAGTCAGACTTGAATTTGTGTGCCAAAGACCAAAGTATGGAAAGTTTTGAAAATCAGTGTCGAACTATGCTCCCTGGAACAGACCACAAAGCTTTGACCGCAAGAGGTTTCTGGGTTCTGACAGAACCGAAGAGCTCAGGGTAGTTATCTGCATCAGTGACCAGGCTCTCACTGGTACCAATGCAGTCTATACTAGGACTGCTGGAACCTGATACTCCGAAGGCTCAGATGGAGTCAGAGGAGGATGGATTGCAAAATTGTTAAGGTTCCTGAGCCCAAAGTGCTGGGAACTGAGGAAGAGGCTAATCCCTTTGCCACCAGAAGCAAGGTCCACAAGCTTCATGATATCGGATTCAGTGAGGCTCTTGACAGAGCAGACCAAATGGACTGACAGAGAATGGGGTCTATTTAAAAAGGGGCATGGAGGCCGGTCAACAAAAGGGTGGATTTAGGGGAATACTTGGTTCTTGGTAGGTCCTTGAAAGACTACTACTTTGGTTCCAAAGCCTGTGGAACAGAGGAGTGAAAAATGGTCTGCACTGGGGTAGATACAGGTATTGCAGATGCAGGAGTAGAGGTAGACACAGACGGCGTCAATTAAGACAAGAGGTATTTCCCCTCCATTTCCGCCAAAACTGGGAACCAGAGAAGATTTAGCCTTTTTAACAGTAGGTTCTAACAAAGATGTAGGAACCGAATGACTCCTCTTCTGAGAAATTCCATGTCTAGAAGACAAGGAGGAATAATGGGAACCAATATTGGTTTTAGAAGTAGCAGATATGGCCTTCTCGAAAGAAGATTTTATTAAACCAAGAATCAGCTTATTTTTTCCCTCTACATGGGCCCGGTGGCTAAAGCCACAACAGATGGCAAAGTCTTCCTAAAGATGCACCGGGCCCAAGCAATATATACACAAGTCAAGTCTGTCTGAATTAGGCAACTTTCAGTCCCACTTCGAGCATCTCTTAAAGCCAGAAATCCCTTTAGACTTTTCAACCATGAAAGAGAAAGGTCTCCCACAACACAGACGCATGCACATAGACACACACAGTATAAGAGAAGGAAGGAGGAAAAAATTTGAAAAGAAAGTACAAACAATGGTACTCAAGAGTTACAGTAACAGTAGAAAGGGAATAAGGGAAGATGTACCAACAATAGTGTGGGAGATTACCATAAATGGTAACAGAATGGAAAATAAAACACTCAAAAAAAGTGAATAATAGAGGAGCTGGGTAAAGAATAAGGCTGTTAGAGAACAATCTATTGAAAAGATGGTCAAAGAACAACAAACTAGCACTTACAACTGTAGGAAAATCACTAGCTAGAGAGCAATAGGAGAGGAATGAGTCTGACACTTGAAGCAGTAAACAAGATCTGAAGTAATCTGGAGGGGAGCATTATGGGCACAGCTAAACTCGTGAGTTTTTGGAGGATGCGAGCAGCAATAATGGCAGAGTTGCTTCCGAGATATGGAACCGAACCAACAGTCAAGGATTTAAGTGAAGACTGACTACATCAGATGCTTT
>NC_056741.1:1193742761-1193760537 GCF_019279795.1 Protopterus annectens
AAACCCACTTCATGCTTCTTAAGACAGAAGAGGCGAACTTCATGACACCCATGCAGATGGACAAAACAGTTACAACTGCTGAATCCTACACAAATGCACTCTATAAGCACTTACACAAGTGCATGGATCATGCTATCCCAAATGGAACCAAGACGCTATCCTCCAAAAAAATGGAAGCCTATCTGGTGGTCCCCTGCCATAAACAAACTCTACAACAGAAGGAAGAAACTGTTGCAAAAGAGTAAAATCCTATGAGTGGAGGAGCTCCTTGGTCAGCCTCAGTAAGAAGCTGAGATCCCTTATAAGATCCTCCAAAGCTAGCTACGAAAACATAATCGCCACTGATTCTTAGGGCAACCACAAAGCATTCTATAGCTATGTCAAGAATCTCAATGGCAATACTCAGATCTGCTCAGAGTTGCAGCACAACGGCATGAAAATTACAGAACCAACTGATATTGTCAACATCCTGGCAGATACCCCCTCTCACCCCCTAAAGAGCCCATATCTATACAGGAAGAATGCAGAGTCCCTGTAATCACATCTATGTACGTAACAGCTGCACTGTCTTAAACCAAAAACACAGCATCCACGGGACAGGACAACATCCCAGGCTGTGTTTTACACGAACTTCAGAATGAACTGGCTCCCCACCTAAGCACCATGTTCAATCATAGTCTCGCATCAGGCTTTGTGCCCACTGAATGGCGCACAGCAACAGTTATCACACTCCACAAAGGGGGAGCCACCACTAATCCTGGGAACTATCGCCCCATCTGCAAGGCCATGGAACGTACATCATGGAACTCAAAAGACATTGGTAACCTCCAAACTCTGGACCCCACCCAGTTACGAGTTTGTGAAAGGTAGATCATGCCTTCTGAACCTGATAAGACTTCTTTGAGTCAGTCACCAAAGCCGGAGACGGGGGTAAGGTGGCTGAAACAGCCTATCTTGACCTCACCAAAGCTTTCAACACCATCCCCCATTCTGGAATTATAGTTTAAACTAGGTATAAATCCCTATGTCACAAGATGGTTTGCCAACTGGCTCACTGACAGAACCCACAATGTAAAAGTTGCAAACTCCAAATCTGACTTCAAACCAGTGACAAGTGGAGTACCACAGGGTTCAGTCCTGGGACCTCTCCTGTTTTATCTACTTCTCTGAAGTACAGGCTAACACAGAAGGCCTCTGGCTAATGAAACTCGCAGATGACTGCAAACAAGGAGCCATAGTAGAGTCCCCAAACGATGTGGACATCCTACAGAAGGGGCCTCACTAAGACAGATGCCTGGTGTCAGAAGCATGGTCTCAAGCTCAATGCCCAAAAGTGCATCATCCCCTTTGGTAAAAACTCTGTACCCATGAACTACCACATAAATGGCAGTCTACTTAATGCCGAATGTGTGATGAGACCTTGGGACCAGGTGGACAGTAGTCTCTCCTTTAATAACCAGATCTCCACAGTAGTCAGGAAATCCTTCTAGGTGGCACACCTCATCACAAAAGGGTTCTCGTCCAGGAAAGACAGAGGTCCTTGTTCCCCTCTATTCTGCACTCAGACCCATTATAGAGTACAACACCCCTTTTGGAATGTACCTCACAAGACATCTGCAGCAGCTGGAAAGGCCACAGAAGTACCTCACAAAGAAGATTACTGGCCTCAAACAGATGCCCTACACTGACAGTCTCAAAAAACTCCAGCTCTACTCTGTAGCATATTGCCTACTCCAAGGAGATCTCTGCCTAACATATAAAGCTATGTTAAACCCAAAGCTGTTGGACATGCTACACCTAAAGAAATCAAAATCCCTCAGAGCTACACGCTCTAGAGACCTAAACCTTGTCACCATAATAAACAGAACATGCTGGAGGGATAGATTCCATGTCCCAGAGACTTCCTATACTCTGGAACAAGCTACCCATCTGTGTCAAGCAAAGTTCCTTATTAGCACTCTTCAAGAAAAATCTTGAGCGGATGGGAAATAGGAAATGCACCCTGGGGATCACTTATGTGGTTCTGCTCGACAGGGGCACAGAAAATTAACTTTCTTGGGTGGAGTAAGCCAGGGAACCTTATTGGCTAGGCTTACTTAGACCCTTGGGCCGATAGCCTAGTACCTACCTATAATGTACGAGAGGTAGGGAGGGCTGTGCCGTACTGGCTCCCTTAGCCTGGATCCAGGTGCAAAACCTTTTCCACTTGTCAGCGTAGGATTTTCTAGTGCTGGGGCATCTGGGCCTCATGTATAACATCTAGAACTTGTTTGCTTAGGCTGGCAGTTTGAGGAGAGGTCAGGGAATAAGCCAGGCTGCCAGGTTGAGGGTCTGAAATTGGGGATGCATGAATTCTCCATTCCTCTGGGTCAGGAGTATTGGGACTTGGGGTAGATGACATGGTGGGAGGGGTGATGGGCTGTGCAGCAGTGGGTACCAGTGCTGGCATGGCCAGTCTGGAGGAATCAGGATTGCTCTCTGTTTTTCCTCCCTTATTTTGAGCAGTACCCTTGAAATGAGGGGTAGAGGGGGGAATGCATAGACTGAGAGGTTTACCCACTGGAAGGATACAGCATCCACTTTCCAGGCTTTGCTGTGAGGTTCCCTGGTGCAGAATTTGCTGAGCTGATGATTGGAGTGGGAGGCAAAGAGGTCGACCTTCGGGGTGCCCCATTTTTGGGTTACAAGGAAGGTTCTGTGGTCTAGCTGCCACTCGTGTGGGTCTAGCAGGTTTCTGCTTGAGTTGTCTACCAGAGAGTTTAAAGAGCCTGGCAGGAATTGTGCTAGCAGGTGTAGCTGCATGGCTGAGGCAGTGCGCCAAAGGGTCATGGCGAGCCTGCAGACAGTATAGAGTGTGTCCCTCCCTGCTTGTTGATATACCACATCACTGTGGTGTTGTCTGTTTTGATCAGTAGAGGCCCCGGGGAGAGTAGGGATCTGAAAGTTGTCATAGCGTGCAAACAGCTAATCTCTTTTTGGTTGATGTGCAGATGTATTTGATTTGGGCTCCAATGGCCCTGAATGCAGCTGCCATCCAGGTGAGCACCACAGCCATAGTCTGATATGTCTGTGGTGATGGTCTGAGCAGCGTGGGGTTGTGGTTGCATGCTGCTGCCCACCAAAGAAAATCTTTCCTTAGACAAGGTATCATTGGTATAAGAGTTTCCAGGTCTTGAGTGCTGACACCAAAGGCTTTTTAGGTACCATTGTAGTTTCCTCATATGCAGTCTGGCATATGGAATGAGTAGAATACAAGAGACCATGAACCCTAGAGCTTGCAGGATCTTCCTTTCGGCTAACTGGGTTCTGGTAGCTAGTAGTCTGTCGGGTTGGCTTGTTTTTCTGAAGTAAGGAATGCCATCTGGGATGCTGTGTCCAGGCTTGCGGCCAGTAATTCAATTTTTTGCGTGGGGAGTAGTTTTGATTTCTTTTTATTGATAGTATACCCCAGGGAGGTCAGTAGGTCCTTTACAAAGGTCAGGTGCTGGAGCAGCTCTTCCTGTCTGCCTGAATCAAGCAGTTGTCTAAGTATGGGTAAATTTGAATATTTCTTTGCTTGCAAAAAGCAATGCGGGAGCCAGACATTTTGTGAAAACTGTGGGAGCAGTAGATAAGCCAAAGGGTACTGAAAGTGCATAGATCCTGCCCTGAAACATAGGTATTTCCCTGCATGATTCCCTGATTGGGATGTGTAGGTAGGCCTCTTAGATCTAGGGTGGCTAACCAAGCATCTCTGGAAAGCATAGGTAGAAGATGCTGGAGGGTGAGCATTTTGAATTTTGGTATCACCGGAAAGGGGTTTAGAATGGATAGATAGAGGATGGGGAGCAGTGTGCCCTCTTTTCTGGCCACCAGGAAGAGTCTGGAATAGAAACCTTGGCCTATCTGTTCTGCAGGAACACGCTCTAGTGCCCTCATGGAGAGCAGGGAGAGGACTTTTTTCCTCTCTGCCCACTTGTTTGGAGGAAGATCTGGGACCCCTTTTGGGGTCGGCAGAGTGTGGAAATAAAATTTGTATCCCTGGGACACTATGCTGAATACCCAGCGGTCACTGGTAATGGTGGTCCAATTGTTTGCATGGAAGGAGAGTTTTCCTCCTAGGGACACTAGCAGGTGGGCAAGGGGGGGGGGGGGTGGTAGGGTAAAGTCATTGTGAGGTCTTACCATAGGGCGGTGGCCTTGCACTCCCCGTTTTTGTAGAGGAGGAACTCCATTGCTTAGATCTCTGCGTTCCCTGGGGCCGTTGTCAGGTGGGTCTGCTTCCCCTGGGCCTGGGCTGAGCTGGCCTGGGAGAGGGGGGGGGACCAGTGCTTGGAGGGGCAATGCCTACTGAACCTCGGTGGCTGTACCTGTAAGAATCTGTCTGCATAGATTTAGCTTTTTCTTCCATCTTTGTTAAGACCTCTTCTGCCTTGGTGCCAAATAAGTTGTCTTTGTTCAAGGGTGCGTCCAATATTTTAGATTTGACATGGTCTGGCAAAGTCTGTTCTTTAAGCCAAGCGTGCCTTCTAAGGACAGAACCAGTGACTAAGATGCTTCTAGGGCGTCAAAGCCACATTGTAAGGTTTGCTCCTTTACTTGACTTGCAGAATGCATCAACTCTTGCAACACTATTTTCTGCACAAGCTGGAAAAGTAGATATTTGAGGAGTTCCATGGTATGCTGTTGATATTTGAACATATGAACTGACAATTTAATGCTCTAATAGCAAGAGTAGCAGAGGTGTATACTTTTTTATCCTATCTATCTAATGCCTAGGAAATCCCTATCCGAGGGGTGGGATTCTTAGCTGAAGTTGCAGGATTCCTTTAGGTCCTTGACAGATGACCTCAAGGTCAGCAGAAGGATTTTTAAAAAGAAATTTGTTAGAGTCAGGGACTCTAATACCGGTCAGGTTTCCTGGGTACAGGAGGGAGGGTGTCAGGAGTCAGACTGGATTCCATAAAAACATCATCCACAACATCCAGGACAGGAGGAATGGCCAGAGATCTGTGCTGTGGTAGATCTAAGAATTCCCAGAGTCTCTTTTTTGACTGAGGGTAGTCTTGACATTCCCATTGGAAATGCTCCCTTAAAGTATGTAGGGTTTCCACAGAGGAAAAGTCCTTGGATGGAGAGGCTAAAGGGATGGATTCCTCTGCATCAGCATCCTCATAAGAAGAGAGGTTGCATATCTTCATAGTCAGATGCATCAGAGTCCTCAGACTCCTGTTCAGTTAAAACCACTGGCCTCCCCTAATAAACATAAGGTCTTCCATCATTTTAAGCATTTGAGTCTGAGGCAAGGAAGCCGGTGGCTTAACTTGGGTCGTGGGTTTTTTGGGTGTGGTTCATACCCTGGGCCTTAAACTCGTTAGTTTTTGAAAGAACTGAAGATGTGAAAGTCGTCCATCTGTGTCATATAAAAGGTAGAGACATCCGCAGGATCCTTAGTTGAATTAAAGTCTTGCGGCATACCGGACTCCGAAAGGGTCTGGGTAGTGGCCTGCGAATCTACAGAAGCGGTTGTCAGGGGCTGTGAAAAACGCCTCACTGAGGACCGGAGAACAGACTAACTTAACAGAAGCGTCATCGGCAGTGGTCTGTCTCTGTCTTTATCCTTACGTTTTTTTCAAAAGATCGGCAGTCGGAAGGCTTACCAAAGCCATACAGGAATTTGAGGATTGAGAGCAAAATTATCTAGCTACAATAAGGGCCCAACGATGTAGAGTTCTGGCATTGAACAAAGCACAAATGCAACAGCGGGGGACATCGTGGTCTGGGCCTAAACATGTGATGCAGTAAGAATGGAAGTCTCGGTGTGGTATTTGCTTTCCAAAGGTGAGACAATTGTTAACTTTTTCTGACAGTTTACAGCAAGAAAAGAAGGATCCCCAATGCAGTAGTTACCTTTAGAAGAGTTCACTTTGGAAACAAAACTCAGGTAGCGGCCAACCAGCACTAGTGCGAACTGCTTCTGCATCAGGCTCCTCGGAAAGAAAGACTGATGTAAATGGCATCCGCTGCCTTATTTTATACCACTGACATCAGTTCAAGCGACAGCAACAGACGCAGAAATACTAAGTTTCTGGTTGTCGGGCTGGCCGAGGGCTACCCTGCCAGGGATAACCCAAATAATGACCAACAGTGAAAGAAGAACATCCACAGTTTTCCACTTCTTCACTGATTTCTAGAAAGAGGTCTCTGAAGAGTGGAAAAGTGTACACCCACAGCAGAAAGGGTTTTACAACCTTCTCACAACTCCTGGTCAAGGTGTCTGACTGTAGGGCCAATCTGGGACAAGCCTTCAAAGACAGCATGACAAAATAAGACTTTAAGGGCTCTGCAAAGTCACACAGGGGCATCCAGGCATGCCTCTTTATGGAAACACCTGAGCCTGCTGCTCTAGTAATTCCTTCAGCTGCATATGAAAAGTCTCCTGGAAAAATGAGACATGGAGATTAGGGTGGCCAACTGATATGCAAGAAACAACTCCTAAGAGGACAGCTCCTGAGAGGGTATCTGAAAGTTCTTTAAATCGGATCCCTCTGCAATGTAGTGAAATGTGCCAGGTAATTGAAGGACCCAAGAGTAAGGGTCGATAACGCATAAACTCGCCTCCCAAACCTATCCATCATCTGACACTCCATATTGGGTGGATAGAGGAACTTTCCTTTGCTAGTTCCTTCTTTGCGGCAGCCGCTACCACCATAGCATCCACAGGCAGTCCCCCCTGGTCCAAAAAGGTTTATCCTCAGGGGCCGTTACAATTACGTCTGGTCTCTTGGGGATCAGCTCCATGGTGTCAGGCACCTTTCCACGCTCGCTGAGAGATCAACTCAATGAACTCATCTGCGGGCATAGACACCCAGGAGGTAGATGGGCTGGGGTACAAAAGCCTACAGGTACAAAGATACCTCAGCTGAAGGGTTAATGGGCTTCCAATTGCCCCTCTGCTTAAGGATTTCTAAGACGTCTTCAAAGGAGACATAGGGGGTAATCTGGGGGCTCTTAGTCTTCCTCGAAATCCGCGTCTTCCATGATGGACTTCTGGGGAGTCCAAGCGCTTCCTCTTACACAGCTTCTTCTTAGGGACCTCCTCCGTGGGGTGATCTGGGAAGGCCTCAGAAGAAGAGGTAACCTGAGCTTTCGGTACCTGCTGTCTCTCTAGAGGGAATGGGCTGAGGCTCTGATGAGTGTGGCATGGATAGTGGTTCTGGGGGGGAGGGGCACTGACTCAAAGGCAGAACCACTGACAGAGAAGAGGGACCTTGGAATCGAAGGGGCTGGCCTCGGAACAGTGGTCCCCTCCTGCACCCATGAAAACTCCCCTGAGGTCAAAGCCAGGGCCAAGCTCAACAGTGCCAAAGCACTGAGGTGCAGAGAAGGACTGAAAAAATTTGAGCTGACCCTAACCCCTCAGAAGACAGGCAAGCTACGGCCACAAGAGCTCTCTGGCTTAGCCAAACAACTCAGAGCAATCATCAGCACTGAAGACAAAGATATCCTCGGAACTGATGGCTCTACAACCTCCAAATAATTTAGAGGAGGAGGAAGAAATGGAGGAAAAGTTGACGGAAAAGAACCCTGACCCAAGGAGTAGGGAACAGCGGATGTCCCCATCACAACTTGAGCCCAAGCATCTTCCTCACCAATCTCTCCATGTCATCCTTAGTAAGACTCCTGGAAGGATGTACCAAGACAACAGATGTGGAGACCTAGGCCTTTCTAAGAAGGGAGATAGCAACCTGTCAGAAAACAGGTCAATAAAGGGGAATAATGAGTCCTTGGAAGAGACTGAGACTCCTTACCAGGTGGTGGTTCCAAGGTCACACTGAAAAGGATTGCGACTCTTTGCTAATCGGCGCCAATGTCATTGGTTCAGGCGAATTTGTTGGGACTGAGGGATTAGTCAATCTGGTAGTTGGCTCTGAGGGAAGGGTCGGAACAGAGTTTCAATATCTTGGCGCTCAAGATCAAGGGAGAGGTCGGTGCCAAGGAACTCCTCTTCTCTGAAGCTTTCAAAGAGGAAGAAGCTGGACTGGGAAGGACAGATTTACCTTTTAGATTTAGATTTCACTGGTGGCGAAGCTCCAGATATGGCCTCATTGAACAAGCAGGGAAGACTACCTTTTGATATTCAACTTTTCTTTCAACCAATGGTCTGTGGCTGAAAGAGTGAGAAATACAGCAATGCTCCTGTAGAGGACCCACAAAGTATACGCACAGTGAGTGAGAATCTGATTATGAGATTTTATGCACAGCGTTTAAAACCAGAAGGTTTTTCTTTATCAACCATTCTTTAGTTGTTCCACTCACACGTATGAAAAAGGAAGACGGCAAACACTGAAAAGGAGACTAGGAGTAGAGAAAGGGAGAAATTTTATTTATTTGATTTATTTTTTTATTACCAGAAAGAGAAGGGTCAGAAAAGGAGGGACCATCAACAATGATGGCCTATCTTTAATCTACTGCAGTAGTTCTTGACTAACAAAAAGCGAGAGAAAGAAAAAAAGTACTAATGACAGAATCTAGAGTGCTTTTGTACAAAGAAAAAGGGTAAGGAAAGACAAAGAAATTAGCAAACAATAAGCTTTATGACTTATCTGGCTCGAGAGACTGATAAGCACATCTGTACTGCAAGGTAGCAAATGAAATCTGAGGTAATGCAAGTGCATCGCAGGTAACGATTGATAGCACCCATTGAGGAGAAAATGAAAACTGATGACATCAGATTGCCTTTATTTCAGTTCTTACATGTTGGAAACTGGCAGAAAGGAGGGAAATGGAAAACAAATTCTGGTGATGTGCATCACACCCCTTCAAATAAGATCCCATACTAAGCAATAAGGTCTGGTGTGGGAAGACCATGTACAAGATGCCCAAACACAAGCGCAGGAAAAAGAAACAGGCAAGGACTTCTTTGCTGCATTGTAGGTTTCTCTGCTCTCTTTCTTCTCCTTTTGCATTGACAATGGGATAAAAAAGAAGCATAGCAGAAGAGTCAATCCCTACGCTCCTCATTCAAGTTAATTACAATGTAGACAACTGTGCCAAACTGAAAGTTTAGACGTTAAGTCAGCAGAGGGTAAAGCTGTATATATCTTGAAGTGAGCAGGCATGGGAACGGTAGTGTGTGAATACGTGTGTGTTACATAAGTTTATCCACCTTTTCACATGCTGCAAGCTTCAGTGACATTGAGAAAAGGCCTATGCCAATCAACTACTTTTGGGTTGGCTGGGTGATGTACCCCAGCATCTGTGCTAAGTGAAGATGATTACGGGAAGATGCTGTGGAGATTTCCAATTGCACTGTAGTTTATAGCAAAAAACAACAAAAGTATGTCAGGGCAGTAGTATGCTCTCCAATTCTTACAAAGAATTTTTACAATTAACTCATCAAAAGTAGGTTTGACTCTCCCACATGGAGGTTAGGGGATACAACATAGCCTAGAGCTACAGAAACAGTAATGTCAGCATTATGTGTTGGGAGTCATGGCGGATTGTTCTAAACACAGCTATCAGACAATAAATCTCTTGGAACTGTTCATCTGACTATCCCTGCCTGAAATCTGCACTCTTCTGCGTGACTACAGCAATGTACATGTTTGACCATCTTCTTTTAGGTCACAGAATCTGGAAAGGTAATACTCAAATACTCTAAGCAGATGCAACTCCTTACTTTTCCAAATAAAGTAAAAACAAATGATGCGAATAAACAGATTTAAAGCAAATTCTGAGATCTCTGAGAAGGAATTTGGAATGCATTTTAGGGAAAATTGTATCCTAACAAAGCGCAGTAAGAAGTTCTATGTACAACAGTCCTCTATTGGAGAGCTCTTAGCCAATATGAGAAAATAGCTTTTAAAGACAAACTGTGTACACTTTCTACAGGTTCAAGATCTGCCTGCTCTGCAGAGAGACACACTTACTTTAAAGCAGAACAGGATTGTCAAAGAAAAAGTGCTTTTCAGAAAAGCCATTCCACTGGTTTGTCTTCTCAGTACAGAAGAAACGAGGTCTCATACATAGCTTAACTACAGAGCAGCTCAATCTAGCAAAAAAAAAAAAAAAAAAATCTTCAAGACAGTAACTGCTTAATCAAAGTCAAATGTGTAGTGTGGTGAAACCTATCTTAGGAGCACTCAGGCATAACGCTTCCTGGGGAAAGACACCAATCAACTGCAGTGTGCCACTCAAAATATTCGCAGAGGACAAGCCTCAAAGTACAGTTGTGTACACTTAACATAGATGTTAGAGTGTATTCACGTTCCCATTGGGGGTCGCCACAGCAGATCATCTGTTTCCATTTCTTCCTGTCCTCTGCATCATGTTCTTTCACACCAACAGCCTGCATGTCCTCCCTCACCACATCCATAAATCCTATCTTAGGCTTTCCTCTTTCCTGGCAGCTCCATGTTAAGCATTCTTTTCCCAATATACCCAGCATCCCTCCTCAGCACATGTCCAAACCAATGCAATCTCGCCTCTCTTGCTTTGTCTCCAAACTGTCCAACCTGAGCTGACCCTCTAATATACCGATTCCTGATCCTGCCCATCCTAGTCACACACAGTGCAAATCTTAACATCTTTAACTCTGCCACATCCAGCTCTCCTGCCTTTTCGTCAGTGCCACAGACTCCAGCCCATACAACATAGCTGGTCTCACTACCCTCTTGTAGACCCTTCCCTTTCACTCTTACTGGTACCAATCTGTCACAAATCACTCCCGACACTCTCCACCCATTCCATCCTGCCTGTACTCTCTTCTTCACCTCTCTTCCACACTCACCATTACTATGAACCGTTGATCCCAAATACTTAAACTCATCCACCTTTACCAACTCTATTCCCTGCATCCTCACCATTCCTCTACCCTCCCTCACATTTACACACAATATTCTGTTTTAGCCCTTGCTGACCTTCATTCCTCTCCTCTCTAAGGCATATCTCCACCTCTCCAGGGTCTCCTCAACCTGGTCCCTACTCTCACTACATATCACATCATAGTCCACGGGGCCTCCTGTCTGATCTCATCTGTCAACCTGTCCATCACCACTGCAAATAAGAAAGGACTCAGAGCTGATCCTTGATGTAATCCAACCTCCACCTTAAACGTATCTGGTCACTCCCACCGCAGTCCTCACCAATGTCACACTACCCTCGTACATATCCTGTACCACTCCTGCATACTTCTCTGCCACTCCCGACTTCCTCATACAATACCACAACTCCTCTCTAGGCACCCTGTCATATGCTTTCTCTAAGCTCACAGAGACACAATGCAACTCCTTCTGACCTTCTCTGCATTTCTCCAACAACTCTCTCAGACCAAATATTGCATCGGTAGTGCTCTTTCCTGGCATGAAACCCATACTGCGGATCACTAATCATCACCTCCCTTCTTAACCTAGCTTTCACTACTCTTTCCCATAACTTCAAGCTGTGTCTGATCAATGTTATCCCTTTGTAGTTACTGCAGCTCTGCACATCGCCCTTATTCTTAAAGATAGGTACCAAAACACTTTCTCGACTCCTCAGGCATCCTCTGACTTTCCAAAATTTCAATAAACAATCTGGTTAAAAATTCCACTGCCATTTCACCTAAGCACCTCCATGCTTCCACTGGTATGTCATCTGGGTCAACAGCCTTTCCATTCTTCATCCTCTTCATAGCTGTCCTTACTTCCTCCTTGCTAATCTACTTCACTTCCTGATTTACTACCCCCACATCATCCAACCTTCTCTCTATCTCATTCTCTTCATTCATCAGCCTTTCAAAGTACTCTCTCCATCTACTCAACACACTCTCCTCACTTGTGAGTACGTTTCGCTCACTATCCTTTATCACCCTTACCTGCTGCACAGCTTTCCCAGCTCTGTCCCTCTGTCTAGCCAATCGGTACAGGTCCTTTTCTCCCTCTTTAGTGTCCACTCTCTCATACAACTCTCCATATGCCCTATCCTTCGCCACCTCTCTCTTTGCTATGCTTCTCATGCCCTTATACTCATGTCTACTTTCTTCATCTCTTTGTGCATCTTCCTCTACTCTTGTACGTCACCCTATGCTCCCTCCCTCTTCTTAAAATACGTATTCACCACAGCCATGTCCATCCTTTTTGCAAAATCCACAATCTGACCTTCTGCATTCCCCACCTTAACACCATACCTACCCATCACTTCCTCATCCCCTCTGTTCACTTCACCAACATGCCCATTGAGGTCCGCTCCAATCACTAGTCTCAACCTTGGGTACACCCACCACCACTTCATCCAACTCATTCCAAAATTTTTCTCTCTCATCCATCGCACACCCAACTTGTGGAACATATGCAGTAACCACATTCATCATTACACCATCAATTTCAAGCTATAAATAATGGCTTAGAAGCATCATCGGCAGTTTTGGACCTCAATAGCCTGTCTTTTTCTTTGTGTTTTTTCGGTATTCCAGTAGTTGGATGGCTAACCAACGTCATTTGTGGATAATTAAACAGAGAACCGAGATATTTTGAAGCAAAAATGTACTGATGACTGATAGTGATTAAATAAAGCACAAAACCAACAGCAAGGTACGTCGTGGTCAGGGCCTAGGCAAGGCATGCAGTACAAATGAAAATCCTTATGAGGTATTTGCTTCCCACAAGTAATACAATTATTAACTTTTACTGACATTGGCAAGGAGCAAGAAAAAGTTTCCTCAACGGGGTACTTGGCTTAAAGTTGAAGACTTCGGTTCTGAAACTCGAAAATGAAAATTTCAAGAGTCGGCCAACTGGCACTTGCAAACTGCTTCTGCTTTGGGCACCGAGCGACAAGAAAGACTGATGTAATGACGTCAGGTCGTTGGGGGTATAAAACATGCAGCCGACGTCATAGAAGGGACAGCAACTGACGCAGGACCCAAGACTTAGTTAATCAAGCCGACTGAGGGCAACCTGCCAGCAGACTACCCCAAATGTAATGACTGCAACAGTGAAACACGAACATCAATATACAGTAGCCAAGCAAATTAAACAGAGAACCTTTGAGAGGTTGCAGAAAACGGGAATGCACAGAGTAAACCCATGCATACAAGGCAAAAACATGCAAATTCTACAAAGAAATCAAACATCAGCACTGAACTCCAGCCTCTGGAACTTGAGACAGTATTTTAAGTTATATCTGTTAATGGGTTAGCCCAAGGGACACGCGCATCTCCTTCCATGGGGTGACCTGGTCTCAATGACTTGCCTGGACTTGCACAGTATGCAAATGCAGGCTGAAGAACTCAAATCCTGGACTACAGGAAGCAGCTCATAAAACCTCACAGCCTTAATCCTTAAAACTAAATGCCAAACAAATATGCAGTGCTGCATTTCTGTGCTGCCTGCATTCCACATAGGTAAATTCAGTATACGAAACGGAGATAGTAGCTTCTGCCTGAAGTGAGAAAAAGGTATTTGCTGTTGGAAGGCAGTTACAGCTGCAGAGCTGCCTGCCATCCTTTGGGAAATGCAAATCCTGTCCTCATTCAGGCATATGCAAATCAGAAAGAAATTTAATAAGAACTAGCTACAATACCATGCAAGTTACTCCTCATATCCAATCAAATTTTTACTAAATGCAGGGTATATGAAGGCACAGTACACCTGACCGTCAGACTCTAGACACAACTAGGGGATGTCAAGTATGGTGAAACTCCTTACAGATCATAACTGAAATTTTGAAAGAAACTGAGGGGGGCCCAAAGAAATCAACAATGACAAAAAGAAAGCACACGCAGTCCAGACTGACTCCTTCCTTTTTGGCAAAACATTTCTTCACTAAAGCAAACATGCCCAGCTAATGGGTATACCATCTTTATAGAATGTCCCCGACCACCTCAGATTTAGGACAATTCACAGGGCACATCCGATCTTATACCAAGAGAAAATGTCACTCAACTAATGTAACTATCAAACTACCTTCAGATAAATTAAAATTAGACTGTGGTTGTCATCACATAAAGAAGAAATTAGCAAGCCGCCTCCCCACTGTATTTATCTGTCCTTAACACAAGTGTAATAAGCACGACAGAGGTGAAAAGCATTCAGAAGCAGTATGCCAACACCATTTCTCTCCAAATCTTCAATAAAGACAACTATCCAGAGCAAAGATGTACTGACCTGTGAAAACACCAGATGTACACACGGCAAATGTACATTTCAAGGGTAATCGTATGTATATAAAATGGATACTCTAGCACACAATCTTTTTCAAATTCCTTAGAAAAATCATGAGATAAATCTTTGATTGCACAACCAACGACCCAAGCTCCTTGGGTAACACCAGTGATACAAGAGATGCAGACACTCGAAGCTTGTCTTCTGCTGAATGGCTATCAATACTACTTGCAGATATTGCACAGGTTTTACTTCATTGGATAGTAAGGAGTTCACCACTTCACAGGAAGCTTGCCCAAAGTACAGATGCTGGCTTTCACCAGTGACCAGTGGCTTTACATTTCCTACAAATAAAATTAGCCCACAGGACTGGGTTAAGTGAACCTGAAATTGGCAGCTGGAACAGCAAAATGTAAGTTTTAAAACAAGCAAGGCATAGTTTATCTGAAAGATAGAGTGTATCTTACTAACCTAACAGAATTTCCATGTTCAAAGCTTGGTTCAAGAATATTTTCTGAAAAAACTCAAGAAATGGAACAATGCAAAGAAAAATTTAATTTTGCTCAACTTGGATGGCTAGTTTATAGCTGCTACATAAAACCTCTAACCTGAAAGAAAACTGACCTGGCTTTGAAAATAAAAACAGTCAACTATACCCAAAAAAGTAAACAGTAGCCTGCAAGAAATGAGCCAGTGAAGCAAGTGTAGTAAGGAGCACATGCTAGAAAGGCTAAAGCCTAAACAGGTGCTTTGGAGTAGCCACACACCTCTAAGAAAAAAAGAGGACATGAGAAAAATAAAATCCTGGGTGATCATCAATGCTAACCTGGATTTCTGACACTACTGTCATCATCTGAGAACAGTGCCATGGTACTTGTGCTTCTCCATAATGCAAAGATGGTGGTAACTTTTACATTCGTAGTCCAGTATCTGCCTACTGAGGAAAACTACAAAAAACTCCCTTAAATGAAGCCACGGCAGTTCTAAAGGCTAGAAAAGTGATCCCACGTGTCTGGGTGGAGGTATCCTCTACCTTATGTACTAAAGTTCAGCCAGTTAAACAGTTCTTACAAAAAAAGGAAGGGAATGAAACTACATTTAATTATTGGGGATAAAGCAAACGTGTGACTGTTTGTATGTGGTGGGGGAGTGAAGTGCAAGGAGGCTATGCCCTTCTGCATTCCTGTCATTATTTTAGCAAACACCAAATCAAAAACACCCAGTTCTGGAAACAAAATCTCTCTTTTGTAAAATGTAATCTGTGTCTCTCCCCCCATACAAACAGACATCTTTTTGGTAAGGGAGGTACAGGATAAAATTAAATTAAGCAGCATTTCTCTGAGGCGACTCAGATTACACATTTCTGCGCTTGTGAAGGGGTCTGGGGATGTCACAGGTGACTCCACTTTTAAAAGTTTAAACAGATTTCTGATATTGGTGTATAGCCAATGAAATACAAAGGCCAGCAGCAGCTGTAGAGTTTTTTTTATCTGCAGTGTCTTAACTAGACAAGCACTAATAAGGGACTCCTGATAACTTCACTTGGTTTGTCCTCTTTGATGACAAATTTCCTGGAAAAAAATGTAATTCCACACTACGGTTAACAATGGAGAATACTAGCTAGACAGTAAAAATGCACACAGGAGGATAATGACTGCAATGCATGCTGGAGGAGATGGGGTACAACTATTACAGGGAACATTCCTTGAGGGGATTACCAAACGTAACACAGTGCACATCAAGAACTCACCCTAGTGCCACCAACTGTCTTAATGCCATGATAAGTTAGAAGTTACCAGCCAAGTTGACTTTTCCAACAACTAAATATCAACACTGTTCAATGCAGCTCTACAAAAAGACTGCTGCAGTAGTTACCAGCAGGAAAATCATCATTTCTGGGTGCTTTAACCAAAAGCAAAAGAAGTATCTCTGACAAAAATCTGTATGTTTTAGAACTATAAAAAAATGAAATCTGCATTGGCAATTTTTTACACTGTTACTTAGTTTCTCATTATCAGCTCTACTCACTGCAGTTTACCAAAAGCAAATCAAGTGTTTCTCATTATCAGCTCTACTCACTGCAGTTTACCAAATGCAAATCAAGTTTTTATCATTAAAGGATAAAATAACTACTAATGACAAGAATGCAATACCTCAGAACAATGTTTAAAGACAAAAACTCAAAGTATAAACACTGCGTCATAGAAATGTCAGTGCCAAAAACACATTTTGGCAGAAAATTCCAGACAAAAGAAAATACTAACCTCTAACCAGAATGTGCTGGAAGACCCTAACTGTTCCCAGGTTGTTTGTCACCTCACAAACTAAAGTGCCATTGAAACTTGCATCCACACGTTCCACAGTCAGACGAGGATTTCCACTGTTCACCATTTCAGAGCGCGTTCCATTTATTCTGAAACATGGAGGGAAACATTAGCACAAGGATCTCTCTCCTATTCCATTCAACTTAAAAGTCACACCAGTGTCAGCCTTGCACAATTCCATAAAAAGTAAAAACAGCAGCATATTTACACATTCAGAAATTAAATTTCTTATAGTCAGGACACAATAGTGATAAAGCAAACTGTTGTGCACAGTGCTGTTATTTCATCAAAGCCTCAAAGAACACACACTTAAGTGAACGTCTCTGTACCACACAACAGCAACATATTTTTAAACATTCTTTCAAACAATTTATTACCCAAGCTGCTGCATGGCAACAGAAACACCATTCAGGCCATTATTTAGTCGGCAGTATTTGTTATTTAATAAAATATGTCTTCCTTCTACAATTTTCCCCACTTAATGGAATTCAAAAGCAGATGCAATCACAAAACAGTGGTTAATAACAGGCCTTGTCAAGTGTCCTGCTGTGTTTAGTATGCAAAACTAAACTACAACTGAAATTGGGCCTGTATCACTTTAAGGAGATAAAACATTAGTAATGGAAAATGAGCCATCCTGAAAATTGAGCCAACAACACACCTAGGACAATGACAAAACAAAAACTGCCGCCTTCACACAGGAAAGAGAGAAGACACCCGGAAGATGGCAGTGCATCTAATAAATACATGGTTCTAGCAAAAACAGCAATGTTCCAGCTGCTTTTGGTTGGTGTTTTAAAGGACAAGCATCTAGTTTCATCATGCGGCAACTACTACATGGCAACAGCAGGTAAGACATCAAAATCCCAATGCTGAAGGAAAGGAAAAATCCCCATCTCCTCAGAGCATCTAATCTCAATATGCAGGCTCTTGCTCCCAGGCAAGACTAAAAAAAATGTCATCAATCCTGTCCAAGAAATCAAACATTAAGAGATACAAAATGATTTTCAATATCTAATCTAAATTGGACAAAACAATCTTTAAGATATCAGTAAACACTTTTTTTTTTTTTTTTTTTTTTTTTTTAACCAAAATGTAGTCACTCTATCACTAGACAAATAAGCACAATGGACTGTGGACTAAACTCCAGGTTTTATTCTCCCTTGTACACATTATATCTATATATATATATATATATATATATATATATATATACATACATACACATACACACGCATATACATACATATCTATATCTAAACAGGACAGTTTTGTACCTACCATAAATGTAGATGTTAGAGTGTACACCCTGCTGCAAATTTTAAATTT
>NC_056741.1:1193761037-1193838537 GCF_019279795.1 Protopterus annectens
AAAGGGTTTCCCGGAACAAATTTTTAGGTGAGTTCAGGTCCACCTAGTTAAATTTGATAGTCTGATTTGGAAGTATTCTTCAAAGTTGAGGGATGGGGTTTAATAGACAAAAGTTCAGGTCTTCCCGGAGGACAAAGTCAGATTGTATAGGTGAGTTCAGGTCCACCTAGTTAAATTTGATAGTCTGATTTGGAAGTATTCTTCAAAGTTGAGGGATGGGGTTAAGTAGACAAAAGTTCAGGTCTTCCCGGAGGAGGAAGTCAGATTGTATAGGCGAGTTCCAGTCCACCTAGTTAAATTTGATAGTTTGATTTGGAAGTATTCTTCAAAGTTGAGGGATGGGGTTAAGTAGACAAAAGTCCAAGTATATATATACACACACACATACATACATACATATATATATATATATATATATATATATATATATATATATATATATATATATATATATATAGATATATATATATATATATATATATATATATATATATATACACACATATACATACATACACACACACACACACATATATAGTTTCATAGTTTTGTATAGGCTATCTGTCGTGGGGCATTTATAAGCCTAGCCATAGTGATGTGGCTTTCGCCACCCCATGAAATGGTACAAAAATACACAGAAATGCACAGAATAGATTTAGAATACTGTGCCTCTGTCTAGTAGTGACACAATGAAGGTACCCTTATATAATAGGATTAGTTTACTGTGCCCATCTAGCAGAGACACAGATGTGACCCCTGGGGTAAACTTACGATCTCCCATCCTCTCAAGATTTCTCTTGAAGAGAGTCAGTGAGGAGCTTTGCCTAACATGAACTGGGATCTTGTTCCAAAGCATGGGAAGCCTCTGGGTTGTGAATCTATCCCTCCAGCATGTCCTATTCATACTGGTGCCGAGGTTTAATTCTTGGTCCTGATGGATTTGAATTTTTTGAGGTGGAGCATGTCCATCAGATCCTGACTGGACATGGCCTTGTACGTCAGGCAGAGATCTCCTCTGAGCAGGCGGTATACTACTGAATAGAGCTGGAGTTTCTTTAGTCTGGGTGAATAAGACATATGTTGGAGACCCTTGATCCTCTTGGTGAGGTACTTTTGTGGTCTCTCCAGCTGTTGCAAATGCCGGGTGAGGTATATACCAAATGGGGCATTGTACTCAGACTGGGTCTGATGAGGGAGGAGTATAGGGGTACAATGACATGCTTGGATCTGGATGTGAATCCCTTCATGATGAGGTGTGCAAGGTAGAATGTTTTTCTAACCACTTTGGCAACGTGGGTGTCAAATGAGAGGTCGCTGTCGACTTGGGTCCCTAGGTCTCTGATTACTTTTTCCATACTCGGTGGGTTGCCGTCTATGTGATCATTTGTGGGTACTTTGTTTTTCCCAAAGGGGATGACTATGCATTTTTTGGCATTTAGTTTAAGGCCGTGACTCCGGCACCAGTTGTCCATTTCTGTGAGGCCTTTTTGTAGGATGTGTGTGTCGTCCATTTCTGTGAGGCCTTTTTGTAGGATGTGTGTGTCGTCCATTTCTGTGAGGCCTTTTTGTAGGATGTGTGTGTCCGCTGGTGTATCGACTATGGCGCCTAGTTTGCAGTCATCTGTGAACTTTGTCAGCCACAACCCTCCCATGTTTGCTTTAACATCTGTGAAATAAATGCCGAACAAGAGGGGTCCCAGGACAGATCCCTGTGGGACACCACTTGTGACTGGCTTTGAGTCTGACATTGCTCCAGCGATTTTAATTTTATGGGTTCTGTCCTTTAGCCAGTTTGCAACCCATCTAGTGACACAATGGTTTACGTTTAAGCTGGTGAGCTTATCTATGATGCCTGAGTGGGGTATTGTGTCGAAGGCCTTAGCCAAGTCCAAGTAGGCTGTATGGACTGCTTTGCCCTCATCAATGGCTCTAGTGACTGTTTCGAAAAAGTCAACCAGGTTCAAAAGGCAGGATCTGCCCTTTACAAAGCCGAACTGGGTGGGGTCAAGTGTCTGTAGGTCCCCTATCTCTCTCTGTTTATGAGTTCCATAATGATTCTTTCCATAGTTTTGCAGACCAGGCTGGTTAAGCTTATGGGGCGGTAGTTCCCAGGGTCTGTAGAGGTACCCCCTTTGTGGAGTGGGACCACTGTTGCTGTACGCCAGTGTTCAGGTACATATCCTGTAGTAAGGCTAAGGTTAAATAGCATTTTTATGTGCGGGTTTAGCTCCTCTTGGAGTTCACGTAGCACGCAACCCGAGATACTGTCAGGTCCCATTGATGCTGTGTTTTTAGCTTTGTTGAGGGCGGTTCTCACTTGGACATCTGAGATGACAGGGAGATTACATTCAGTTGGGATAAGTATTTCTTCTTTTGGGGGTGAGGGAGGGGAGAAATTTGTACTGAACCTGTCAGCCAGAATGTTGGCAATATCTGTGGGTTCAGTGTATTTTTTGTTGTGAACTAACTCTGAGCATATCTGAGGGTTTCCGCCCAGGTTTCTAACATAGCTGAAGGCGGCTTTGTGGTTATCTTTAGTGTCCTTAGCGATTTTTCTCTCAAAGTTGGCCTTGGATGTTTTTATGAGAACGTAGTTTTCTGCTAATGTTCATCAGAGATGTCTTCCCTTTATGGGATTTTGCTCTGTCGTGCAGTAGTTTCCTTCTTTTGTTATACAATTTGTTAATGGCTGAGGTCCACCAGACAGGACGCTTGCCTTTGGTGGAGAGGGACTTGGATTTATTTGGGATTGCATGAGCCATGCATTCTTGGAGATGTCCATAGAAAGCATTTGTGAAGGATTCGGCATTGTGGGATGTGGTATCCACTGGCCCAGTGGGCTTAAAGGATACCATCTCAGTCTTAAGAGTGAAGTCTGCTTTTGAGAAGTTTTTCACTGTGGTCTTTTGTGCTGGGGGTGGAGGTGGGATATGTATATCCAGGGTGATTAGTTTGTAGTCAGATCTCACTAGTGAGGGGTATACCTCCGGTGTGCAGCATTTTGTCCCCATGTTTGTGATGATCAGGTCTAGTATATTATCTCCCCTAGTGGGAGAGGTGACTAATTGTTCCAGTGCATTTGAATTTATGAATTCCATAAACCTTTGGGCTAGGGTGTTAGGGCTAGAATAATGTACCCAATCTATGTTTGGGTAGTTGAAGTCTCCCAGTATGATTGTATTTTGTGATACATTCATATCCTCCAATGTCTTCAGGAAGGCTGAGTGGGGTTCCTGAGATTGGGAGGGTGGTCTGTAACATGCTACCAGTTGTATAGCAGTTTTGCCTATGGTTAGTTGCACCTGTATGGTCTCTGATGCTTCATGTGTTACTACTAACCTGGAGGTGTGGGTGTCCTTGATGAATAAGGACACTCCCCCTCCCTTTGTGGTTCGGCCCGGGTTTTCGGGCCGAAAAGCATGATACGATGTACAGCCTGGTAGCGCTGGGGTGCTCTCGGGAGCCTTGAACCAGGTTTCAGTTACTGCACAGACGTCGATGTTCTCCATACTGAGGAGTGCATCAAGTGCCTGCATCTTGAGATTTAGACTTCTGGCGTTGAGCAGCATTACCCTTAGTTTTTTTTTTCATTTTTGTTTTCTAAGGAGGTGGGTTTGTCTTTTGAGCCTTGCCTAAAAAAGGCACTATGGGGGTGGCAAGAGCCTTGGCCAATATCCTGAAGCCCAGTGGTGACAGGTGCAAGCCGTTCCTTGCGAAGCAGTGTGGCTTGTCCAACATGTCATCCCAGGCAGACATTGGATCCCCTTAGAAATGACACCAGTACTTGAGCCAATTATTAAAGCTGATCATCTTGTCTTTGTATTGTGGCATCATTCTTGGTGAGGGCAAGATGCTGCTCAGGGTCATACCAGCCTGGGCTACATAATCAGAGAGCTCCTCCATGTCTCTTCATGTAGTCCAGGGAGGTACATCTCAGGTCACTCACGCCAGCATGGACAATGATGGAGCCATATTTGTACTTCCTTTGGAGTGACCTGAGTGCGTGTGTTATGTGGCGGATCCTAGCTCCCGATAGGCAGCTCACAGTCACCTTCTCCTTGTTCAGCCTGGTAAGCGGGACATCAGTGTGTCTGACTATAGAGTCACCTATTACTAGTGTATCAGGCATGGTGTTTGGCCTTAAGGGCTGTGATTGGTTGACACACTGATTTACTGAAGTATGTGTTGCATGTGTTTTGTTTTTTGTTTTGAGGTGGTGGATTTTTGGATGTCTGCTTTGGGAGCCTCTGTTGTTTTGGTAAGTTTTTTATTAGAGCCTCCGAGCATGTATTTGTGTTTTTATGTGTTTGGTTTGCAGTTGTGGTAGGTCTATGTGGGACTGGGTTTGTTGTGTGTGTGGTTACCATCTCCTCCTGTCTGGTCATGCCAGCCCTGAGTTGAGAGAGTTCAGCCTCCAGTTTGGCTACATAGTTGCATCTCTCACATGTATTTGTGTTTGTTGGGAGGAGGAGAGGGTTGTCTGTGTACATGAAACAATTGTAGCATTGTCTCAAGATACCCAGATTAACCAGCTGAACTGGAGAGGACGCCAGCAATCTACCACTCGACATGCTAGAACAGTATAAGGGAGTGTTGTGCCTTTAAGGGAAGTGGATATTCACAGGGGTGGTAGGTGGATGTAGTGCTTACTTAGTACTAGAGTGCTTACTTAGTAGAGAAGTTTTGAGAACAAGTGCTAGGCTTATAATATAGCGAGTAGTCTGATTATACTAAGAGTAGAGCTTCCTTAAGGGAGAATTTGAAGAGCAGACTTGGCAGAGCCAGAAGAAGTTTAACCGCCGCTGCTCTATGTGCACGACCGCGCAAAGCCGTGCAAACGCGGATTTTAAACAGGGAACTTCAAAAGAGCTAGAAATGGTCCAAAATAACTAATTACTACAGCTCTTGTGCTGAGGTCACTTCCTACAACCTAATGCAAAGACGCATGCTGTCTCATTTTCTCCTCTTCTTATAGTCACAAATTGTATGATGCAAAGTTAGCTTTAATCTGTTACAGCTAATTATGTAAAATGTTTATTTAACCAAGATTAAAATAATGTGGAAAATGAAAATATATCATACATTAAATAGGTATGTGAACACTGGAGCTTTCCTTCCTGCACCTCCTCTGAAAAACGGCATTTATCACAGTTGGACTTTCTCAGTCAATAAAGATATAGTAAATAAACAAATGCTTGCAGTAATCTTCTAATGTGTAAATGCCTCTCTTTTCAAGAAGCCCCATAATGCAAGTTGAAAGCACCCGATGTTCCAAACAGACCATGATTTCTACACTGACCTTCTTGTGTTGGGTGCAAAGCAGAGTGCATAGCATTCATTTGGGTATTCTACTCCAGGAAAGGGAAACGTTAACACACAAGGATGACTTCACCATACAACCACCACCAAATAAGCATTGCGGGGCAGTACTACATATGCTAACAAAAATTTAAGAGGTCGGTTGATTCATCTCAAGTGTGTTTTTCTCTTTCAGAGTCACTTTGTGTGCCTGAAGGGTTAAGGAGACAAGATAAGTGGATGTTGACAGTGAGGGAGTGAGTTATAAAGGGGCCCTGAGATGAAGGGTGACCTACAAGAGAACCTGTACTGCTACACCCACAGTGAAATAAAAGATAATGCTGGAGAGAAGCACATATTTTCCAAAATCTAACTACAGTGCCATTTAATGTTTAAAGAGCAACAGAGAGAACAGACTAAGGAAGCAGTACTCTGCAGTAAAATGAAAAGCTCTAAGGGAAGCATTTTACAGGGTCGCAAAATATGAGACAGCCTGACTGAAAATATTAAGAATGAACTGCAGATACAACCCAAGTGACAAGAAACAAGTTCTAGGCACCCAATGACAGATCTACTGTCTGACGTTTCCTTTATGTTTTCACTATTACCAGATACTGTAACAAAATCTGACCCAATACCAATGCTAAACTGAGTCACCACAACACAAAAATGCCACAATACAAAAGTAAAACTAAGATCACGCAGTTCAATGCTGATAAAATCATGGTACAAATCTACCTAATGTGTGGCACTGCCATGAAAAAATACATGAGCAATTGTTAAGGAAATTTTAATAGCGGTGTGTTCCACTGAAGCATTTAGTAAAAATATGATGTTAGCAAAAGTGAACCAATGAAACTGAGATCAGACTGACACCATGATCATTGGCTAGGCTGGAAGCACTGCCA
Source organism: Protopterus annectens (assembly GCF_019279795.1). NCBI lineage: Eukaryota > Metazoa > Chordata > Ceratodontiformes > Protopteridae > Protopterus > Protopterus annectens. Next base: position 1,193,767,244 of record NC_056741.1, read on the forward strand.
TGAAGTTTGCCCTACTTGGAATCATACTATGGCCTGTGAAGCTTTGAGTGTATGCCATCCAGTTGATGACACTTAATGATAGATGTTTAGCATCGTCAGTTAAACAATGATAATTCTAACACCATCAATGACTCAAATGAGCAATGTTTTGCAGCAACAAACTGTTTTTTGGTTGGACACTGGTCGACTTAATTCACAGAGCAATGCAATCACTGTTTTTTGTGTATGAAGTGTGCTGAGCTTTATGGAAATTTTACAATTTTGTAGTACTTTTTTTTTTGCAATTGAAGTTACTAGTAATGGAGTGTGATAAGAGTTCTGCCCTTCCCAAATGTTATACAACTCTGAAGTTAGTACATTTAAGTAAGGCAGTCATGAAGGTTGTTCCATTTTTTGGGAGGAGTGATTTTTCAATAAAATTGCATTGCTTGCTAGAATAATGCAATTCAGGTAATGTTGTTCACTTGAGCTCTATTTACTGTCCAAGACAATATATTAAGAATAATCCTGAAATCTTTAGCCCCATTCACTTACAGCAACTTAAACTGCAGCCTCCTGCCCAGCTAGCTATTTTGAGAGTGCACAAAGCAAGCCTATTAGAATCCTTAACACTTGCACGAGCAACCTCCAGCTTTAATCACATTCACAAAGTTCAGCCATTTAAAGTGCCAGCTGAATTTTGATAAGACAGAGATCACATAACTGGACACATTTTAATCGTAGGTGGGCAGCGGGTGGTAAGAGTTCAGAATTCCTGTTGTAAATTAAACCCTGTGCTCATTAAATCAAACAGTCTCAACTGTTTGGAAATAATCACTAATTTTTAAAACAAGCTGCATGCTGTCAGTTTCTGCCAGAGGTTACACTACACTGTCAAAATGTTCCAGATAATATGGACAGAAGACTTGTGAAGCTCAAAATCTGCTGAAACATGCAACTCTAAACCACTACAACTCATTCTGTTCTATTATACACAAGGCCTTGTTTAACAAAAAACTAATTTTTTCCATCAACTCTTTAAAGACTTGTAGCTAAATTACTTACAACTTCCACTCATACTTTGAAGGTGCTGGGTTCCCATAAGCTTCGCAAAGTAGGAAAACATTTTTCCGATCGAGATACCAGTTATCATCATAGCCTTTAATCACTGCAACAGGCAGATCTGCAAAGAAATGAGTTGAAAATTACAAGTGCAATTATAGACCACCACCTAGCCTCAAAACATGCATGTAGAAATCACACTTTCTGCACCAAGTAAAAATAAAGCAGTAGGAGAGACTGCAACAGACCATTCATTAGTGTGGCCACCAGAATTAAATTTTAGGTAGGATTTTTACTATTCATGTTTCATTTCTCTATGTCATGTCTACTGTGAGAAAAAAAATACTGTGAAATAGTAGTAAAATGTACAGTTGTGTCTCACTTACCTAACTGTCTATGTTTGATGTTACAGCACTGATTCCTGGGTCTTCCTGCTATACAGAAGCCCACAACTGGCCCGATTTCCAGAGTTGTTACATTGTCCCTAACTGATGGACATCTGAAGACCGATGTCTGGATGTCAGGGTGTCCGTCAACATCATCTTCAGGTCTTCCCAAACAGTGAACAAGCAATTTGAATTCTGACAATACAACATCCTCCGAAGGTGTCTGAACTTAAGGAGAAAGAATATAGGAGAAACAGAAGATGACAAGAGATGAGTGAACTATGCAAACTCCTCTACCCCTTGCACTCAGCAAGTGGGAGACAAGTGGTGAGCAGATAGAGGGGTTGGAGAGTGGGGGTATGTACTTCTACAACACTCTACTCATACATCTATAATTATAGTAAATGGGACACGCATGTAATATGGTCGTTGTAGTCAATGCTGCAGTACCGAGGTTTCTTGGGGCACTCCTACAGCTAAAAGTTGGGTGGTAGGTAATCTACATGACCTTAGGAAATAAGATCTTGCAGGACGACCATAGCAAAACTTGCTCTAGCCCTGGGCCCAATACCTAGGTTATAGTGTTTTGTAAAGGTGTGCACAGAGTTCCATGTGGCTGCCACCAGGATGGCATGGGTGGTCACTCGAAAGCAGTTGTGGTCTTCCAATGTCTGGTGGAGTGGGTGTTTATATGCCCAGGTAAATGCTTTCTTTAATGTACACACCTTCATGCAGTAAGCTATATATTTTGACATGGTTTGCTTGGAGACAGGCTTGCCCTGTTTACCCGCTAAAAAAAAGTACAGTTTTGTACCTACCATAAATGTAGATGTCCGATAGGCATGCATCTGCAGTCCTAACATATGGGTTGTCCTGCCTCAGGCAGCCCCTCAGTCGGCCGGATTCCAAAGTCTGGGTCTGGCCTCGGCTGATGTCGCACTTCACCCGACGTTATAGCTGCTGTGTATTGGGTATAAAGGCTTCAGCCGACGCCATTTTCCTCAGTGTTTCTTGCCCCAGATGCCAGGTGCCCTCTAGGAAGGCTATATTTGGATAAATGCAAATAATTCCAAACAGTAGAGAGCAAACAATAAGATAATATATATATATATACAAACAAATACACCATAATAGATTCCCCCAGCTAGCTAAAGGAGGGGTAAATACCCTAGGAATACCACAGAGGGGAAAGAGGGTGGGTAATCCTGACTGCAGATGCATGCCTATCGGACATCTACATTTATGGTAGGTACAAAACTGTACTATGTCCTTCAAGGATGCATCTGCAGTCCTAACATATGGGTAGAATACCATAGCCAAACTGGGGGAGGAGGCACTAAGCTAAAGATGGTGTAGTTAAGATCCCTTGCAAAAACAGCAGTTGCAAAACCTGCTCGGGATCTGGAGTATAAGGGAAGATTATAATGCTTGGCAAATGTATGCACGGAGCTCCAAGTAGCAGCTTCTAAAATGTCTTTGGTAGCCATTCCTCGTAGGAAAGCTGTAGTGGTGGCTGTAGCTCTTGTGGAGGGAGGCCTGATATTTTCTGGAGTTGTCTTTCCATGAAAAGAGTAGCAAAATCTAATGCAATTTCCTATCCATTTTGAGATTGTCTGTTTTGAAATTGCTTTTCCTTGCATTCCTGTTGCATATGCTACCAGAAGCTGGTCAGTTTTCCTGTTGGTCTTAGTTCTGTCCAGATAGTAGTGTAATTGTCTGTGTACATCCAAGGTATGTAGTAGTCTTTCCCCCCTGTTCTGTGGGTTGGGGAAGAATGTAGGTAAATGAATCGCTTGGTTCAATGATACTCTGGAGACCACTTTTGGCATAAAAGTAGGGTTAGTTCTCAGAGACACTCTATCTTGATGGAAGATAAGGAAGGGCTGTACCGCCATTAATGCCTGTAACTCAGATACCCTTCTTGCTGAAGTGATTGCAAGCAGGAAAGCAGTTTTCCAAGATAAGAACTGTAAGTCTGCTGTTGCTGCTGGTTCAAAAGGGGAAGTGTTAACTTTTCCAGCACAAAGTTGAGATCCCATGTAGGCAAAGGTGGTTTCCTTGGAGGCTTTACATTTTTGATTCCTCTCAGGAACTGCCTAAGTAGAGGATGAGAGAAGACTGGAGGATCCATGTTGTATTCTGCTGAAATTGCTGATGCATGAATCTTAATGGAGGAGTAGGACAGGCCATTGTGGAACAGTTCTGCTAAGTATTCCAGGATGTTTGCTATGTTTGCCAATGATACATTCTCCCCTTTTGCTGCACTCCAAATGAGGTATCTTTTCCATTTGGCTGAGTAAATCCTCCTTGTGGAGGGTCTGCGAGCCTCCAGGATAATGTCCTTAACCCTCTGAGATAAATCTGGGTTATTTTGTTTTATGCAATATTCCAAGCAGCTAGTTGTAGTGTTTTCAAGTTTGGATGCATGATCTTGTAGTTGTTCTGTGTTAAAAGTAAAGGACATAAAGGTAGAGGCCATGCATGTGCCCGAGACATGCTCCTCAGTAGCGGGTACCAATGTTGCCTCGGCCAGTCTGGAGCTATCAGGATTATCCTTGGCTGATCCTCTTTGATCTTCAGTAGGATTTTGTACATCAAAGGAAGAGGTGGGAATGCATATGCTATCAGGTTTTTCCAGCTGAAGGAAAGGGAGTCCACCCTCCAAGCTAGTGGGTGGTATGCTCTTGTGCAGAATTTCTTCAATTGGTGGTTGTGTGGGGAGGCGAACAGGTCTATCTCTGGTAGTCCCCATTTCTTTGTTATGGTTTTGAAGATATCTGGATGTAGCATCCATTCGTGAGCATCCGTGGTAGTTCTGCTTAAGGTGTCTGCTAGTGAATTTTCCTTTCCTGGTACAAATCTGGCCTGGAGTTGAATATTGAAGTTCAGGGCCACATTCCACAGATCCATTGCCATCCGGCATAGAGGATATGAGTGTGTACCTCCCTGTTTGTTGATGTACCACATGACTGTGGTGTTGTCCGTCCTTAGCAGGTGACCTTGTTGAAGGAATGGTCTGAATGCCTGGATTGCATGTTTCACGGCCAGCATCTCCTTTTGATTTATATGTGTAGATTCAGCTGGTCTTGTGTCCATAGGCCTTGTATACACTTGTCCACCATGTGAGCCTCCCAACCTAGGTCTGAGGCGTCCATGGTGATGGTCTGGCTTGGCTGAGGTTTGTGGAAGGGCAATCCTCGGTTCAGCTGACAGGCCTGAGCCCACCACAGGAATTCTTGCTTCAGGCATGGAATTATTGGAATCTGGGCTTCTAGACTGTGCTTGTGTTGAGACCATACATTCCTTAGGTACCATTGCAACTTTCTCATATGCAGTCTGGCATGCGGAATCAATATTATGCAGGATGCCATGTAACCCAGGGCTTGCAGGACTTTCCTTGCAGTAAGCTAAGTCTGTGTTGTTAATGTCATGAAATAGAGTGGTAGTTGCTTTTGTTTTTCTTCTGTGAGAAAGGCCATCTGAGTTGATGTGTCCAGTTCTGCACCCAAGAATGTTATCCTTTGGGATGGTTCCAGTCTTGACTTTTGCATGTTGACTGTGTATCCCAAGGCTTGCAGCAGTTGTATAACCTTTTCTAAATCTTTTGTTAACTTTGTCTTGTTGTCCGCTTGTATTAGGCAGTCGTCCAGGTATGGGTAAATTTGAATTCCCTGAAGCCTGCAATGAGCAATTACTGATGCCAGGCATTTTGTGAATACTCTGGGCGCAGTAGATAAGCCAAAGGGCAATGCTGAGAATTGATAATGCTCTGATCCTGTAAGAAATCTGAGGTGTCTTCTGCAATCTGGTCGTATAGGGACATGCAGGTATGCCTCCTTGAGATCTAGAGTCACCAGCCAAGACTCCTTGCCCAGCATGGGAAGAAGTTGCTGTAGGGTCAGCATCTTGAATTTTGGAACAATGAGGTATGTGTTCAGAGCGGACAGGTCGAGAATAGGCCTCCATTGATTTTCTTTTCTTGGTACAAGGAAAAGTCTGGAATAAAATCCTTGTCCTTGTTCCATAGGCGGTACCTTTTCTATAGCTCTCATCCTTAGTAGGTTGTTGATTTGTCTTAGAGCGTTTGTTTTTTGGCTTGGTGGTAGGTTTGGCATTCCTCTCTTTTGGTAGAGTGTGGAAGTGAAACCTGTAGCCTTTGTCTATTGTTTGTAAAGTCCATTTGTCTCCTGTAATGTAATGCCAGTTTACGGAAAATAAGGCTAGTTTTCCGCCCAAAGGTGCTTCCAGTTGTTCCCTGGTAGGCGGAATCAGAGCCAAGTCATTGTGTCTGTCCTGTGGAAGTGGTTGTAGCTGAATCTGTGGCAGTACTTCTCTGGTTGTTAGGCTGCCACTGACGTCCTCTGTAGGCACCCCTGGAATTACCTCTGCCTCTTGGGCGTCTATTTCTGCCTCTTTGGGCTCTGGAGGTGTCTGGAAAGGACCAATTCTTCGAAGGCCAATTTCTGCTAAACCTCGGAGGTTGGACCTGTAAGAAATCTTTGACTGTTTGGACAGATTTTGCTTTTTCTTCCACCTTCTTTAGAACCTGCTGTGCAGGGGAGCCAAACAAACTTTGTTTCTCCATAGGAGCATCTAGAAGCTTTGACTTAACATGGTCCGGTAAGGATTGTTCTTTTAACCATGCATGCCTTCTAATCACTGTACCAGTCATAGCTGATCTAAAGGAAGCCTCCAGTGCATCATAGCCACATTTTAAGAAATGGTTACTGACCTGCTGAGAGTTATGTACCAAATCCTGAAGGGACTTACGGTCTATAGGTTCAGGAGAGGACAGTTTTTTTATTTAACTGGTCTAACAAAAATTCCTGGTACTGAATCATGTGAAATTATCAGTTTAAGGCCCTGGCCGAAAGAGTAGCAGAAGTATAAATCTTTTTACCCCATATCTCTAATGCTCTAGATTCCCTTTCAGAGGGGAGAGGGTTTTTGGCATCGGCTGAGGCAAGAAAGAGTCCCCAACGGGGTACATAGCTTTTTAGAAGTCTTCGGTAGTAGAAATCTCTGGATCTGACTGACCGGCACTTGCGAACAGCTTCTGCTTCGGGCACCACGCGGCAAGAAAGACTGAGGAAAATGGCGTCGGCTGATGCCTTTATACCCAATACACAGCAGCTATGACGTCGGGTGAAGTGCGACATCAGCCGAGGCCAGACCCAGACTTTGGAATTTGGCGGACCGAGGGGCTGCCTGAGGCAGGACAACCCATATGTTAGGACTGCAGATGCATCCTTGAAGGACATCACACCAACAAGGAAAGGCATCATCTGAGTATGTGCAAGAGGCCACAGTAAGACAAGTCCTCCTCATCTTCGTAGCTACAGGCATTTTCCTCTTCCTGAAAAGCTAGTTCCTTCCTCCTTTTAGATGGGTTGGGGTGCCTCAGGAGGTGAAGAATACAAGTGCTCTAGATTTCATGAAGACAATAAACTCTTGTGCTATTTTAAGGAGGTCTTGGACTTCAGTCTGAGAAGAAGTGATTGGAGTCTGTGGTTCACTTCAGTTTGGGTTTTTGAGGGGGTGACTGGGGAGATGTGGTGGTAACTGATTACAGCTTTGGTAGTTGGGAAAGAAAAGGAGTCTCCCTCAAAACCCATGGCATGGATGTCTTAAGATAAGGCCTGTACAGTGACCTCAGACCAGGCATGTGCACAGTGGTAGCAGTTATAGGCTGGCAGGAAACAGTGGCAACCTCCTGAGAGGTCATGCCATACAGTCCAAGTCTAGGAGTTGGACAAGGGCACCTAACCTGGGTTGCTGGTAGACTTAAGACTTGTAACTGGAGCTTTAACATCAGAGTCTCGACCTTTTTGTCTTTCCATTTTTTTTTTCTGAATGATATTAGATGACAGAGTCTGTGGAGGCCTGGTGGTAGCACTCTATTGTGACACTACTGAGAAAACCCAAGACAACTCCATACAGGCAGTTAATACCTTGGCCCAATGTTTGAGAGCTTTTGCACAGTCAGAAGAGTTCGAGACATACTGAGGCAAAGCAGAAATGAAAAAAAAAAAACAGGTGAAAATCTTTGTGGGATGTGCTTCCCACAATTCAAGCAATTGTTGATTTTGTTTGAACATTAAATCAGTACAATACTTTCCCCAATGGGGTAATTACCTGACTGGAAAAAGGTAGTTCTCTAGAAAAATGAGCCGACTGGACTGCTAACATACTGAGGACACGAAGTGAATCAAACTGCACAGCTGGAAAAGAATAATAAGTTATGTACTTACCATAACGTTCCACCTGAGTTGTTGCTTTTCGTTTGTCTTTAACCTATGGGCTTGGATCAGAGATTGGATAAGATTCTGCCATATACACCAACATCAGAGCAGAAATCCTGAGCCCCTCCCCTACCCATAATGCCCTGCTCTCCCTCCTCCCCTCAGATAGAGTTTGCTTCAGTACAGTACCACCCAACCTACAGCAGAGCACCTTAACCCCTAACCACTAAAGGGGTATACACACACCAGACTCAAACCCATGACCAAGAAGAAAGTCAGTGCCTGCATCTGTCCAGTCCATAGCACAAGCCCAAAAGCAGGGAAAGGAGGGAGGGAGGGACGGCTGAAGAAGACAAACGAAAAGCAACAACTCGGTTGGAATGTTATAGTATGGACATAGCTTCTTTAACTGAAGTTGTTGTTTTCATTTGTTCTTCAATCTATGGGACAGAGTCCCTAGCTACAACAACCTTGGGAGGCCCTCATGGAAGTATATTCCAGAACACGGCAGAACCAAAGGAGGCCATATTTCTGGACAGAATGTCCAACTTATAATGGGCAACAAAAGCATGCGAAGAGGACCAAGTGGCAGCAGAGTAAATGTCATCGATAGGAACCCTGGACCATAAGGCCACAGTAGTAGACACCGACCTGGTGGAGTGCACCTGGACAGGGCTAGGTAAAGGCATACCTTTAGCGCGATAAGCCAGAGATACCCCTGGAAATCCAATGTGCAAGGGGGACCTTAGAAATAGGTTTTTCCAAACAGGACTTTGAAAAGGACACAAAGTGGATCAGACTGTTGTAAATATTTGGTTCTCTCCAAACAGAAGCACAACTGCCTGTGGATGCCAAGCAAATGCAATGTGTACTCCCCTTTGTTCTGATAATTTGGAAAGAAGACTGGCAAATTAATCACCTGGTTAATCTTGGCTTTGGACACCACCTTCTGCATGAAAGAGGGATGTACAAAGAGTTACTCTGTCGTTGTAGAAGTCAAGATAAGGAGGCTTGATTTACACCACCTGCAATTCAGATACCGCTTGGCAGAAGTGATAGCCACCAAGACCACCATCTACCAAGACAGAAATTGTAAATCCACAGTAGCAGCTGGTACGAAAGGTGGAGAAACTAAGGGCTGCAAAACCAAGGTAAAATCCCATGGAGGGGTGGGGTCCTTGACTGGTGCCATTCAGAGGAAAGTACCCTTCAAAAAGGCCTTGTAGAGTTTAGAAGGCGGCAGAATTCTCAACCACATGGAAATTTGTGATGGCTGACAACTGAACTTTAATCATAGAAAAAGGATCCAACTTGTGCTGAGATGCCCAAATGGAAAACTGACTCCATTTACTGGAGCAAATTCTAGTAGAAGCCTTATGACCAACAACCAAAATCTTTTTAACTGGTGAAGAAAGCCCGGGAGTTCAGGCCATCAAAGGAACTGTAGCAGCTATGCGGTGAGCTTCAGGCTGACCAAGTCCAGATGTAGAACCCCAGATAGGAGCGAGAGGAGATCCGAAAAGTACAGTTTTGTACCTACCATAAATGTAGATGTTCGAGGATCCACATTGCTGCAGTCCTAACTATTGGGTAGTCCGCTGTCCAGTCGGCCCGAATACCAAAGTATATGGCTGACGTCGGTCAAGGCGCATTAGACTGACGTCAGTACGTCAGGGTACTAATGCGCATGACCGACGTCAAATCCTCAGTCTTTTCTTGCCCCAGATGTCAGAAGACCCTAAAAAGACAAGGCCAAAACCAAAAACTCCAAACATACCTGCACCAAAAATATGCACAATATATACAAAATTACCAGAATATAACCTCACCTACACAACCATCCCTAAACACAGAGGGGAAGGAGGGAGGGTAAATTGGACTGCAGCAATGTGGATCCTCGAACATCTACATTTATGGTAGGTACAAAACTGTACTATGTTCTTCATTCCACATTGCTGCAGTCCTAACTATTGGGTAGAATCCCAAAGCAGAGGTAAGGGAGGCTGGCAAATCATAAGGAAGCAGGAGCTGACAACATGCCTTGCAAAATAGCTGTGGCAAAACCAGCCCTAGATTTAGAGTAGAGAGGAAGGTGATAATGCTTAGAGAAAGTATGCACTGAACTCCAAGTAGCTGCCTCCAAAATATCCTTAGTTGCCACCCCTTAGAAATGCAGTTGAAGTGGCAGTAGCCCTAGTGGAATGAGGCCTAATCCCAGCTGGAATCTCCTTGCCATGATGGGAATAACAAAATGCAATGCAAAACCCAATCCACTTAGAAATAGTTTGTTTTGACACAGGCTTGCCCTGAGAACTCAAAGCAAAAGAAACAAACAACTGCTGAGACTGCCTAAAATCCTTAGTCCTGCTTAAATAATAACGCAATTGCCTGTGCACATCTAAAGTGTGCAAAATCTTTTCCCCTTTATTTTGGGGATCTGCATAAAAAGTAGGCAAATGAATAGTTTGGTTTAAAGCCACACTAGAAACCACCTTAGGCATAAAAGAAGGATTAGCACGTAATGATACCCTATCCTTATGAAAAATCAAAAAAGGCTCTACCGCCATAAGGGCCTGCAATTCAGAAACCCTTCTTGCAGAAGTAATGGCCAACAAAAAAAGCAGTCTTCCATGACAAGTATTTCAATTCAGCAGTAGCTGCAGGCTCAAAAGGTTGTAGAGTAAGTTTCTCCAACACAAAATTGAGATCCCAAGCAGGAGTAGGAGCTCTACGGGGGTCTTATATTCTTTGCCCTCTAAGAAATTGCTTGAACAAAGGATGCGAAAACAATGGTGGGTCACAATCATAGTGAGCTGAAATTGCTGCAGCATGAATCTTAATGGAAGAGAAAGACAAACCTTTGTCCAATAACTCAGTAAGATATTGAAGAGCCACACTCAAATTAGGCTCAGAAATCTCCAAATTGTTTGCTGTACTCCAAAATAAAAATCTCTTCCATTTTTCTGCGTACACTTTCCTTGTACTAGGTCTTCTGGCTTGCATAATCACATTTAAAACTTGTTGAGGAAGTTGAGACCTGCTGTGTTTCAAAACAGAATATGCCAGGCTGTTAGATGAAGTGAGTGAAGCTTGACATTGAGCAGGTGACCATCCCTCAGACAACAGGTGTGGAATCAAAGGTAAAGGCCATGGAGGCTTCCTTACCAGACTCCTCAGTAATGGGTACCAGTGTTGCCGAGGCCAATCTGGAGCTATTAAAATCATCCTTGGCTTGTCTTGTCTGACCTTTAGGAGCACCTTTGGAAGAAGAGGCAGAGGTGGAAAGGCATACACATGAAGATTTTTCCAACTGAAAGAAAGAGCATCCACTTTCCAGGCTGTGTGATGAAACCTCTTTGTGCAAAACTTTGGCAGCTGGTGGTTTAGTGGAGAAGCGAACAGATCTATGTCTGGAGTTCCCCATGACACTGTCAATTTTGAAATACATGAAGATCCAGTTTCCACTGTGGGGATCCATGATTTGTCTGCTTAACACATCTGCTAAGGAGTTCTGTGCTCCCGGCAGAAACCTTGCCTGAAGAGTTAGTTGCAAGCTGAGCGCAGTCTCCCATAAAATCATTGCTTGCCTGCACAACGGGTAAGAATGTGTTCCCCTTGTTTGTTGATGTACCACATGACAGTTGTGTTGTCTGTTAGAATCAACACCTGCCCTGGAAGAAGTAACTCCTTGAAAGCCATCAATGCAAACTGGACTGCTAACATCTCCTTCATGTTGATATGTAGATGCTGTAGTCTGGTAGGCCACTTGTCTTGTATCCACTTTCCATTTAGATGAGCTCCCCAAGCAATGTCTGAGGCATCTGTCGTTAGAATCTGACTCGCCTCTGGCCGGGTCACAGAGAGTCCCTTGTTTAGGTGACATTCCTGAGCCCACCACAAAAATTCCTTTTGAATGCAAGGTATTATTTGAATGACAGTGTCCAAATCCTGGCAGTGCTGTGTCCATACATTTTGAGATACCATTGCAGCTTCCTCATATGCAGTTTGGCATTGGGAAGCACCAGAATACAAGATGCCATGAACCCTAAGGCTTGAAGGACTGTCCTTGCAGTCAGCCCGGACTGAAGAGATAGTTGATGGAAGTAACTGGAAAGATTCTTTTGTTTGTCCGGGGTTAAAAAGGCCATCTGGGCTGCTGTATTCAGTCTCACACCCAGAAAGCACATGTCTTGAGAGGGTACTAGACTGGACTTTATTTCGTTCACAGAATACCCTAGGCATCTTAGCACTGCTATCACAAATTCCAAATGCTGTAAAAGGTCTTCCTTTTCTGGAGCCAGAATCAGGCAGTTGTCCAAGTAAGAATAGATTTGAATTCCTTTTAGCCTGAAGTAAGCTATCACTGGAGCCAGAACCTTTGTGAATACTCTGGGCGCAGTAGATAAGCCAAAGGGCAATGCAGAGAACTGATAATGAGAATTTCCAGCTCGAAAACGCAGATACTTCCTGCAACTTAGTCTGATAGGTACATGAAGGTAAGCTTCCTTGAGATCTAAAGTTACCATCCAGTGATCTTTGCCCAGCAGAGGTAAAAGCTGTTGTAACGTCAACATTTTGAACCTGGGAATGTCCAGATAAGTGTTGAGGATAGATAAATCCAAAATTGGTCTCCACGTGTTCCCCTTCTTGGGTACTAGGAACAGGCGAGAATAAAATCCTAGGCCCCTTTCTGGCACAGGAACTGGCTGAATGGCCCCTATTTGGAGCAACAGAGAAATTTGCTTGTGAGCCTCTTTTCTTTGTAGAGGAGGAATGTCTGGCATGCCTTTGAAAGGAGGCAAGGTATGGAAATAAAACCTGTAACCGTGGTGAATGATATCCAAAACCCACCTGTCTTGGGTAATTAAATCCCAATTTTCTTTGAAAAGAGCCAACCTTCCTCCCAAAGGTGCTGCCAGGCGAGAATGTACTGGCAGCTGAAAAGGTAGGTCATTGGGTCTGTTTACGAAAGGACTGATCCCTGCCCTCACCAGAAGTCTGAGCAGGTGAACTCCCTGTTCTAGGCCTAAAAGAACCTTGAGCTCTGCCCCTACCACGTCTAGACCTACCCCTAGACTGGGAATCATAAGCAGGATAAGTCCATCCCTTAGTAGGCCAATTTCTACTAAACTTGGAGGCTGCACCTGCAAAAATCCTTAACAGTTTGCATAGACTTAGCCTTGTCCTCCATTTTCTTTAAAACTGCTTCCACAGGCGAACCAAACAACACATCAGACTGTAAAGGAGCATCCAAAATCCTTGTTTTAACATGCTCAGCTAAATTCTGATCCCTCAACCAGGCGTGCCTACGAAGAACAGAACCAGTGGCAGCCACCCTCGAGGAGGCCTGCACAGCATCAAAACCACACTGCAAGGAATGCTTACCCACCTGTTCAGACACATGAACTAAATCCTGCAACTCTTTACACTCAATACCTTCTGCCAGAGCATCCACCTTAGACTTCAATTGTGAAAGGAGATAATTCTGATATTTTAACATGTGAAACTGACAATTCAACGCCCTCATGGCTAAAGTGGAAGAAGTATACACTTTCTTTCCCCATCTATCCAAAGCCCTTGCCTCTTTATCAGGAGGAACAGGATTTTTAACAACAGAAGCCTTCACACCTTTAGGCCCCTGAGAGACAGTTTCGGGTCTGCCCTAGGACTCTTAAAAGATACTTATGAGCTTCAGGCACCCTATAGTACCTATCCGGTTTAACTGGGGCAGGAGGCAAAGAATCAGGATTCAGGAAGCCTCTGCAAAACATCTTCCACCACATTCAGAACAGGAGGTATAGCTAAAGGCCTATGCTGAGGTAAAACAAGAATTCCCTAAGCCTCTTCCTGGAATCAGAGAAATCTTGACCTTCCCATTTAAAATGCTCCCTCATGGAATGCAGAGTCTCTGAAAATGAAAAATCCTCAGGAGGAGAAGCTGAAGGAGTAGAATCATCCACATCAGAATCAGAATAAGGAGGATACTCCTGCAAGTCTTCAGCCAAGACTCAGAAGCCTCGAACATTGCTCAAAACTCTCAAACTCAGGTTCCACCCTAGGCCTCTTATCAGGAGGGGGCATAGAACCTCTAATCATAGTAATCAAATCCTCTGCCATTTTTAGCATATGTTTCTTAGGCAAAGACCCTGAAACACTCGGAGAAACCCCCACTGAAGCTAAACTAGGCCTGCCTCTTAAAGAAGCCTTGGAAACAGAAGGGGAGGCCCTAACCACCTTAGGAAGAGAGGGAAGAACAGCCACCTGAGAAGCCCCTTCAGCCTGGCCTACTTCCTGAGAGGACACATCCTGTAACAGTAAAGTCTCTCCCTGGGACTCCAAAGAAACTCCTGGCAGAACCTCCGGCTCCACTGAGCCTTCTAAAGAACCGACGTCCGGGACTGTCGGTTCTTCCACTCTAGGCTTTGCTGCTTTGTCCTTGCGCTTTTTGGCGAAGCGGGCGTGGAGCACCCGACGGCATTTTATAATTCCAACGCTTCCCAAAAACTAACCTGGCACAGTCTAACCTTCTCTTAATAGTGCGTTTGTTAAATCTAGCACAAGAGCGGCATCCAACAACGTCGTGCTCAGGCCCTAAACAAGGTATACACAAAGTATGGTAATCCCTATGAGGTATCTGTTTCCCACAAGAAATACAGTTATTCACTTTTTCTGACATCCGGTTAAATACTGAGGCAAGAAAAACCAAAATATTCTAACGGGTACTTAGCCAACTTTGATTCGGTCTGAAACTCTGACTTCAGAAACTTTCAGAACGCCAACCTGCACTCGCAAAACTGCTTCTGCATCGGACCATGTGGCAAAAAAGACTGAGGATATGACGTCGGTCATGCGCATTAGTACCCTGACGTACTGACGTCAGTCTAATGCGCCTTGACCGACGTCAGCCATATACTTTGGTATTCGGGCCGACTGGACAGCGGACTACCCAATAGTTAGGACTGCAGCAATGTGGAATGAAGAACATCTGGATCAAGAGTCCAAGGTGGACACACCAGAAGAGACCAAAGACTGGATAACCAAACTCAGGGAGGCCAGAAGGGAGCAATGATGATGAATTTGCTTTTCAACCGCTGAGCTTTCTGAAGAAACTTGGGGATCAGAGGAAGAGGGGGGTAAAGCATAAAGAGGACGAAGCATGGACCAGAGCACCCTTGGGCGACTCCCCAAGAAGGGGAATCAGGGTGAAAAACGTGCTGCACTTGGAGTTGGAAGAGGCGGCAAAAAGATTGCAGCAAGCATGACACCATTTCCGAAAGATCATGCCAGCCACTGAAGGATTCAGAGACCATTCATAAGGAATCAGAATGATTCTGCTGAGCCTGTCTGCTAGAATGTTGGGACTTCCCCGAATGTGCATTTGCACCAGAAAACTGCTGGAAGAGATTGCCCTCTCTCACAATCTCACTGCCTTGCAGCATAGGGGGTAAGATCTGAACCCTATTTGTTGATGTACCAGACAACAGACAGGCTTGTCCAGATGACAACTGTCCTGGTGAGGAAAAAAAGCTTGAAGGGCTTGCAACTCCAGAAGCAACACTCCTCTCCAGGACACTGATATGCAGATTGGTCTCCCAAGAGGGACCACATGCCTTGGACCATTTGTCCCATGCAATGCCACCCCCACACACACACCAGAGCTGGAAGGCATCTATGGTCACAGTGACAGAGGGGAAAGGAAGAACAAATTGCCAGACCACAAGGAGGTCCGAGGTCTGGAGCCACCATCAAAGGGACTCCCAACAAACCTGGGACAGCCAAACCGGGTATGAAAGAGTAGGGCAAATAAGGACCACAGCACCGCCAAGGTCTACTGTAGGACCCTCATTCGTAGACGTGGAGTTCGCAGGAGAGTCATCATGGCCACCATTGACCCCAATGCCCGAAGAACTATACCTGCTCGGGGGG
The DNA here is from genome assembly GCF_019279795.1 of Protopterus annectens. Taxonomy (NCBI): domain Eukaryota; kingdom Metazoa; phylum Chordata; order Ceratodontiformes; family Protopteridae; genus Protopterus; species Protopterus annectens. Next base: position 1,193,782,839 of record NC_056741.1, read on the forward strand.
GGGGGGGGGCGCAAGGAGTGTGTAGTATAAACCTCACATGTTGCTGGAGCAAAAGTATCCTGTCTGGAGGCAGAAACACCCTAAGATATACAGGGCCCTGTGCCAAATGCCTCCAGGAATACTGACTCATCAGGGTTTGGTTTATGGGAAGACCATCCACCTCTCCAACGCAAGATCTCCATGAGATCTCCAAATGAGACATCATCAGGAGATGATTTAGGGGACCCCTTCCCCTCATTCAAGTCTGTACTCTTCAGTGAGAGATTCTGAGGGGAGGGGAATCTAGGTGCCTCCGCTTACATGTACTTCCGGGGGTGCCTCCTCAGGGGGACACTCCAGAGAGGACTTAGAAGCTTCAAGAGGTTCCTGAAAATGAAATCCTGGGGAGCTCTGGCAACAGGCGCCCCTGAGGAAGCAGGATGGACAACTCCAGCCCAGAAATAGGAGGAGCAGGAAAGTGTTAAGATCCTTGAGGGAGCCAAAAAGATCCTCACCACCCCTCAGAGGCTGAAGGCGAGAGGATCCCCGACTATAGCACTGCCAGAACCAAAGCCTCATGAACCATCACCCCTGGTGCTCAAGGGGAAGTCAGGCCAGAGCTTTCCAGAGCCAAGTCCTGAGAGGAAGACTGCTCCGAAAGCCTTGCAGCAGACACCAATCCCTCAGAGTCAATGCCACTACAGCTCCAAGAGCCAGTAAGGTCCAAAGATGGTCAAACTGCTCAAGGTAACAGTCAGCATCTAGCTACCAGTGACTGTTGACTCCCAACACCTCAACACTGGGAAGCCTCTGGCCAAAGGACTCCAAAGTCAAATGTCAGATCGGAGAAAGACAGATTGGAAAAAATCCAGGCTGCATGCTCACAGCTCCTGAGGGGGGACGGAGCAGGCAAAACCCAAGCTACATTTGAGCCTGGAGAAACTTCACCATCCTGTCCACCTCTGCTTCAGACAGGCTCAGAGTTGACTGGACAGTGGATGCTACCGACCCCACCCTGGAATGGCACTGAGAAGAGGCAGGGAAAGGAGACTTGAGTGCCGAAATTCTCTGGATTTGGAGAGAAATTGGGCAACTGGAGTAGAGGAGAACCATGCACCATCATGGGCAGAGACTTAGCAGGGAGCTGCTCGGCAGAGGAAGCCTGGTCAGGAGACTGCGTCCTATGCCACTCCTGCTCTGTGTCTGGCCCGGTTCCCTTCCTCAGGCTTCTTGGGGGGGGAGGGGGGGGGGTTGAGCCCCAGAAGCACAGGAGAGACCCGGAGAAGATTCAGTGGTAGACTGCAAAAAGCCCTTCAAAATAAACTTATTCCTCCTGTTGATAATAGCACTGATTGAAACCCTCGCATATCTAACAGGAGGAATCCAGGTGTGCTGCCCCCAAGAACACCATGCACACAGCACTGGCATCAGATGGAGGAATCTTATGCTCACACACAGTACATTTTTTAAACTGATCTGGCATACTGAGAACAGCCATAGGGTAGACATGCACCCACACACAAGCAGGCACAGGCACACGAAAGAGAGAACAAAGAAGGAGAGAGAGAGAGAAAGTACAGTTGTGTACACTTAGCATAAATGTAGATGTTTTGCAGTCATTACAATTGGGGTTATCCTGCTGGCAGGCTACCCGCAGTCGGACTGAATTCCAAAGTCTAGGTCCGGCGTCGGTTGCTGTCGCCTCCTCCCTGACATCAGTGCGCCATGGGTATAAAAGATGCAGCAGACGCCATTTTCTTCAGTTTTTCTTGCCCCAGATGTCAGGTGCCCCCAAAAGGGTAGGCTAAAAATATGTCCATAAAGCATGCATGCACCAAAGTAAATTTTGTCTTCATCTACAAGCAAATACACCACATAGGTTGTATAGAATAGAGAAGTACAGATAAGTTCCAGCAAATATATGGGGGATGGTGGGTGGGTAACCTGGACTGCAACAGTGAATACACTCTAACATCTACATTTATGGTAAGTGTACATAACTGTACTACGTTCATAGTGTTTCACTGTTAGTCATTACAACTGGGTTGAATCCCAAAGCTAAGGTTGGGAGGCTGGAGCTACGTAGGATTAAGAGCAGCTAAGAGGCCCTGCAGAACTGCAGTGGCAAAGCCTGCCCTGGATTTAGAGTAGAGTGGTAAGTGATAGTGCCTTGTAAAAGTGTGCACTGAACTCCAGGTTGCAGCCTCTAAAATGTCTTTGGTTGGTACTCCTCTGAGGAAGGCTGTTGATGTGGCTGCTGCTCTGGTTGAATGTGGCCTAATGCCCTTGGGCACTGGTTTGCCATGTTGTGAATAGCAGAAACGAATGCAGTGGCCTATCCACTTTGAAACAGTCTGCTTTGAGATGGCCTTTCCTCGTGATCCTGCAGCATATGCCACTAGCCTTTCCTCATGATCCTGCAGCATATGCCACTAGTAATTGCTCAGTCTTTCTGAAAGCTTTGGTTCTGTTCAAGTAGAAGCGTAGCTGTCTGTGTATGTCCAAAGAATGCAGAAGTCTCTCACCCTTGTTCTGTGGGTTTGGCAAGGTAGGCAAATGAATAGTTTGGTTAAGGGTCACAGTGGGCACTACCTTGGACATAAATGTTGGGTTTGTCCTCAGAGAAACCCTATCTGGATGGATGATAAAAGGTTCCACAGCCATGAGTGCCTGTAGCTCTGAGACTCGTCTTGCAGAGGTTATTGCTAAGAGCAGAGCGGTTTTCCAAGATAAAAATTTAATATCAGCTGTAGCTGCTGGCTCAAAAGACGTAATTGAGGTCCCATGCAGGTATTGGTGTGATCTCCTTGGAGGCCTTAAGTTTTTGGCTCCTCTAAAGGATGAGAAAAAATAGGTGGCTCCGTATTGTAATGAGCTGAAATGGCAGAGGCATGAATTTTGATTGAAGAAAAGGATAGGCCTTTGTCCAGCATCTCAGTTAAATATTGCAAAATCTGAGGAATATTTGGTACAGTCGTGTCATGCCCTTGTGCCTGGTTCCAAGCACAGAATCTCTTCCATTTTTCAGCATAAGATTTTCTGGTACTAGGCCTCCTGGCTTCCAAAATGACATCCATCACCGCTTTAGAGAGAGGTGTGTTTTGAATGACTACATTATCCACCATGCTGCCAGATTTAAGGTCTTGAATTGGCTGTGCAGGATCTGATTGTTTTGTTGGGACAGTAAGTGAGGTATTTGAGGTAATGTCCAGGCTGGACATTGAGACAAGTTCTTTAGAATTGGGTACCAGTGCTGGCGGGGCCAGTCTGGGGCAATCAGTATCATTTTTGGCTTCTCGTCTGACCATTAGGAATACCTTGGGGAGGAGAGGCAGTGGAGGAAAGGCATATACTGTTAGTTTTTCCATCTGAAAGATAGAGTATCTACTTTCCATGCTTGCTTGTGATAAGTCCTTGTGCAGAATCTCTGTAGTTGGCAGTTGTTGAGGGGAGGCAAATAGATCTATGTCCGGGCATCCGCCGTTCCTTGTTATCATGCTGAATACTTGCGGATCCAATTTCCACTCGTGGGGATCCATGAGGTTTCTGCTTAGTTCGTCCGCCAGAGTATTTATCTTTCCTGGCAGGAATTGTGCCTGCAGATGTACTTGGTAAGTCAATGCTGTGTCCACAAAGTCATGGCTAGTCTGCAAAGGGGGTAGGAATGAGTGCCTCCCTGCTTGTTTATATACCACACGACTGTAGTATTGTCTGTCTTCATCAGTAGTTGTCCTGGATGAAGTAGATCCTTGAAAGCTGTCAGGGCATTCTGAACAGCTAGCATCTCTTTTTGATTGATATGTAAATGCATCTGGTTTGCGGACCATGTGCCCTGAATACATCTTCCTGCCATGTGGGCCCCCCAGGTATAAACTGATGCATCTGTTGTTAATGTCTGCCTGGCTGGGGGTAAAGTGAATGGATGCCCCTTGTTGTGGTGACAGGCCTTTTGCCCACCATCGAAACTCCTGTTGCAGGCAGGGAATGGAGGGTGATTATTGTTTCCAGGCTGTGGCAATGTCGAGTCCAAACACTTTTTTAGATACCATTGAAGTTTCCTCATATGCAGTCTTGCATATGGAATTAGTAGAATGCAGGATGCCATGAAGCCCAAAGCCTGCAGAATTTTTCTTGCAGATAACTGGGTCTTTGCTGCCAACATTTTGAAATAAGTAGTCAGTTGCCTTTGTTTGTCTGGCGTGAGGTAAGCCATCTGGGCAGTTGTATTTAAGCTTGCACCCAGGAATATCTCGAGAGGGTACTAGTTTTGGATTTCTTTTCGTTTACTGTGTACCCTAGGCATGTTAGTAATCTTTTCACAAACGCCAGATGCTGTAGTAGAATGTCCTTGTTCTCTGCTTGAATGAGGCAGTTGTCCAAGTAAGGATATATTTGTATTCCTCTGTCTGCAGAATGCAATTGCTGGAGCCTGGCATTTTGTCAAGACCCTGGGTGCAGTAGACAAGCCAAAGGGCAGTGCAAAGAATTGGTAGTGCATTTAGCCAGCTATGAATCGGAGGTATCTTCTGCATGATTGTCTGATTGGGACACGCATCTTCTGCATGATTGTCTGATTGGGACATGCAGGTATGCCTCTTTTAGGTCTAAAGTCACAAGCCAAGCCTTCCTGCCCAGCATGGGCAGAAGCTGCTGCAGAGTCAACACTATGAAATTTGGAATATCAAGATATGTGTTTAGAATAGATAGGTCCAGTATTGGTCTCTAGGCTTTGTCCTTTCTGGGCACCAAGAACAGTCCTGAGTAAAATCCTTGCCCCTGCTCTTGCTCTGGCATTTGCTGAATGGCCCTCGTGTCCATGAGGGATGACACCTGCTTTTGTGCCTCTGCCCATTGATTTTTTGGTAGGTCTGGCAAACAGTTTGCCCTTGGCAGGGTGTGAAAAGTGAAACTTGTAGCCTTGTGACACTATGTCCAAGACCCATTTGTCCTGGGTTGTGCGCCAATTTTGAGAAAAAAGTGCTAGTTTTCCCCCTAAAGGTGCTGCCAGAAGATAAGTGCTTGGCGCAGGCGGGGGGGGGGGGGGGGTGGTCATTGGGACTGTTTTCTGTATGGCTGTGATTTTTCTTCTCCGCTTTTGGAGGTAGAAGTACCCCCATTGTTTAGACCTGTACGAGTCTTGGGGGTGGGATCTGCCTCTAGGGCATTTGTATCTGCCCCTTTGTGGCCTGACACTGGAAAGGACCAATTCTTTGTAGGCCAGTGTCTGCTAAATCTTGGAGGCTGTACCTGTAAGAAATCCTCGATTGTTTGCACAGATTTAGCTTTGTCCTCCATTTTCTTCAACACCCCCTTTGCTTTAACATCAAACAAGGTATCATGTTGTAATGGAGCATCTAATAATTTTGCTTTAACATGATCAGGCAGATTCTGTTCCTTTAACCAAGCATGCCTCCTAATGACGGAACCCGTAACAGCGGCCCTGCAGGAGGCCTCCAGAGAATTAAAACCACACTGCAATAAATCCTGTTTCTGCACATTCAGAATTTGTCAACATTTTCTGTTTAAGCAGTGACATGATATATTGCGGACATTTAAGCATATGAAACTGACAATTTAAAGCCCTTATAGCCAAGGTAGCAGAAGTGTAAATCTTTTTTCCCCATCCGTCCAGTGCCCTAGAATCCCTGTCAGAGGGGGTAGGGTTTTTTGCAGTGGAAGCCTTGACCCCTTTGGGACCCTGAGAGATAGTTTCTGGGTCAGCAGCAGGGTTTTAAAAAAGAAATTTATGTGAATCAGAAACCCTGTCGTATCTGTCCGGCTTAACAGGAGCTGGAGGCAAGGAATCAGGAGTCAGACTGGACTCTGAAAATACATCATCTACAATGTCTAACACAGGTGGAATAGCAAGGGGCCTGTGTTGAGGTATTAAAAGGAAGTCTCTGAGCCTTTTCTTAGATTCTGAAAAATCTTGGCTCTCCCAGTGGAAATGCTCCCTCATGGCATGCAGAGTTTCCCCAAAAGAATAATCCTCAGAAGGAGAGGCTGAAGGGATAGATTCTTCAGAATCAGAATCCTCATAGGGAGGAAGAGAGAATTCCTGATTAGGTCTTCGGCCATTTTGATCATCTGTTTTTTGGGCATGGAGGCCTGTCCATGGGGGTGTTGTACTTGTTTTTTTGTCTTTAGAGGTGCTTTAGTCTTTGCCTTTGAAGCCGAGGTCGTTTTAACATACAATTGTGTTGGCCTGAAAACACCCTCAGAAGCAGATGCCTGCTCAGCGGCTCCGGACCCATCTGTTCCAATACCTTGAGTTTCCAGCAGCCTAGTCGGCTCCACATGGGAGTTAGTAGCGGCCTGCGGCTCTAAAGTAGCGGGCGTCAGGGGCTGCGAAAGTGCCTCACTGAGAACCGGCGACTGGCTTAGAAGAAGCCTAGTCAGTTTTGGACCTTGGATGCTTGTCCTTTTCTTTGCATTTATTGTGAACTGCGGTAGTCAGATGGCTATCCGACATTGTGTAATTAAATCTTCTGCCAAAATAGTACAGATGCTTAATAGTGCATTGGTTAAATCTAGCACAGAACCAACAATTAGCAACATCGTGGTCAGGGCCTAGGCAAGGAATACAGTAAGAACGAAAGTCCTTATGAGGTATTTGCTTCCCACAAGAAATACAATTACTAACGTTTTCTGACATCGGTCTGGAGCAAGAAAAAAAAGTTTTCCCAACGGGGTACTCAGCTTTTAATGAAGACTTCAGATCTGAAATTCGAACACGAAAATCTCAGGAGTCGGCCGACCGGCACTTGCAAACTGCTTTTGCTTTGGGCACCGCGTGGCACTTGCAAACTGCTTTTGCTTTGGGCACCCCACAGCAAGAAAGACTGAAGAAAATGGCGTCAGCTGCATCTTTTATACCCCTGGTGCACTGATGTCAGGGAGGAGGCGACAGCAACCGACACCGGACCTAGACTTTGGAATTCAGGCCGACTGCGGGTAGCCTGCCAGCAGGATAACCCCAATTGTAATGACTGCAACAGTGAAACACGAACATCAGTTTATTAAAAAGAGCCCGAACGTGCACCTAATGCAGACTACTGAAGAAGGGTAGGACGAGGATAGAAGAGAAATAAAGAAAAAAAAATACTCTGACTGAAAACTACTTTTAAAAAAACCCTGGAAGAGCTCAAAAAATGCACTCCCGTGCTGTTTAATCAAGCAGCAAACAAGATCTGGGGGGAGGAGGAAGAATGGGGCATTATGGTTAAGGGAAGAGCTCGGATTTCAGCTCCAATGCTGGTGTATACAGCAGAGTCGGATCACAGCCCATAGGCTGAAGACCAAATGAAAGCAACAACTTCAGATCTTAACACTGTGCCGACAGACACCCTTCTTACACCATCACACATCTAGACTTTGGTCTTTGGACATCCATCGGCTAGAAATGTAAAGACTCTGGAAATCAGGCCAGTTCTGAGACTCTGAATAGCAGGAAGACCAAAGACTCTGTACTGTAACCTTGACTACAAAGAAAATCTCAACTTTATACAACCTATATATGCCCCAACTACCAAAGCAATGCTACTTTGTACAAAAGATGATGTCACACCACAACTTTGTTGTTTGGAGATTCCAGTTTTTTTTTTTTTTTTGCTACAGCTACTTATTCATATTTCATTGTCATTTAAAATCCTCAGAAAGAAAACATCTGTCATAAGAGGATTTTGAATTCAAAGCAAAATGAAATGTATCCTTGCATTTACTGGCAAATCTAATCTTCCTTATAACATATAAAGCCTCTTAAATTCAGCTATGACAGGATAGCATGGTCTACTTAAAGGTATCAAAGGAGCAACTATTGCAATTATCTCACTACTCCATTTCTGATAAGTTTACTTCATAATATCACAAATTGTACTACACCACTTTTCCTTTTTTCACATTTTCCACCCAGGACACCATTTCTGATAACTTCATAATTCAAAATAATAGCAGTGCCCTACAAATGCTAACAAAGACACTGAAAAATTATAGTTATCCATTTCTTGTATGCAATATTAAAGTCTGCCATTCATTCTTCCAAATGCTAAATGAAACCAGTATGACAGTGAAAGCCTCAGTTCCGCTGGTGTAGAGGACTAAGTCAAGTACAGAGTACACCTTAGGTGACAAGAGTTTGGACCAACAGCTGATATGCCTAGAGGAACTCCCATGGGGGGACAAAAAAGTGTTGATACTTAACCTGTTCATCACTATATGGGGGTGGGAAACATGTGAGAAGTACATGGCCATAGCACAAAACTCAGTGATGCCAGAACAGTGCAGATGTAAGTTGGTGGCAGGCAGCTTGAGGACTACATCACCACATATGTGGGTGCACATACCTCACAGTGCCATTCACATTCCTTGTCAGCTCAAAGGGCTTAGCATAAAGGCCCTAGCACAAAACAGTACATGTGATGCTGTAGACTACCTGATTCCGCTCTGCCTCCCACATATATGATTCGTTTTCCTTTTCTATCCAGCAGTGTTTGGGAAAATGTTTACCTGGGCATTTCGGAACAGCAGACACATGTCTGTTACTGCAAACCCACCATTTAATCTGCAGAGAGGCAGGGAGGAAGAGAGAGAGAGGCAGGGAGGAAGAGAGAGAGAGGCAGGGAGGAAGAGAGAGAGAGAGGCAGGGAGGGGGAGGGAGGGAGAGGGAGGAAGAGGGAGGGAGGAAGAGAAGGAGGGAGAGAGAGAGAGACAGAGAGAGAGAGAGAGAGAGAGAGAGAGAGAGAGAGAGAGAGAGAGAGAGAGAGAGAGAGAGAGAGAGAGAGAGAGAGAGAGAGAGAGAGAGAGAGAGAGAGAGAGAGAGAGAGAGAGAGAGAGAGAGAGAGAGAGAGAGAGAGAGAGAGAGAGAGAGAGAGAGAGAGAGAGAGAGAGACAGAGAGAGAGAGAGAGAGAGAGAGAGAGACAGAGAGAGAGAGAGACAGAGAGAGAGAGAGAGAGACAGAGAGAGAGAGAGAGAGACAGAGAGAGAGAGAGAGACAGAGAGACAGAGAGAGAGAGAGAGACAGAGAGAGAGAGAGAGAGAGAGACAGAGAGACAGAGAGACAGAGAGAGAGACAGAGAGAGAGAGAGAGAGAGAGACAGAGAGAGAGACAGAGAGAGACAGAGACAGAGAGAGACAGAGAGAGAGAGAGAGAGAGAGAGAGAGAGAGAGAGAGAGAGAGAGAGAGAGACAGAGAGACAGAGAGAGAGAGAGAGAGAGAGACAGAGAGAGAGAGAGAGACAGAGAGAGACAGAGAGAGAGAGAGACAGAGAGAGAGAGAGAGAGAGACAGAGAGAGAGAGAGACAGAGAGAGAGAGAGAGACAGAGAGAGAGAGAGAGAGAGAGAGAGAGACAGAGAGAGAGAGAGACAGAGAGAGAGAGAGAGAGAGAGAGAGACAGAGAGAGAGAGAGAGACAGAGAGAGAGAGAGAGACAGAGAGAGAGAGACAGAGAGAGAGACAGAGAGAGAGAGAGAGACAGAGAGAGAGACAGAGAGAGAGACAGAGAGAGAGAGAGAGAGAGAGAGAGACAGAGAGAGAGAGAGACAGAGAGAGAGAGAGACAGAGAGAGAGACAGAGAGAGAGAGACAGAGAGAGAGAGAGACAGAGAGAGAGAGACAGAGAGAGAGAGAGAGAGACAGAGAGAGAGACAGAGAGAGAGAGAGAGACAGAGAGAGACAGAGAGAGAGACAGAGAGAGAGAGAGAGACAGAGAGAGAGACAGAGAGAGACAGACAGAGAGACAGAGACAGACAGAGAGACAGAGACAGACAGAGAGAGACAGAGACAGACAGAGAGACAGAGACAGACAGAGAGAGAGAGACAGACAGAGAGAGACAGAGAGAGACAGAGAGAGAGAGAGAGAGAGAGAGAGAGAAAACACACACCCAAGGGGATAGGCTGGGTGTCCAGAACGCATCAGTCAGGATATACTCTAACTTATAGCAGGTATCCTGTGGCCATAGGTTTTACCTCAGTGAGCTCTCCAAGACCTTCTCAAACTGAGTCACCAGGAGGCAAAGCCTTGTAAACACTACCCATTGTCTGGGGTGGAAGACATCACAGGGCAGTCTTGGTGCTTCCTCTCTCATGTCCTTAAGAAGAATGCAATCCAAGAAAGTGAAAACTGCTTGCCAGATTCTGATAGAGCATTTTTGTCCAAAAACAATCAGTCCCTCTGTTCTGGGTCAAAAGGGAAGGCAGAAGCATCACCAGAAGGTCTCAGATGAAGCCTTCACAAACTCTTTGGGAAGATGCTAGTATGAAGATGCCGGCACTGCAAGCATCAGGACCTGCTACAAGCCCATCACAGATGCAGGGGCCAAAATGGCAGAGATGCAGAGACTGGACAAAGATGGCTCAGTCCCAGATCCTGAGAGAGATCAGACTGAAAGCCAGGGCGAAATACTAAAAGTTAGGAGCTCTGCCAACACCTCAGCAGAGGTCAAAAACCCCAGTGGAGGCCAGAAGACAAAGTCTGCAGGGAATACTCTGTCCCAAAAACATGTAAAGACAGGGATCAACCCAAAGGGGGTTGAGGTCAAAATCCTTGATGTTAACATTTCTGTTGACAATCGTGAAAGAGGCTGGTGGCATTAATAATGAAGGCGCCATCAATATGGATACCAACACAGGAAGGTCAACAGATAGCTTTGAACATATAGGAATCTGACTGGGATAGGAAAAAAAAAAGTGTCTACAGCAGTAAGGTATTCTACAGCTCACAATGTTTATTCCCCCCTTGGAGGTGGGGTGGGGGGGTACCAGTGACCAGATCTGCTGCATTATAAAGGAGGCCTACCATGACCTGTTACAGTCAGACAGGACTGAATAAGCCCTACGGGGTCCACTGGATGCAGGGAAAGGAGTGTCCTGTCAATCAAAGCGCTAGTTCCTTAGCAACAGGATCAACAATCTCAGGGTCTGGGGGTTACTCCTTTTAAGCTAACATGCACTAGAAACATCAACGGCAGAAGGAAAAGAAGAATAAAGACATTGTTAACAGATCGCCTTTCACTGCAAAACCATCTTGGGCTTCTTGGCAACGGATTGATTAACCTTACCAAAAGGCAGCTTCCTTTTGTGGAAACTGTCTTTAGCTGTGGATGACCCGGCTTTAACACTTGGAGTCGCCACAAGTTTGCCCAATTCTAAGTTGTTCTTGCATTCCTTAATGGTAAAAGGGCTTAAAATGGCATAAATAGATCAATCCATGGAAAAATGAGCTTCTCTCAAACATTTTGCATTTTTTAACGCTTGTTTTGAATGGAACCTTCACTTCACAGTGGCAACTCTTAAAAGCATAAGAATTCTGGCTTCTACCCATACTAAAAGTAGCAGAGGCAAAACCAGCAACTTAGAGTGTGAGCAATAGGAAAACAGCAGCAACGTACAACTTGTACAAAAAATCACTTACCAAGAGTTTCAATAAAGATAAAGGAAGAAAAGAGCAACAGTACTGAAGCATCTGGCCAAAACGTAACAGCAAATAAACACAGCAAAACAGACACACACCTTTTAAAATTGCAAAACTATAGACTATATGCCAAACACTAAATCATCAAAAAAGGAAAGATCTGACATTTGTGAAGTCAAGAATGTAAACAGAGAAACTTCAGTAAATCAGAAGTAGCCTGTGACCATTAAACGAATGACGACATACTGCAGTATGAAATCTCAAAAGGGAAGGTCTTTTGTGCCAAAGATTACTGGTAAGGAAAGGGCTAATGTAGCATGGGAAAACTGTATTAGCCAAACTGACAACATGCCTGTTTAACTGCAAACAGGACTCCTGTGCCTCAATAACCCCAAACATCCTTCCCAACTAAAATGGTAAGCCAACAGTCTCATTCTGCAACAACAAAATACACTGTGGCACAGCCATCTGAGAAAAAGAGGTCTGCCGCAAACTCAAGCACAAGTTCTCTCATGGGATGAGCCTTGAGCTGCAACCATGGTGGACTAAGAGGCTTTGCCACAGGCCATAGTTCCCACAGACGACTGGGCAAGGGATGCAAAAGCACCTTAGTCGAACTTGCATCCTTGACTGGAGCTGGAACGTCTGGTGACATGGAATGTCAAGGGCTCCTGACTGACTTCTTTTCAGATTGCTTACCTTGCTACGTCTTAGTGGGATGTCCAAGAAACAGAGTGAACTGGAAGATGTCACTGCAGTACAAGTCAAGGTCTCACATTTTTTCCAGTCAAAGCAATTTAACACAGAATCTTTCCATCCAAGAGTTTCTGGTGTAAACAGGTAAAAGACACTAGAACTCAGAGTTTTATGGTATGACCTTAACAAAATACTAAAAAAAAAAAAAAAAAAAAAAAAAAAAGTGTGTGTGTGGAATTTGGTTACTGCAAAAGCACCTTGTTTTTGCAGGGATGGAACAAACATACCTTAAACAATCTAATCAGGTGCCAGATCCTGATAACTCAAATTACTATTCGCAGTAAGAAAAAATGTCACTAGTACGGTACTTATTTGACTAAGATCCAGAGCAGCCTAAACCTTGTTCAAGTGCATATTATAAAAATAGAAGTTATGTACTCACCATAACGTTCCATCTGAGTAGATACTTCATTTGTCTGCAACCTGTGGGGATTCGGATCCGACCTCGGATCCGACCGGCAGCTTTCCAAGCTTCAAGATCAGAGCTCCTAGCTCCTCCCCCTACCCATAATCCCTTGCTACCAACCACATTACCTCAGATGGGTTATTTTGCCCTATAAGCTAAAGACGGAGAGAATTCTCCACAGGACAATATTTTACCAAGGTTCGGGGGATGGCAGGGGGGGGTCGGTTGCAGACAAATGAAGTATCTACTCAGATGGAACGTTATGGTGAGTACATAACTTCTATATCTGAAGTAGTTACTTCATTTGATCTGCAACCTGTGGGACAGAGTCCCCAGCTTACCTAAAGGCCCTGGGTGGTCCCTACGGAAGGATATTCCGAAGCACCGCGGAGCCAAAGGAAGCCCTACTTCTGGAGATCATGTCCAGTTTGTAATGAGAAATGAACGTATGGGAAGAGGACCAGGTAGCCGCTGAACAAATATCGTCAACTGGAACTCTAGACCAAAACGCTGTTGAGGTAGCCACAGACCTGGTAGAGTGTGCCCGGATGGCAACCGGAGCTGGTCTCCCAATTGAAATGTATGCCTGTCTGATACATTGAGAAAATCCAATTCGCTACTGTCACCTTAGAAATTGGTTTGCCCATGGCTGATTTAGCATAAGAAACAAACAACTGGTCTGACTTGCGGAAATCTTTAGTCCTGTGCAAGTAAAAACGCAGTTGCCTGTGTACATCCAATTTGTGCAATGTGTATTCACCTTTGTTTTGGAAGCTAGGAAAGAAAACGGGGAGGTTAATAGATTGATTAATGTTAGATTCTGTGGCTACCTTAGGAAGAAAAGAAGGATTAGTCCTGACGGCAACCCTATCTTTGTGAAAAATAAGGTATGGATACTTAATGCACAAGGCTTGTAGCTCTGATACCCGCTTGGCGGAGGTAATTGCTACCAAGAAGGCTGTCTTCCAAGATAAGAACTTTAATGGCGCAGACGCCGCAGGTTCGAAAGGTGGTCCCGTTAATGCTTGTAATACCAGGGTAAGATCCCATGGAGGCATAGCCAGTTTAATGGGAGGCTTTAAGAGGAACACGCCTTTTAGGAAGGCTTTGCATATTTTAACTGAAGCCAAAGAACTTATGCCATCTCCCACATGATAATGGGAGATGGCAGCAAGTTGAACTTTAATGGTGGACGCGCTAGCTCCCTGCTCAAAAAGGAGGGATAGAAAGTCCAGAATGTTGGGAATAGGAACCGTAAAGGGATCTAATCCCTTACCCTTTGCCCAGATGGAAAAACGTTTCCATTTACTGTTGTAGAGTTTTCTGGTGGATGGCTTATGAGCTGCCACAAGAATAGCCTTGACTGGGGAAGAGATACCGGGAGTCCTCGCCATTAATGGAACTGATCAGCCAGGCTGTGAGCCGGAGGCTGACCAGGTTTGGAGTGTGGCATCTCGTCGGATGCAAGATTAGGTCTGGTTTGGGATCCAGAATCCAAGGGGGAGCCACACTGAGACTGCAGAAAGGGGAACCAGACTTGTCGAGGCCAGAATGGGGCAATGAGAATCACTTTGCTCCCCAACCGACAGGCTTTCTGGATGAATTTCATCATCAGAGGAAGAGGAGGATATGCATAAAGAAGACCGGGCGGCCAAGCATGAACCAAGGCGTCCCTGGGAGATTCCCCTTTGGGGGGAACTATCGCGAAGTACTCGCTGCATTTTCCGTTTAGGGGAGAAGCAAAAAGGTCGCAGCGAGGTTGACCCCATTTGTGGAATATCTGTTTCGCGACCGAGGGATTCAAAGACCACTCGTAAGGGCTGAGAAACACCCGACTTAGGCTGTCTGCTAATATGTTGGCCCGTCCCGGAATGTGCGTTGCTATCAGAAAGCGGTTGGTGGAAATCGCCCATTCCCACACTCTCATGGCTTCTCGACACAGGGGGTAAGACCTGGTCCCTCCCTGTTTGTTGATGTACCATACCACGGACATGTTGTCCGTGTGGATTGCAATAGTCCCCAGAGGTAGAAGGTGATGGAGAGCTTGCAACGCCAATAGCACTGCCCTCATCTCTAGGACATTGATATGCAATGCAGTCTCTAGAGGAGTCCACATTCCTTGGACCGACTTCCCTGCATAATGCCCGCCCCCCCGAGGCAGGAAGCGTCCGTGGTCAATGTGGCTTCGACTGCGGGAATCACAAAGGGTCTCCCTTCTTTGAGATCTTCTGCCTGCAGCCACCAAAGTAGGGAGTCCCTGCATGCCCTGCTCAGGGGAATCGGCATGTCCAAAGGATGGGTCAACAGAGACCATTGGACCTGGAGAGTCCACTGTAATACACGCATCCGCAGACGGGCATGAGAGAAAGGCAGATTGCCGCCGACATAGATCCCAACACCCTCAAGACTAATTCTGCTGGGGGGGGGGGTTGGGATCTGAAGAATATCCAAGACTTGGCGGTACAAACTGTTTATTCTGGTTGGTGTGAGGACCACTCTGGAGATTCGAGTATCCAACCTGGCCCCTATGAAACCTAGGGCTTGAGATGGGCACAGGCAGGACTTCTTCAAATTAACTGAAATGCCCAATTGAGAAAACAGAGATAGGGCATAGTCTCTCGCTGTTACCAGAAGATGCTTGTTGGGGGCGGTGAGGAGCCAATCGTCCAGGTAAGGGAACACCTGAATGCCCTGGAGTCTCAGGTGGGCTGCTACCACTGCCATGACTTTGGTAAACACTCTGGGGGCTGAGGTTAGGCCAAATGGAAGAACCCTGAACTGATAATGACTGACTCCTAGCCGGAAGTGGAGAAATCTCCTGGACCGTCTGTCCATTAGTATATGGTAGTACGCGTCCTTGCGATCCAACGAGCACATCCAGTCGTTCTCCTGTAGCAGGGGGAGAATAGACTGGAGAGTGCCATCCAGAACTTTTCCTTGGGTATGAACAGGTTCAGGGACGAAAGGTCTAGAATGGATCTGAGGTCCCCCGTTTTCTTTGGAACCAAGAAGAACCTGGAGTAATAACCCGATCCGGATTGATCTGGGGGGACGGGCTGGATGGCTCTTTCTTAGCAACTCTGAAATTTCTTGAGTTGTGGACTCCCTTTGATGGGGTGGAACATCGGGGAGATGTTTGGGCTTGGGGGGGGGGTTGCAAGAATGGAATTGTGTAACCTCTGGATATTATCTGGAGCACCCATCGATCGTTTACAGACTCCCAGCTTGATAGGTGCTCCGATAGTCGCCCCCCGACTGCCTCCAGAGAGGGACAGTCGGGCAAGCCCTCAGGGCTGTTGCGCAGGTCCCTCCGAGAAGGGTTCTCTAGACCCGAAGTTACGTGGGCCCCCTCTGCCTCTGGGCCGGCGTCCACCTTGTCCTCATCTGCCTCTAGAGGACGAATTGTCCACAGCAGGACGGGATTGCTGAGATTTTCGGAACCACAGCTTCTTTTGCCCCCTCTGATTCCTGGAGAAGGATCTTTGGGGGTTCGAGAAGCGGACTCCGACGGCCGACAGCGTCTTCCCATCCTTCTCGCTTTGGACTAGCGTGTCGCGAACCATGAGCCAAATAAGGCCGAACCATCGTAAGGGGCGTTCGCGAAGGATGCCTTGAAGGGATCCGTGAAATCGCAGAGGCGGAGCCAGGAGTGCCGTCGCAAAACTACTCCCGCTCCGCTAGCTCTAGCGGCTCCTTCCATGGCATGAGAAAGAAGCCGCATAGATGTGTTTGATATGGACTTTAGAGTGGCCATTCGGGTCTCAAAGACCTTTTTGTCTGAGACAGAGATGGACTCCGGAGGGGCTGCAGCGTATTCCTTAATTAAGTCACGCTGTAGCCTGATAGTGTGTGCCATGTAGTTCAGCGACCTTATAGCAAAGGTTGCCGAAGCAAACATCCGCTTCCCAATACGGTCCAAAGCCCGGGACTCCTTGTCCGGCGGATGGACCGAAGAACTTTCTTGGGCAAGTTCTTTCTTAGTGGCAGCCGCCACCAACATAGCATCCACTGGTGCGCCTTTGGACCACGAAGGTCTATCAGAGGGAGGGCTGAGGACCTTATCCGGGCATCTAGGGATAGGCTCCACGGTGTCGGGCTCCTTCCAAGCCCTGGTGGTAATTAGGTCCACCAAGGGGTCGGCTGGGGGGGACACCCAGGAGGTAGATGGGCCTGCCTCAAAGGCCTCCAGAAATACGGACTCGTCCAAGGAGGGCTTTTGGGCCGACCACCCCCCTCTTATACGCAACATCTCCATGATGTCTCCAAATGAGACATCTTCAGGGGGTGACCTTGGGGAAATCTCCGTATCCTCCAAATCCGTATCCGTGGTAATGGACTCGGGGGAGTCCAGGTGCCTCCTTTTGCACTGGTGCTTCCGAGGCACCTCTTCAGCGGGGCTGTCCGAAGAGGGCTCGTCCACCGGTTGGTGTTCCTCCCTAGGAACTAACTGGAGGCTTTGGGCAGGCTGTCCCGATGGACGGATGAGCGAAGACAGACCCTGATACAGTGGGGGCACGGGCGGATCCGAAGGCCCGGTCGGGGACCTGGATGACCTCAACAGTACCCTCTCCACTACCTCAAAAGCAGAGGGAGATTCACCCTCACCAGCCTGAGAAAGTAACCTCCTCGGCTCAGAGATAAGGATCGGGGTCGGAGCCAAAGCAATCGGATCCGAGGCAGTGGTGCGCTCCGGCCCCATCGGCGCCGAAGACACAACCACTCCCTCGGATCCGATGCTCAACCCTCGGCCCTGAGAGCTTGGATCCGACCAGCTCGAAGGCATAGTCGGCGTTGAAGACACTATCCCTGTCGGCGCCAACGTATCCCCGGATCCGAAAGGGCCTGGATCCGAAAACTCCGAGACCCGATAACGGGTCAGAGAAGGAGCTATCTGGGCAAACATGGGGGCTGTACTCCCTCCCAAAGTGGGGGGGGGGGAGGCAAGAGCATCCCCATCTGCATCTGGGTCTGCAAAAATCTTCGCATCATCCGATCCATGTCTGCTTCGGAGATGCTTCTGGTAGACCGCGAAGAGGTAGTCGAAGCAGGCCGGGAAGGCCGCCTCGAAGACCTCGAGGGAGACCTATCCTCCTCCTCCGGCTCTGGGGAAAAAGAAGGCGAACGGAGCCGAGAGGACAAGGATCCGGAGACCCTCTCAGGAGATTTCAAAATCGTTTCAGGTGGAGCCGAGGGATGAGACTCAGCCCGCCTATTAGAAATATGACCCTCTCTTTCTTCTTCTCCCTGTGGGAAGAAGAACCAGACTCCACAGAGCTAGTACCCGATAAGGGAGGTTGAGTCCCGGGTACAGCTGAGGGAGTAGCCGGCGCTGAAGCTACCGGAGTAGCCTGAATCCGGCTAGGAGAGGAAGAAGAAGCTGATTCCTGAGGGAGTTTTCCTGCCAGGATCAGCTTGTTCTTCCTGTCCCTAAGTGCCCGAGGATTAAAGGCCGCACAAATCTGGCAGGCCTCTGACAAATGTGCTGCCCTCAGACACAAAACACACTGAGTGTGGCCATCAGCTGGGGAAAGCTTATGGCCACACTCAGTACACTTAGAAAATATAGCTTTAGATTCAGCCATAACTCTCTCACACACACACCCAAACACTAAGGGGGGGAGGGGAGAGACAAAATTTAAACTAAGGAGAAAAGTTTTTTTTTTTTTTTTAAACGTGGGTAAGATTAGATAAACGCTAAAAACAACACACACACAATTTTAAACTAGAAACTAGCTTTTAGAAAAGGAACAATCTCACCAGGCCAGGAGCTCTTCACTGAGAAGCACCTGTCTTTAGCCGCGGCAAAAAAAGATCTGACGTAATGTGGTTGGTAGCAAGGGATTATGGGTAGGGGGAGGAGCTAGGAGCTCGGATCTTGAAGCTTGGAAAGCTGCCGGTCAGATCCGAATCCCCACAGGTTGCAGATAAAATGAAGTAACTACTTCAGATCTGAAGGTATGCCATAGTCATAATACTGAATTCTTTCATCCTAGTCTGGTCGAGATGGGTACATGAGGTGCTTGTCTGAGCCAAATCATGCCTGCTAATCTTCAAGTCTCAAACTCCTTTAATAATGCCTTTCCCCTCCCATAATCCCACTAACTCTCCCAACATCAAATTTGCAAACTACAAAAGGCCATAACTGAAAAGAAGGGGGGGGGGGCTCATAGAAGAGCTTCCTGATGGTGTGCAGGTCCTCAGGAGAACGGCAATTAGGAAGGGGGATGGAGGGAGAGAGGGATGTTGTACAGTGTGGACTAGGATGAAAGGATCCATTGTTATGGTTAAATACATAACTTCTACGTCCTATTCATCCTCTCCGCCCGATCAAATGGAAGGGTTGGAATTCCAAGCTACCGATAACCTTGGATGCCATGACACGACACCCTCCAACACTGTAGCTCCAAAGAAAGCCCTAAATCCAGAATATATGTCTACAACTTATAGTGTTTGTTAAGGTACAAACAGATTCTAAGGTACAACACCTGACATTTTATAGGAGGGCAAACAAAAATTCTTCCAGAAAGGCTTTAGACAACTTATGTTATGCAATTAAATGACATCATGCCGCAGTGGTGCAGCGCTTAGCATTTTCACCTCACAGGAAGAGGTTCTCCCATTCAATTCTCAGCTGGAGCGCCTTCTGTGTGGAGTCTGCATGTCCTCCCTGTGGTCAAGTGACTTCTTAAGACATGCAGGTAGGTGCGTGTGTGAATGGGTGTGCCTTCTTTGAAGGTTGGGCTGACAACTTGGCACCGTAAAAATCCATTGCTGATCATTAGCAGACAGAAGTTCCACTGTGGTGACCCCTAACCGGGAAAAGCCGAAAGACAATTATTGATCAAACCCACCCCCCATTTTCTACATCGGGTTGGGGTGTCATGTTAACTGTCACAATTTCTCGATTCAGTGCTACTCTCCTACATTCAACAGTCATGCCTTACTGTTGCAGGTCTTCTCTCAGGCAATCTATCACTTTGCTGGATGTCCTTGTTTCCTCTTGCATTCTTCCTGTCGGTCATAAATATTCACTACTTTCCTGCATGTGTCCAAAACCACAGCAAACTGTTCTTAGACCTTGTCTGCAACTAGTGCCACATGGGTTTCTGCTCAGATGTCCTCATTTCTTAGTTTGTCCCATAGTGTGCATCCTATTACCCATCTCAGGATCATCTTCATTGCCTCTAGTTTCCTCAACTGCTCTTCCTTCACTGCCCAGGTTTCTGTGCCACACAGAAGTACTAGTTGCAATACTGTTTTGAACACCTTACTTTTCAGCTTCTTTGGCGCACTTCTGTCATTCACTACAGCAACAAATGGACACCCTGCTGAGACAGTGGGATAGGTGAACCACCAATGCAAGCAAACTTTGCACAACCCAAGTAATGACTATTGAGGTTGCAGGCTGGTTTGAAATTTAGATCCATTGGACTTCCAGTAGACACTAGAAAATGTATATGTAATAAGCATAGGACACCATGACTACTGCAGGGGCCACAAAATCTAAAACTCTAAGAAGAGAGACAGCTGACAGAGAAAGGTGGTTCAAGAGATGTTGAATTAATTTGCTTAGGAACTGGACAATTTCTGAAGAATGAGTAAATGTACATCTTGCGTCTAGACAGCATCCAATTAACAACATGGACAGAGTTGGCTAAAGACATGATTTTTCATAGCTTGCAGAAATGCTAAAGGATAGGCCGAGTTGTAACAAGCAGTCTCTGGCTCTGACTTGGCTTCTCACTGCTATAACCTGTGAGAACCTATCACTCGCGTATGGGAATCTGGACCCTTCTCATAGATGGGCTAGGACTAAAAAGTACAGCTGTGTACACCTACCATAAATGTAGATGTTAGAGTGTCTTCACTGTTGCAGTCATGACTGTAGGGTTCTCCCCTGCCAGCAGGCAGCCCTCGGTCGGCCAGAATCCCAAAGTCTGGGTCCGGCGTCGGTTGTTTAACTCTGCTCCCTGACGTCAGAGCGCCAGGAGTATAAAGCTGACAACCGACGCCATCTTCTCCAGTTTTTTTTGCCCCAGATGTCAGGAGTCCCAAAATGAAAATAGTCCCAAAACCTCTGCAAATACACCTCAGAAGAATGGTGAAAAAAGGAACCACACAAAAGTAAAAATAAGAGGGGACAGGAGGGAGGGAAACCCAGACTGCAACAGTGAAGACACTCTAACATCTACATTTATGGTAGGTGTACACAACTGTACTATGTTCATCGTGTTTCACTGTTGCAGTCATTGACTGTAGGGTAGAATCCCAAAGCTGAAAGAAAGGGAGGTGGTCAAAAAGAAGAAGGGGCGGCTAAAAGGCCCTGTAAGACCGCAGAGGCAAAGCCTGCCCTAGACTTGAGTAGAGAGGCAAATTGTAGTGCTTAGAGAAAGTATGCACTGAACTCCAAGTTGCAGCTTCCAAAATGTCCTTGGTAGGAACTCCCCTGAGGAAGGCTGCAGAAGTGGCAGCAGCTCTGGTGGAATAAGTCCGTATGGTCCCTGGGATTTGCTTTCCATGGTGTGAATAACAAAATCTGATTTCATGAGCAATCCATTTATAAATGGTTTGTTTAGAAATGGCTTTACCTTGGGAACTTGAAGCATAAGAACCAAACAATTGTTCAGATTTTCTGATGTCCTTGGTTCTGCTCAGGTAAAAACATAGCTGTCTATGTACATCCAAGGAATGTAAGATCCTTTCCCCTTTATTTTGAGGAGTGGGGAAAAAGGTTGGCAAGTGGATAGTTTGATTTAAAGCCACTTTGGAAACCACCTTAGGCATAAAGGTCAGATTAGTCCTCAAAGATACCCTGTCTTGATGAAAAATAATATAAGGTTCCACCGCCATAAGAGCAAGAGCTTGTAACTCAAACTCTCCTGGCAGAGGTTAATGCCAACAGGAGAGCTGTCTTCCAAGATAAAAACTTGATATCAGCAGAAGTGGCAGGCTCAAAAGGAGGCAAGGTTAGTTTTTCCAAAACATAATTGAGATCCCAAGCAGGAATAGGAGGAGATCTAGGAGGTCTTAAGTTCTTAGCTCCTCTGAGGAACTGCCTCATGAGCTGGTGGGAAAAGATGGGAGGGTCAGTATTATAATGAGCAGAAATAGCAGAAGCATGGATCTTAATGGAAGAGAAAGAGACCCTTATGTAAGAGATCCGTCAAGTAAAGTAGAATTAAAGTAATGTTAGGAAGAAGAGGATCAGAATCCTGAGCTTGCATCCAGGAACAAAATCTTTTCCATTTTCCTGCATAAGATTTCCTAGTGCTAGGATGTCTAGCTTCCAAAATGACATCCATAACCTGCTTGGGTAGGAAAGAAGAAATCAAAGGCCCTGGATTAACCAGGCCGCCAGGCTGAGAGTTCTGACATGAGAGTGTAGAACCCGACCCTGATGTTGGGACAGAAGGTTCGGAGACTGAGGTAAAATCCAAGGGGGCTCCAGGCATAGGTTTATTAGAGTTGGATACCAAAACTGCCGAGGCCAATTCGGAGCCAACAAGATTATCATCTTGGGTTTGTCCTGTTTTATCTTCAATAAAACTCGTGGAAGAAGAGGTAGAGATGGAAAGGCATATCCCGAGAGGTTCCTCCAACTGAATGACAGGGCATCCACTTTCCAAGCCTCTCTGCGGAATGTCCTGGTGCAAAAAATCTGCAGCTGATTTAGATGGGATGCAAAGAGATCTATGTGAGGACATCCCCATACTGCTGTTATCATCCTGAATATTTTGGTGTCCAGCATCCACTCGTGTGGATCCGAAAGGTTTCTGCTCAAACTGTCTGCCAGTAAGTTTTGTTTTCCTGGTAGAAACTGAGCTTGAAGATCCAGATTGCAAGTCAGAGCTGTGTCCCATAAATCCATGGCTAGTCTGCAAAGGGGGTAGGAATGAGATCCCCCTTGCTTGTTTATGTACCACATAACTGTGGTGTTGTCTGTTCGTATTAGTAGCTGTCCTGGCTGTATGAGATTTCTGAAGGCCAATAGAGCTTTCTGAACGGCTAACATTTCCTTTAAGTTGATATGCAGGTGCTTCTGATCCTTTGTCCAAAAGCCCTGCAGACAATTGCCCTGAAAATGGGCTCCCCAAGCATAATCCGAGGCGTCCGTGGTTAGAATCTGAGAGGCAGGAGGTAGATGGAAGGGCTTCCCTTCGTTTAGGGCACATGCCCTGGACCACCAAAGAAATTCCTTTTGAAGGCAGGGAAAGACAGGAATCAGTATGACCCAAACAGTGGTAATGCTGAGACCATACACTTTTTAGGTACCACTGTATTTTCCTCATGTGTAGTCTTGCATATGGTACGAGAAGGAAGCAGGAGGCCATATAACCCAAAGCCTGCAGGAATTTCCTTGCAGATAGATGGGTTAGAGCTGCCAAGTCTTTGAAAGTGGATGCCAGCTGTAATTGTTTTTCGGATGTCAGAAATGCCATCTGGGTTGTAGTGTTTAGAAGAGCACCCAGAAAAGTTATCTGTTGTGATGGTGTCAAATTTGATTTTATGTTTACAGAGAATCCCAGGAATTTGAGGAGGTTTTGTACAACGTCTAGATGCTGGAGTAAGACATCCTTGCTGTCTGCCTGAATTAGACAATCATCTAGATAAGGGTAAATTTGAATTCCCTTGAGTCTGCAGTAAGCTACTACTGGGAGCCAGGCATTTGGTGAAGACCCTGGGCGCAGTAGATAATCCAAAGGGCAGCGCAGAGAATTGAAAGTGCCTCGATCCGGCCTTGAACCCGAGGTATTTTCTGCGATCCTGCCTGATGGGAATGTGTAAATATGCCTCCTTTAAATCCAAAGTCACCATCCATGCATCTTTGGACAGCACTGGGAGTAACTGCTGCAGAGTAAGCATCTTGAATTTTGGAATCTCTAGAAAGGTGTTCAAAACCGACAGATCCAGAATGGGTCGCCATGAATTTTGCTTTCTTGGGACTAGAAAGAGCCTTGAGTAAAACCCTTTTCCCATCTCTGAAAGAGGTACCAGTTCTATGGCATTCATAGCCAAAAGAGCTTCCACCTGGTTTAAGGCCTCCGTCCATTGATGTTTTGGAAGGTCTGGCCATCCGTTTGGCCTTGACAAAGTATGAAAATGGAATTTGTAACCTCTTAAAATCACATCCAAAACCCATTTGTCCTGGGTTATTTGAGTCCAATTTTGGTAAAAAAGAGAGAGTTTTCCTCCAAGAGGGGCTTCCAGGCAAGACGTTCCTGCAGCCCAACCGAGGGAGTCATTGAGTTTGTTTCCTTTGAGACTGTGGTCTGTCCTCTCCTCCCCTAGGGGTAGAAGCAGCCCACTGCCTTGGTCTATAAGCAGCCTGTGTTTGAGGCCTTCCTCTGGAGCGTCTATATCTACCCCTTTGAGGCCTGTCTGAAGAGGGAAAGGGCCAGTTTTTTGATGGCCAATTCCTGCTAAATCTAGGAGGCTGTACCTGTAAGAAATCTTTAACTGTTTGCATGGATTTCGCCTTATCCTCCATCTTTTTAATCACCTCTTCAGCTTTAGATCCAAACAAAACATTATGCTGAACAGGAGCATCCAATAATTTAGCCTTTACTTGTTCAGGTAAATTCTGTTCCTTTAGCCATGCATGTATTCTAATGACTATGCCAGATGCCGCAGCCCTACAAGAAGTCTCCAAGGCATCAAATCCACAGTGTAAAACATGCTTCCCAACTTGTTCAGTGGCATGCAATAAGTCATGCAATTCCTTATCCTCTGCACAGGCAGAAATGGAAGTAAATTTTTGTTTTAAGACAGATAAGAGAAATTGCTGATATTTAAGCATATGAAACTGACAGTTTAAAGCCCTAATGGACAAAGTAGCAGAAGTGTACAACTTTCTGCCCCATCTGTCCAAGGCTCGAGAATCCTTTTCAGTAGGAATAGGATTTTTGGCAGTAGTGGCCTTAACACCCTTAGGACCCTGAGAAATGGTTTCAGAGTCAGCAGTAGGATTTTTGTATAAAAACTGATGGGAATCAGGAACCCTGTAGTACCCATCAGGCTCAACAGGAGCAGGAGGAAAAGAATCAGGGGTTAAATTAGCCTCCGAAAAAGCATCTTCCACAATATTCAAAACAGGAGGAATAGCCAGGGGTCTATGTTGGGGAAGAAGAAGAAAATCCCTCAGTCTTTTCTTGGATTCTGAAAACTCCTGTCCCTCCCAGTGGAAATGTTCCCTCATTTCATGCAGAGTTTCCCCAAAAGAAAAATCCTCAGGAGGAGAAGCTGAAGGAATGGATTCTTCCGCATCAGAATCCTCATAAGGAGGGAAAGAATAATCCTGATCAGAAAAGAAACTGAGGAAACAGAAGCCTTATCAGAGGAATCATAATAAACATCCTGCCTTGGCCTTTTGTCTGGAGGGGGATGAGAACCCCTAATCATTGTGAGTAAATCCTCCGCCATCTTGAGTAACTGTTTCTGTGACTTGGGAGCCAGTTCAGAAGAGGCCTATGCTGAAGTCTTTGATTTAGGAGTCTTTGCCTTTGGCTTTGCCTTTACTTGAAGCTGAGTAGGCCTGAAAACCCCTTCGGAAGCTGGTACCTGCACAGCGGCTCCGGACCCATCCGAAGGAGCATTGTCCGAAGGTCCTGCAACAAAGGCCTGGTTGGCTCCGCATGAGAGTCCGTTTCGGCCGTCTGTTCTGAAATGGCCGACGACAGGGGCTGCAAAAGCGCCTCACTGATGGCCGAACCTGAAGCTGGCTCCACATGTGCGCTATCATCAGATTTGGACCTCGGAGGCCTGTCTTTATCCTTGCAACGCTTGTGAACTCCGGTAGATGGAACCGTGTCAGACGACATTTTGTAGTTAAAGCGCCTACCGAAGTAATGAAAAGCAAAATCATATGCTGATTGAATCTAGCACAAAACCGACAACTAGCTATGTCATGGTCAGGGCCTAAGCAAGGAATACAGTAAGAATGAAAATCCTTATGAGGTATTTGCTTCCCACATGAAATACAATTATTAACTTTTTCTGACATTGGATTGGAGCAAGAAAGAAGTTTCTCCAACGGGGTACTTAGCTGTGAGTGGAGAAGAAAGTCTTCGGACCGAAGTAAGTAGAAATATTCATCAGGAGTCTACCGACCGGCACTTGCGAACTGCTATCACCGCACGGCAAGAAAGACTGGAGAAGATGGCGTCGGTTGTCAGCTTTACACTTCTGGCGCTCTGACGTCAGGGAGCAGAGTTGAACAACCGACGCTGGACCCAGAGTTTGGGATTCTGGCCGACCGAGGGCTGCCTGCCAGCAGGGGAGAACCCTACAGTCATGACTGCAACAGTGAAACACGATGAACATCCATGCACTATGGAAACCTGGGGGAAGTAAGTAGAAATATTCGTCAGGAGTCTACCGACCGGCACTTGCGAACTGCTATCACGGCACGGCAAGAAAGACTGGAGAAGATGGCGTCGGTTGTCAGCTTTATACTCCTGGCGCTCTGACGTCATGGAGCAGAGTTGAACAACCGACGCCGGACCCAGACGTTGGGATTCTGGTCGACCGAGGGCTGCCTGCCAGCAGGGGAGAACCCTACAGTCATGACTGCAACAGTGAAACACGATGAACATCCATGCACTATGGAAACCTGGGGGAAGACTGTGGTAAGACTGAAAGGTAGGGCTCTAAACAGAGTTACCGGCTACTACCCAGAAGCACACAATCTCTTGGAAGCATTTGCAATCTCGATGTGAAGGCAGACATCTTGAAATTTTGTCAAGCACATCCAACGGTCTGCTTTTAGACAGGGCAAAATAGATTTTAGCAGTGATAACTCTGATGGTTGTTTTGATGTGGAGAGTTATGCCACTGAGATCCAAGAAGGGCCTGAAGTCTTTGTTCGCCTTTGGTACTAAAGACAAACCCTTCTCTGATCTGGTGGTATCTCTATGGTTATTTTCTAAAGGAGGGCAAAAGCATCTCCTTTTCGGCGTTTTTTTTTTTTTTTTTTTTGTGTCAGTGGGGTGGAATGGCTGGAAGCTGCAGAGTTTGAAATGGCAGAGACAGGGAACACTTATGCAGCCTCTGGATGTTCTCTCCCTCTCACCAAACAATCCTGTGTTACAGCTAGCCATGCAGGGAGACAGACAGCCCTTGCCTGCCTCCAGATGTGACCAGTCCAGCAAGTATTCAGGAACATTAGTTTGTCTGAAAAGGGTCCTCAGAATTATTATTTTTTTTTTTATTAAGAACTCCAGACACGCTTGGTCCACATCCATTGAAGGGGCCAATTCTGCAACACCTGCACCTGTTTGACTTGGAGTCAAAGGCTTCATGTTTGGGTTTCCTAAATATAAGGATTTCGATACCTTCAAATCTCTATTGTAGGTTCTTTAGGGGTCACAAACTTGACTGCTCAAGGCAGACAAGAGTTTTATCTTACTGCTCACATCTTAGAAATTCCTCTTTCACAGATGGACCAGACACTGAGGAACCATCATACAGGGCATCTGTCAGGGATGCTTTGACATGCTCCTCAAAATCTACAGCCCAAGCCAGATCAGAGGCCTCATCACAGCGTCTGTAGCCACTGCACTAACCAATCCATCAGTTGTATTGTGTAGTAGCCACACGAGGAGGTTGGTGATGTTCAGCATAGGTTCATACTAGGCTAATGACCACCAGGGACTTTAGAAGCCTTGATGTGCAACCAAACCAGTTTTGGCCCCAAGTTCCTTGGGCACTTACATGTTGAGGCATGTTAGCAAGGAGGTAGCTAGGGGTAATTGGGGGGGGGGGGGTATGCTAGTTGGGGATTACTTTACTTACTGTCAAACTCCATCCATCAGAGACAGGGAGGTCAGACCAAGGGTGAATTTGCGATTTTCCATTCAATGACAAAGTTTTGTTTAACTAGGGTCAGGGATGAAATCTGCTTCATATGGATAAGTAGCTTATTCCCTAGTGAGGGGATCCTTTGAAACCTAAATCAGTCTCTCCACACATTCTACTTATGTCACAGGCAAAGTTCAGGTTCTTGGATCTAGTATGTTTGGAGCAGTTTGAAGGATGTACAAGAGATCCATTAGAGCAGGATCTGAGGATACCTTATATGCCAGGCATTGATAGCCTCTCAGTAACCTGTAGGAGAGAGAGTACACAAAAAGGGCCTTTTAGGCGATCTGTGTAGAACACGGTATTCATACCCGGGATTCTCCTGTTGAGGAACTCTTGAGGGCGTTCCAACTGCTGCAAGTGCCAAAGGAAGCACTGCACTCAATAATGGGTCCGATAGGGGAAAAGTAGAGTGGTACTACAACTTCCTTGGACCTAGATGCCATATCCTTGCTTAGGAGTTGGACAGAATTATTTTCTTACCATCTTGGCTACAGGTTTGTTGAAGGGTAGATTACTGTCTACATATGTTCCCAGATCCCCAACTAGTGGGTCAACTTTTAAGGGTGTTTTATCGAGTAAAACGATTGGGTGGACACTTCCCCCAAGAAGCACTATAATGCATTTCTTCACACTAAGTTTTAATCTGCAGCTTTGGCACCAGTCATTTGTTTGTGTTAAACCCTCTCGTGGGATGCTAGTGTCGTCAGGGAATCTATAACTGCTCCTAATTTACAAACATTTATTTATTTATTATTTACTTATATTTGTTGACCGGGAGTGTCCAACTGGACGTAGGTCCATTTTCAGCAGAGGCCCGGGGAGAAAAGCTCCACAGTTAAAACAAACAGTAGTTACCTTGGATTACATAGCGATTAACAATTTACATAGCAATTACTTGCAACATATTTACAGATGAAGAACATAGTACATCAGTAGACAACTAGAATCTTTCTGTGAAGTACATAACAGACATTAACAAATGTTACAATAAGAAGTTCCTGCTGTATAATAAGTACTAGGCTTATGAGCATCTGAGCTTGCTATAATCAAGGTAGTTAGTGGAGTGGAAAGAAAGGTAGTGGTTGGATGGGGTGGGTGATATTAGAGTGGGGGTTGCAAGGGCATAGCCAGCATGTTTTTAGGTGTGCTTTTAGTAAAGTTTTGAAGTGGGTGCATGATGGTATAGAGGTAATTGTGGGTGGGAAGGAGTTCCATAATGGCTATGGCGCAAGACAATAGTGCTTCACTAGCAGAGTTATTGGCTTTAGTGATCTGCAAGTGATTTTTGTTGCTGGATCTTAGCAGTCTGGTGGTGCGATAGGGTTGGAGTAGATTCTGGAGGGATGGGACATTTAGTGAATGGTTTATTAGTTTGTGGGTGAGTGAGAGTTGATACCATTGAAGGAGGTGAGGGAGTTCAAGCCAGCCCAGTTCAGCAAGTGAGAGACTGTGGTGACTACGGTAGGATGCCCCTGTGGTGAATTTGGCGATTTTGTTGTAGCAGGTCTCTAGCTTGTTTAGATCGCATTGCCTTGGGTTGGTATATATTGGAGAGGCATAAAGTAGGGTGGAGAGAAGGTGGGGAATTTGTCAAATTCTAGTTTGTCTATTTCCACTCCTAGCAATTTGGTGTGTTCAGTTGGGTATATAGTGGTGTTGTCTTTTGCTGTGATGTTAAACTGAGAGTTGTTTTGAGTATGTTTGGTGGGTTGGAAGATGAGTAGTTTAGTTTTGTTTGGGTTGAGTATTAATTGGGCATCAGATAACCAAGTTTCAACAGAGGAAAAGGCTTCCTGTGTGACTTTTGCAGTTTGGGTAGGGACTGGGCTGAGCAGATGATGGTTGAGTCATCTGCGTATTGTATGAGTGTGCCATGTTTGGTGGCACAGGCTAGATTATTGGTGAAAACAGAGAAGAGTAGGGGTCCAAGGATGGATCCTTGGGGAACCCCTATGGAGACAGGTAGTTGGGGAGATATGTCATTTTGCCATATAACGGACAGTTGGCGGTCAGATAGGTAACTCTGAAACCAGTTGGTGACTGATTGTGAGAAGGACAGGTTATTGAGGACAGAGATAAGTTGTGTGGGACCATGCCAAATGCTTTAGATAGGTCTAGGAAAGTAGCACAGGAGAGACGGCCATTGTTTTTATGCTGAAGGATCGTGTTAGTAAAGGAGAGTAAGGCAGTGGTGGTGCTATGGTTTGGTCGGAAACCATGCTGAGTATTGGAAAGGAGGTTCTTAGTAAGGAGGTAGTCAGACCTGAGAGTGTATGCATCTCTCTAGTATTTTGAAGAGTGGAGTGGACATCTGCAAACTTGGTGAGCCACAGGCCTTTCACATTAGCCTAGACTTTCGAGAAGATGCCGCAGAACAGTATCAGGCCCAACATGAAGCCCTGGGGTAATCTGCTGGTGACGGGTCTCCTGGTGGAGGTGGTCTCAGAGCCAGATTTCTTGGGTCCTATATGCAAGTCGTACAGAAGTCCAGCAAGTTATGTAGGAATTTATGCCTAGTTCTGAGAGTTCGTCAATGATACCAGAGTGGGGGTACTGTGCCGAATGCCTTGGAAGGCTAAGGCAGGCTTTATACACCTTTTTCCCCTCATACATAGCCTTGGTGACTCTTTCAAAGAAATTTATGCTGAGCAGGCAAGACCTTCCCTTAAAACCAAACCAGGATGGGTCTAGTGTCTGTAGGTTGCCAATGTACTTGAACATTTCCATGGCAAGTCTAATATGTAAAGCCATGAATGAATTATCAGACTGATAAACTTGTAGTTCCCAGGGTCAGCAGAAGGTCCACCCTTATGAAGAGGGATGACTATTGCAGCCCTCCATTCACCTGGCATGCAACCTGTTTTCAGGCTGTAGTTGAGCAGTGCCGGAGGTGGTCCTGCTAGGCCATGTTTTAGGCCACTTAGGCCTTGGCAAGCTCCACCAGGACTTGCTCCCCATTGACAACTGGGTGGTGGGAAGGGGATGATGTGCTAGAAGGTCTCACAGGAGGTAGTGGTAGGTGAAGTTAGAGCTAAATTGATCAACAAGAAGATTTGTTACGTCACCCATGTTGGTGAAGGTTGTGCCATCTGCAATCAGCTCGGCACACTGCCGAGTGTTACCTTTAAGGTTACCGACATAACTGAAGGCAGCCTTCTGATTATCCTTAATACAGGGAGGCTATCCTGACCTTGTAATTGGCGTTGTTGGACTTTTAGGCCTCTTAATTTCTTGTTAATTTTTGCTATATACACGGTTAAGGTAAGGATTTAGCCAGTGGCGTTTGGTTTTTGGCATTAGATTTGTGCTTACTTTTGGTAGGTATGGCAGCTTCAATGCAGACATTTACATGTTTATACAAGTTTTTATGTGAATAATTCTGCATACGTACCGGTGTTCTTGGGGTATGGGGAAAGCCATGAATTTTGGCAACTATTGCTTACTAGGAATGGAGTTTGCTACAGGTTTCAGGTTCAGTTCTGGGTTGATCTTTATTTCAAAGGAAAAAGCTTTTTTTATCCAACCTCACCAATGAGGATGACGTGTGTGCAAAGCTCTCCCATGTAGGTGAACAACAGATCCAGTATGCTAGTGTGCAATCCAACCTGAGAATCAGCTTTGTCCAGGGTGTTCATGCTGATAAATCCCAGGAAAAACTTTGTGCCCATGAGCTACAGGCAATGCAAGTTTCTCAGTCTATACAGGAGCAGTTAAAAATACTATTATGAAAAGGGTATTTTGGTTGAATGGGGAGCGACCCTAGTATGTATAGGTAAGAATTATGAGTTTCAAGGGTCATGAAATTTTGATAGCTGTGAATTTGAAATAATGAGGGCTATAATTAAGCAGAATGAGAGGGATGTGTAGGTTGTGTGCAAATTGAATCTATTAACAATAACTCTAACCTCATGTTCACTACTGACGAGGAAAAGAAAAAAATTTAGACATCAGACAAAACATGAATGATAAATATGCCTTAACTCTTCAGAGAGAGAGAATAAAAAAACTGGAAAGAGAGGATGGAATACCAAGAGAATCTTAGCTACCCTAAACCAAAAGGTATGAATGGCAACAACAGGTGCATGAATGGTGTGGACAAGGTGAGGGATTATAACCCATACAGTACACCTAGGAGACGAGGATATGCACAAGATGGACCCCAAAACATGGGCAATTACAATCTAAAGGACCCTCTAGAATCCCCCCTCCCAAGGAGATCTGAAAGGTTGAGAAACAAAACACCAATACACTATTACAACAGGGGGAAAATGTCCTACCACTGGAGGGGGTACTGAGGAATAGTGAGCATATCCCCAATTGAGACCCCTGTAGAGGATTCAGGGGTTCACATCATGCATGAAGACTGTAAATATACATATAAAAATTAATATATTTAATTAACAGTAATTTAAAAATGAAGTACATTTTAACTTATTTATTAAAAGGATGGAATTTTATCCCCAGCAGAAAAAGTGACATTAGTACAGTTTTAAGAGATTTAGGTATTTTTCAGAAAAAAAACTATGGAGTTTATGTTCATGGACAGTGGTGAAAGGGCTGGACATGAAGAGTTTAGAAAGAAAAGTATATTTAATCCCCCCCTTCACCTGCAGTTAAAGAACTTTGAGAGCCTGGTAGAGAAAGAGGTAAGGGGAGTTGTTCAAACAAAACCTACCCCAATCTCCCTTTTAAGGAAAAATGTTTATTGGACAAATTAAGATATAATGCACAAGAATCATGAAACCTGATTTGGGGGGGGGGTAGTGTTTATGGACACCATGATTTATGTGATGAAAATGGAGATCCTGAATGATGACACTAAGTATTGTAGGGTATCTATGAATGAGACTAAGTAGCACATTACAAGATGGATTTGGTGCTATACTAGAGGAAAGGATAACAAACCTGGAGATATCTGAATATTTATGAATTGACAAACCCTTGATACCATCTATATTTGGTATCCTGAAAGTACACAAATCCCCAAGTTATCCTCCTTTCAGACCCACCCATAGTGGCCGCAAATGGTTCCAAGTCCTACCCTATAGCTATGTTTTTAGACTTCAAAAGTCTGGATGACGCAAAACAAGAAGTTATGTACTCACCATAATGTTCGATGTATGTAGTCCATCTCGCCTCACATTCTTACCCGTGGGTTCGGAGCCAAATATCGGCCCCGACTCGGCCAAACTTTTCTAGCTCAAAGTCTTCTATTGGCTGGGCTAAGCAGGTATCCCATTATGCACTGCTCCATATCCCCAGATCTAGTTTGCTGCGAACACTCATTCATACCCCATGCATAACAACATCCAGATAAAGAATAAGCTAAAGGTGAAGGGAACACTGTAAATAAAAACCTAACCTCCAGATCCTCCAGGAAGGGAAAAGGTGGGAGGATAAGAAAGAATGTGAGGCGAGATGGACTACATACATCGAACGTTATGGAGAGTACATAACTTCTTGATGTTATGTAGTCAAATCTCGCCTACATTCTTACCCGTGGGACAGCGTCCCTAGCACCTACATCCTGGGTGGCTCATAGGAAAATAGTCCTGAGTACTGTGGAACCAAAGGACGACCTGCCCCTAGATACCACGTCCAATTTGTAATGAGTAACAAATGTGTGAGGAGAAGCCCAAGTAGCTGCAGCACATATATCATCCATCGACAATCTGGCTTGATAGGCTGTAGATGTAGAAACAGCCCGAGTAGAGTGAGCCTTGACCCAAAACGGCAGGTCTTTTCCTCCTGCGGAGTAAGCGAAAGAGATGCCACTGAATATCCATCTGGATAGGGTGATTTTTTTTTTTTTCAAAAAAATTTGACAATTTTCTTTTAATACAACAAAAAGAAAAAAAAAAAAAAAAAAAACCAAACAGGTTATAACAAGGTAAATAAAATACATACTATACATATATAGTTCACAATTTTTTTTAACTACTAACCCAACAAGCTGTCCAAGAAAGAAAAGAGAATATAGCAATAAGTAGATAGCACTAGATACTACATAGAAATTACAAAACACTGGGTTAGCTCAAATAGAGATAAAGAGGAGGGTATTAACCTTGGAGCAAATTTTTAAATAAAGGGCACTCTTCTTTGGACTCTTACTAATGAATTTCTGTGCAGCCATGTATGCAAGTACCATTGATTTTAAGTTGTTCCAACTAAGCTTAGTACGGTCCATCCAATTTTTTGAGATGTATAATTTCATGAGTGAACATAAAAAAACCAAAACATGCGTGTCAAATTTAGAAAGAGTACACATAGGTATGTGAAGAGTGGCTAGTTCCCAAGAAAGGGTAGATTTATGATACCCCATTTTTTGGAGACTGACCTTTAAGGATGTCCAAAGTTTGTGAGTGTGATAGCAAGACCAAAAAATATGAAATAAATCAGCATAGGGCGCTGAGCAACAGGGACAAGAAGAAGATTTATTGGAGTCAAATTTCGCTAGTTTAGCCAGAGTAAAGTAAGTATTATTATTAATCATTAACCGTGTATAGAAAAGATTGTTAAAGGGGGAAAAATTAATAGTGTTTTTTATGGACAAGAGTTTTTGATCATGTGAAAGAAGAGGGTGATATTTATCCCAATAATTTGAAAAAAAGACATGAGCTACTATTAATCATGGATGATATGAGTTTATATGAGTTAGAAAGCATTTTCTTGGGCAGAATAAGATTGTGTAACACGGATTCTAATAAGGAAATATGTCCATTATCTAAAAGGTGTATGAATTTATAAGTAATAATATCCCGTATTTGCCTAATTAATAAGTATTTTTTATTTGTTTTCAAAATTTTGCACAAATTAGATAATGATTCATTATTGTGTTTGAGTATATCCCAAACCACCAGATTTTTTAATTAACGGGAAGTTATAAAGATTAATAGGAAGATTATTAATTCTAATATTAGGATTTAGGTGTAGGGGTTGAAGTAAGGGGAAGGTTTTATCAAGATTGATGAGTTCTAACAAATTTTGAAAAATAATAACCTTATGTTTTAAATTATTTAAGAGTTTGAGGCTTTTTAAAAGAGTCTTGTGAAAGAAAGGGGAGGGCAGCTGGATTTAAATTCAGACTCAGAATTTGTTGAAACCATATTTTAGACCAGGTAGGATAAGAGTTATATTCTGCTAATTTAAGTTTGGAAATATATAATAATCTACTTGCAGAGATTATTGAGTAGTATAAATGAAAATTTGGAAGACCCAAACCCCCTCCAGATTTGGGAATAGTTAATTTATTATATGCAATTCTCACAGATTTGGGATACCAGATGAATTTAGCTAGATCTCTACCTATCTTGGTCAAAAAGGGCTTTGGTACTATCTGATCCACAGAGTTAAACTGAAAAAGGATTCTAGGAAGAATATTCATTTTAATTATAGCTGCTTTAGATAAGAGATAATTTCAGCTTCTCCCATCTAAGAATATCAAGAGATATTTTGGACCAAGATCTGAGAAGATTTTGAAATGTAGATGAATGATTATGATCGAAATAAATCCCTAAATATTTGATATCAAAAGTAGTTATAAAAGGGGATGCAGGAAAATAATTTGGGTTGTAACCCTGAGGATTAATAGGAAAGATGTGAGATTTCTGGAAGTTTATCTGATAATCTGAAGCTTTTGAGAAGGCATTAATAGAAGATTCGATCTTATGAAGATCAGTGTTCGGAAGTTGAAAATAAATGATTAAATCATCAGCAAAGGCTGATAGAGGTATTTTAGTATTCATTACTTTAGGAATCGCATGGAACGTATTTGATTTTATATAAAGAAATAGGGGTTCAATGAATATATTGAAAAGGAAAGGAGATAGCGGGCATCCCTGCATGGTGCCATTAGTTATTCGTAAAGATTTGGAAGAATTTTGTTTATCCATAGACAAGTAGAGGATTTATTGTATAGAACCTTAATCATATCTATGAAGTGTGAGGGGATATTAAAATATGATAAGGATTGAAAAAGAAAATTCCAATTAACCCTGTCAAAGGCTTTTGCCGCATCTAATGTTAAAGCATAAATTGGATTTTTATCTTTTTTCAAAAGATGTATTAGGGAATCTAGGGTTAAGGTGTTATCCCAAGTATGTCTACCTGACAAAGCCTGATTGTTCCATGGAGATTATAGAAGGAAGAACTTTTCTAAGTCTATTAGCTAAAAGCGAAGCTAAAATCTTTATATCAATATTAATCAAAGAAATGGGACGATAATTGTGTGGATCTGTTTTGTCCTTTTGATTTTTTAGAATTAAAATAGTTTTCGAAGTATTCCAATGAAGGTCTGAAATACCATACTTTATTACATAGTTATAAACTTTTAACAAGATAGAAGAAATTGGTGAGATATAAGTTTTAAAGAATTCAGCTGTGAAACCATCAGGACCAGGGGATTTACCTAACTTGAGATTCGAAATAGCATCCTGAATTTCTTGTAGGCTTAAGGGAGCTGAAAGCAAGTCACAATGATTTTTATTTATGGAAGGGAATTTAATGGAATTCAGAAAATCAATCATATTTTTATGTGGAATACTCCCTGTATTATCCTTGGAATAAATGTCAGAGAAAAGGTTAGAAAAGAGTTGTATAATTTCCTGATCGGAATTATAAAGTGTATACGAGATATTTTAGGGGGTTCTTGGGTATTTCGAATTAATTTTGCTAGAAATTTAGATGGGGTTTGTGCCCATTCAGAGTAGATTGCAATCATCCTTTGTTCAAAAATGGTTAAATTCTGTTTATGTAATTGAAGTA
The DNA here is from genome assembly GCF_019279795.1 of Protopterus annectens. Taxonomy (NCBI): domain Eukaryota; kingdom Metazoa; phylum Chordata; order Ceratodontiformes; family Protopteridae; genus Protopterus; species Protopterus annectens. Next base: position 1,193,819,010 of record NC_056741.1, read on the forward strand.
ATTGGATTTGTAATGCATTTATTAAATTGTCTCTACAGGGGTCTACATTAATTTTTTGTTGTTTTTCTAATTCAAGAAGTTTATTTGTAAGTTCAGTTTCTTTGCTTTTATACTTTTTTTAAGCAAAGAGGCTTTATTAATCCAAATACCTCTAATATAAGCTTTACAAGCCACCCATTGTATATCCAAAGGTATATTAGAAAGTTCAAGATTAAGGGTAAGATTAGATAGTATTTCAGTGATTTCTTGAGTTATATCTTTATTACGAAGTAAATTATTATTAAGTGTCCAATTATTATAAGTAGATGGGAAAGTTCTCCTTTGATTAGGGTTAATATTTATGGAAATCTTAGAATGATCCGATATGGATCTCGGTTCCAAGGACAGATCAATATCAAAGTGTGTGAGAGATTCAGAGATTAGAAAGAAGTCCAGTCTTGACCAAGATTTGAAACATTTTGAGTAGTAAGTATACAATTCATCTTTAGTTATTTGATCTTTCAAGGATATAGGGTCAGTAAGACTAAGATCATACATTAAATCTTCCAAGGCAGAAGAGGATTGGATACTATAATAATAATAATGAGATTTGCTAGAACGATCTGTAATAGGATCAATAACGGCATTCCAATCTCCTCCAGCTATAATATAATGATCTTTAAAAGTTGCTAAAATATTGTGAATTTCTGTAATAAAGATATGTTGTTGGGAGCACGGGCCATATAAGTTAAAAAATAGGATAGGTTTGTTAATATTGGGAAATTGAGAAGAAAACAAACACCATCTACCATTTACATCAGATCTTACATTAAATATGGTACCTTGGAAAGATTTTTTGATAATTATCGCTACTCCTCTAGCATTAGAACTATTACCTGAAGAGATAATGAATTTCACCCAGTTTTTTTTCGCTTTCTCTGGCCCAATCTTTATCATGAATGTGCGTTTCTTGAAGGAAACTTAAATTAGCATGAGATTTAAAAATCAAGTGGAAGAGAAGCGCTCTTTTAGATTTGTTTTGTAGACCTCTAACGTTCCATGAATCGAATCTATATATAAAGTCATGCGATTTAAAAATCAAGTGGAAGAGAAGTGCTCTTTTAGATTTGTTTTGTAGACCTCTAACGTTCCATGAATCGAATCTATATATAAAGTCATGCGATTTAAAAATCAAGTGGAAGAGAAGCGCTCTTTTAGATTTGTTTTGCAGACCTCCAACGTTCCATGAATCGAATCTATATATAAAGTCATGATAAAGTAAGTGTAGATAGAATTAGCTTACATTTATTATAAAAAAAAAAAAATGTAACAAACGGTATATTGAAAGATAACAAACTTAAAGAAGGGAGGTGTAATTGTAAAAGCCAAAAGCGCTTATTTTTATTTGTAAAACAAATGCTGGATTTTATTTCAAGTCTGCACTTAGTTTCCGTTCTGCCTTTTAACAGTAATTGTAAAATGACAATAATAGAAAAAGGAAAAAGGCAAAAAAGGAAAAAAATTAAGACAGCAAAAAAATTCCTTCCATAAATCCCCGGTGCCTACCCACCCCACAATTCTAATGGAAGGAAACAATATATAGTTCAACTGAAATTTTTTTGTTAGGTTAGCATAATAATTCTTGTTATAACAATTAATAAGGAAATAAAAATTAAAAAAACTAATACTACAACAATATATACATATATACAACACAAACTGTATCCAAGACCAGGCTATGTTAGAACCCACAGCAAACACACCACAAGCTCATATCAAATACCATTGATATTAGCCATATAAAAAGGGAGATAAAACTAACTAAATAAAGTCTATTTGTATATATTTTAAATTTGAACCCCAAGAGATTATGAGCATAATATAAGCATACAATAAAACATAAGATACTTGACTCTTGGGTTAAGATAAGAAACTACCCATAATAGAATAAAGTTATGTTATATTATAATGTTAAAGTAATATGTCAGAGAGTACAAGGAACCTAAATGAGTACTTGTATGATATATATATAATATAATTAAAATACACGAGAGATTTATACTTTAAAACACATTAGAAAACATTAGAAAATACCAAGACAAAAAACAGCAGGTAAAAACTGATGCACGTTATAAACGCGCATACTGAACTATAAATGAGAAGCCCCCACAAAGATGAGGAGAACAGCCACCTGCAATATAAATGGATCGTGGATATCAACCATACGCACCATCCGTTAAGGCAGATAAAATTAACCCACACACTCTGTATCCTCTAAAAGATACCAAAGAAACCTAAACAGTACTGTAACAAAGTGAAAGAGGTACAAGTAATTGTCGCTGCAGGAATCCACAGGAAGTGAATCAGGTCAGCTATCCAACAATTGTACCATGAACAAAAGTTCCGCCTCCTTCAGTTACATCGAGGACCAGCGATCCCAAACAAAGCCACGAAGAGTGAAGGTACCCGGAGTAAAACGCCCAGCAATAAGTGTGGCTCCAGTTGTAGCAGCAAACTTTAGATCAGCACACTGCCCATTGTTTCTGGACGAAATAGCACAGACATCTGCATGGTACTTGAGTCTTTATCTAGCTCCATAGTTCAATCGAAGCACAGATCAATGAGATTGAGCCATGCTGGAATAAGCAAAAAACTTAGCAGCAAAGCATTTCTTTCTGTTTATCTTACTGTTAATGGAAAGTTTCATTAATAACGGGAAACAGTCATTGTACTTCCATAAATGCTACAGAAAAACTAAATGAAAAAGCGCTTACATATAACTGAGCTTGTAATACTCAATATTACTTCATTGCTTTACTGAAGGGCGAACTGACAGCATAACTGTATAAAAATACTCCTCTATCACCGTATAGGAATTAAAGGCCTTTATGAAGGCATCTTTAGCTTCAGATGGAGTATTTACTGAATACTTAATTTCTTTATATGTAATAAAAGGACATTTGGGTACCTCATTTGAAATCTCACATTTCTTTTTATTAAATCAGCGCAGAAAGGAGCCAGTTTCTGCCTATTTAATTTTATTTGGTGTGGCAAATCTTGAGTGAAAGTAATTTTATGACTGTTCCATAACAGTATTTTTTGCTTTTTTGCTGCATTTAGAATGTTTTGTACATCTTGAAAGTTCAGTAACTTTGTATAGATGATGCGAGGGATTTGTGAATCTTGCCGGCGTCTAGAGGCTCTATGCGCCCTCTCAATTATCAGCTTATCAGCTGAATTACCCGGACCCAGAAGTGCACTGAAAATCTGACCACAAATTAAACTAAGGTTTTGGTTATCATAGTTTCAGGTAAACCTCTGACAATGATGTTATTGCGCCGGCTTCTAGCTTCAAGATCTGTTAATTTAGATTGTAGTTCCACAATAAGCGCAGAGTTATTCTTTGTGTCAACAGATACTTGGTTTATTTGAAAGTCATTTTTTTGTGTTTTTTGCTCAAGAGTGTCAACTCTTTGCACTAGATGATTGATAGATTTAGTAAGTCCAGATATCTGATCAGATAAACCCTGAATAGCATCCTGAATAGGTTGAAGCGCTGCTTTGAGAGCGTCGATGTGAAGGTTAGGTTCAGTTTTAGCTTTAGCTCTTGATTTATTACTTGTAGTACTATTGTCCGAAGGTGTTTTCGAGGTTCTCAACCTTTTACATGTATTATCCTTCTCCGGGGAAAGTATTGAGGAGATTTTCGCCTTAGTACTTTGGGCATCCATGACATCCGCGTTGTCTGTCATAACTGAAAACTGGTGAAAAGCATAGAATGTGAGAAGCGCCAACTAAAAGGGCGAATCCTGTCAGGCACAAACTTGTCACACAGGCCTCCTGGATGTTCGTATCCCTTATCCCAGGAATTGAATAAAGTGGAAAATTTTCAGTTTTTACCAGAAAAAAAACTTCTAACTTATTATCAAATACGTTGTAATAGTCTTTTATGTCAGCGAATAGTAGTAGTTGCTATTTAAAAGTAATTAAGGCTTTTTACAGTAAAAATGTATAGTAGGAGCTCGTGGAAAGGGTGCCAACTAGCCGACCACCATCTTGGAATCTGGATAGGGTGATTTTAGAGACTGGGAACCCAATTTTGCTTTCCGAAAGAGAGACATAGCTGATCAGACTTTTGGATATCTTTTGTCTGCTGCAGATAGAAACGTAATGCATCCAATTGATGAAATTTAAATTCTGCCTTGTTTGATTAAGATTAGATACGGACACCACTTTAGGAAGGAAAGAAGGATTTGGTCTAAGAGAAACCCTTGTCCTTATGGAAGATCAAATATGGAGGTTTGATAGAAAGGGCTTTAATTTCTGAAACTCGCCTGGCTGAAGTGATTGCTATTAAAAAGGCTGTTTTCCAGGTCAAGAATTTGAAATCACAGGTAGCTTGCAGGCTGGAAAGGTGAAGTAAGGGCTTGTAAAACAAAATTTAGATCCCACGGCATGATAGGTTCGGAGACCGGAGGACTGAGTAATAGAGTGCCCTTCAGAAAAGCCTTACAGAGTCTGTGAGCCATCAGACTAGGCTCATTAGCAACATGAAAGTTAGAAATCACTGCCAATTGAACTTTTATGGTCGCTGACGCTGAACCCTGATGGAGTAGCATAGACAAAAACTCCAAGACTGAAGCAATCAGGGCTGTGTAAGGATCAATTTCCTTGGGTATGAGCCTAAACAGAAACCTCCTCCACTTGCTAGAATAAATCTTCCTAGTACAGGGTTTATGAGAGGAAGATAAAATGTGAACTACCTCCGGTGAAAAGTGATGAAGCCTAACTAACAATGGAAGTGGAGTAGCCAGGTTGTCAAACGGAGGGTAATCAGAGAGGGGTGGAACTGTCCCGACATGTGTGTCAGTAAATTTGGTTGTGGGTCCAGAATCCACTGAGTGTCCACAATGTAGGGTTGGAGAAAGGGAAACCAGACTTGACGAGGCCAGTGTGGAGCAATCAGAATCATTCTGCTTCAATGATTTTGCTTTCTGAATCACTTTTGATAGCAAGGGAAACGGAGGGAAAGCATAAAGCAGACCAGAGGGCCAATCTTGAATTAAGAACGTCCCTGGGTGACCCCCTGTGGGGGGGGGGGGTCAGCTTGAATTAGCTGCTGCATTTGGCATTGAGGAGGCTGGCAAAAAGGTTGCAGCAAGGCTGACCCTCTGCTGAAAATTCGTTCAGCAACTACACTATTCAGGGACCACTCGTAAGGCATCAGAATAGCTCTGCTTAGCCTGTCCGCTATCACGTTGGACTTCCCCGGAATGTGCATTGCCACCAGAAACCGTTGGGAAGATACTGCCCACTGCCACACTCGCATGGCCTCTCTGCACAGGGGGCAAGATCTGGTTCCCCCCTGCTTGTTCAGATACCACACTACTGACATGTTGTCAGAGTGTATTGCAATCGTCCCTAGAGGTGAAAGCTCTGAAGTGCCTGCAACGCAAGTAGCACCACTCTCATCTCTAGGACGTTGATATGCAGATGTATCTAGTGATCGTGCCATGTGCCTTGGACTGTCCTGCCGAGATAATGCCCCCCACCCCATCTGGGAGGCATCTGTGGTCACTGTAGCAACCGGAATGGGTGGAACGAAGGGTTTTCCCCTGTCCAGATTGTTGGTGCAGAGCCATCAACTGAGATCCTGTTTGCATCTGTCCGTGAGCAAAATAGGGTGAGAAAGTGGAAATATTTGGAGAGACCATTGAGCAAAGAGGTGCCATTGAAGAAGTCTCATGTGCAATCTCGCAAGAGGGACCAGCATAATTGTTGCTGCCATGGTCCCCAGGAGTTGAAGAACCCAACTTGCCTTCGCTTTCCTCAGGGGCATCAGGGCTTGTACCTGTTTCTGTAAGACTCTGATCCTTTCCTGCAGTAAAAATGCTCGCATGCGAACGGTGTAATTATGCGCCTATAAAGGGGACACGCTGTGACGGCAACAAGGAGATTTTTCCCAATTTAGTGTTATGCCCAACTGGTTGACAGAGAGTGATGGTAGTGTCCCTGGTTTGGATTAATAGATGCCTGGTGGGGGCAGTAAGGAGCCAGTCGTCCAGATACGGAAACACTTTGAATCCTTGACATCTCAAGTGAGCAGTCACCACCGCCATACACTTGGTGAACACCCTGGGGGCTGTGGTGAGACCAAAGGGCAGGGCTCAAAACTGGAAATGACTGGCTCTCAGCCGGAAGCGTAGGTGACTCCTGGATGCCCTACCCATTTTGACATGGTAGTAAGCATCCTTGAGGTCGATGGAGCACATCCATACCACCTCTCCCAACAATGGGAGAATAGATTGTAGTGTGACCATACGGAACTTGGACTTGTGTACATAGTTGTTCAGTTGGCTGAGATCTAATATGGGTCTCAGGTCCCCTGTTCTTTTCGGCACCAAAAAGAATCTTAAGTCCCTAATCAGACTTGGTCTGAGGGGACACGCTGGATGGCTCCCTTTCGTAGCAGCTTTGAAACCTCTGAAGCTGCTTGATCCCTTTGACTGGGTGAAACATCCGGGATTTTTCTGACTGAAGGGGGGTCTGACGTAAAGGGAATGACATAACCTCCGGAAATTATTCATAATACTCATCGGTCCTGGGTGATGCTTTGCCAGGCTTCCGTGTAGAACAATATTCGACCCCTGACTGGCTCCGGAGAAGCACAGTTGGGCATTCCATCAGGAACAAGAATAGGGAGAGCCGCGAAAGGAATCAGTCTCCCGAATTGCGGGGGACCCCCTCTGCCTCTAGGGAGGCATCTCCCTGAATAACCTTCCCTCCTCTGCCTCTGTAGGAGGACTCACCTTGTGTGGCAGGAAAAAACCTCTGTGATTTTGAACCACACCTTCCCACCCCGCTGGGCCTTGGGGTAAGGTCTAGAGGGAAGGGAAAAATGGACCCCTATGGCAGACAGTCTCTTTCCCTCTTGTTCGCACCTGGTGAGGGAGTCTTTCACTTTGGTTATGAACAAAGAAGAACCATCAAAGGGGGAGTCAGTGAAAGAAGACTTGAAGGCCTCCGCGAAATGACAAAGACGCATCCAGGCTTGCCTTCTAAGGGCGACTCCTGAGCTTGCTGCCCTACTCGCTCCATTGGCTGCATATGAAATGAGCCGCATGGAGGAGTTGACGATGGAATTGAGGATAGACACCTGGGCGTTAACTGTCTGGACCACCGCCTCAGGAAAGTTACACGCAAGAGTATCTCCTAACTCCTTGAGGAGATCTCTCTGGAGCAGAGTAAAATGAGACAGATAGCAGCCTTTACCTTACGGTCACTGAACTGACGAGAGGCCCTGCAGCACTGCTTCCCGTACCGGTCCATGGTCCTAGACTCCTTCTTAGGAGGATGGACGGAGGATGAAGTCTCTGCTACTTCCTTCTGAGTGGCCGCCGCCACCACCATGGCCTCCACAGGGACTCCTTTGGACAGAAACTCCTTACCCGGGGGAGCAGAAAGAAAAGTACAGTTTTGTACCTACCATAAATGTAGATGTTAAGAGTGTCTTCATGGCTGCAGTCATTACACTTGGGTTATCCTGCCATCAGGCTTCGGCCTGAGTTCCAAAGTCTTGGTCCAGCGTCGGTTGCTGTCGCCTCTTCCCTGACGTCAGTGCGCCAGGGGTATACAAGAAGCAGCCGGCGCCATTTTCTTCAGTTTTTCTTGTCCCAGATGTCAGGTGCCCCCAAAAATGGTAGGCAATACATATTGCTAATAAAACATACAAAAAAGGTAAAAATAAAACCTTCATTAACCAGCAAACACACCACATAGGTAGAATAGGTTAGTCCCAGATAGGAAAGAGGGGCTGGCAGGTGGGTAACCTGGGACTGCAGCAGTGAAGACACTCGAACATCTACATTTATGGTAGGTACAAAACTGTACTATGTTCGTGTTTCACTGCTGCAGTCATTACACTTTGGTAGAATCCCAAAGCTGAGCTTCGGTGGCTGGCTCTAGAGAGGATTTGGTGTGTCTATGAGGCCCTGCAGCACTGCAGTGGCAAAGCCAGCTCTGGATCTAAAATAGAGAGGCAAATGGTAATGCTGGTTAAAGGTGTGCACTGAAGTCCAAGTTGCAGCTTCCAAAATATCTTTGGTAGGTACTCCTCTAAGGAAGTAGAAGTGGCAGTTGCCCTGGTGGAATATGGTCTAATATTACTAGGTACAGGTTTCCCATGTTGTGCGTAGCAGAGCCAGATACAGCACCCTATCTACTTTGAAATGGTCTGCTTTGAAATAACCTTTCCCTGTGATCCTGCAGCATATGATACAAACAGTTGCTCAGATCATCTGAAAGCTTTTGTTTTGTCCAAGTAGAAGCACAATTGCCTGTGTATGTCCAAGGAATGCAGAAGTCTCTCCCCTTTATTTTGGGGATTTGGATAAAAAGTTGGCAAGTGAATAGATTGGTTAAGAGCCACACTGGAAACCACCTTAGGCATAAAGGTAAAGTTTGTTCTTAAAGAAACCCTGTTTTGGTGTAAAATGATAAAAGGCTCCACTGCCATTAGTGCCTGCAGTTCTGAGACTCTTCGTGCTGAGGTTATTGCCAGAAGCAGAGCAGTTTTCCATGATATACATTTTAACTCTGCTGTATTGGCTGGTTCAAAAGGAGGCAAAATGAGCTTTTCCAGAACTAAATTGAGGTCCCAAGTTGGTGCTCTCCGGGGCGTAGACCCTCTGAGGTACTGCTTTAGCAAAGGGTGAGAAAAAATAGGAGGATCTGTGTTGTAATGAGCTGAGACGGCAGAGGCGTGAATCTTAATGATGAGAAGGATAGTCCTTTGTCCAGCATCTCAGTCAAGTACTGTAGTATCTGAGGACCATTAGGGACCAGAGGATCAAGGTTTTGAGCCTGGTTCCAGGCACAGAATCTCCCACTTTTATCAATAGGATTTACTGGTGCTAGGCCTCCTGGCCTCCAGAATGACATCCATAACAGCTTTAGAGAGAGAAGTTGTCTGTTTGGCTATTGAATCTGCCATGCAGCTAGGTTTAGGGTTTTGAGCCGACTGTACAGTATGTGATTGTTTTGTTGAGTCAGAAGGTGTGGAATTTGAGGCAAAATCCAACGTGGGTCTAGAGCCAAGTTCTTCAAGATTGGGTACCAAAGCTGGCGTGGCCAGTCTGGAGCAATCAATCATCACTGGTTTGTCTTGTCTGGCTTTTAGGAGTACCTTTGAAAGGAGAGGCAGTGGTGGGAAGGCATAAACGCTTAGGCTTTTCCAGCTGAACGAAAGAGCATCCACTTTCCATGCTTGTGTGTGATAAGTCCTTGTGCAGAATTTTTGTAGTTGGCAATTCAGTGGGGAGGCAAAGAGATCTATGTCCGGGCACCCCCATTTTTGCATTATCATGCTGAAACTTGTGGATTTAAATTTCCACTCGTGAGGATCCATGATGTTTCTGCTTAGGTCGTCTGCCAGAGTATTTATCTTTCCTGGCAGGAATTGTGCTTGCAAATGAACTTGACAAGTTATAGCTGTGTTCCACAAGGTCATGGCTTCCCTGCACAGGTGGTAAGAATGACTACCCCCTTGCTTATGTACCACATCACTGTGGTGTTGTCTGTCTTTAATAATAATTGTCCTGGATGCAGAAGGTTCTTGACAGCTGTTAGGGCATTTTGTACAGCCAACATCTCTTTTTGATTGATGTGAAGAGGCATTTGTTCTGTGGTCCATTTGCCCTGAACACATTTTCCTGCCATGTGTGCTCCCCAGGTGTAATCCGAGGCATCTGTTATAGTCTGCCTGGCTGTGGGAAGAGTGAAAGGCTGACCCTTGTTGAGGGGACATGCCTGTGCCCACCATCAAAACTCCTGTTGTAGGCAGGGAATTAGAGGTATTTCTGTCTCCAAACTGTGTGAATGTTGAGACCAAACACTTTTTAGGTACCATTGTAATTTCCTAATATGCAGTCTTGCATATGGAATTAGTAGTATGCAGGATGCCATGAATCCCAAGGCCTGCAGAATTTTTCTTGCAGGGAGTTGGGACTTTGCTGCCATCAATTGAAAGTACTGAGTCAGTTGTCCTTGTTTGTCTGGCGTGATATAAGCCATCTGGGCCGTTGAATTTAAGCTGTGAGGGCACTAGTTTTGATTTCTTTTCGTTTACTGTGTACCCTAGGCAACTTGATCTTTTTACGAACGCCAGATGCTGTAGAAGAATGTGCTTGCTATCTGCTTGAATCAGGCCGTCGTCCAGATATGGATATATTTGAATTCCTTTTAGTCTGCAAAATGCAATTACTGGTGCCAGGCACTTGGTAAAGACCCTGGGCACAGTAGATAAGCCAAAGGGCAGTGCAGAGAATTGGTAGTGCACTGAACGAGCTATGAATCAGAGGTATCTTCTGCAATTTTGTCTGATAGTGACATGCAGGTATGCTTCTTTGAGGTCCAAAGTAACAAGCAAAGCTTTCTTGCACAGCATGGGTAGAAGCTGTTGTAGTGTCAGCATCTTGAATTTCAGAACATCCAGGTAAGCATTTAGAGTGGAAAGGTCCAGAATGGGTCTCCAGGCTTTGTCCTTTCCGGGTACCAGGAAGAGTCCTGAGTAAAATCCTCGTCCTTTTTCCTGCTGTGGTACTTTCTGAATAGCAGTCATGGCCATGAGGGTTGTAATTTGTTTTTGTGCTTCTGCCCACTGATTTTGTGGCAGGTCTGGCATTCCTTTTAGCCTTCAAAAGTGTGAAAGTGGAACCTTTAACCTTGAGAGACAATATTCATCACCCATTTGTCTTGGGTGATTGTTTGCCAGTTTTGAGAAAAAAGTGATAGTTTCCCCCCTAAGGGAGCTGCCAAAAGGTAAGAGAGTTTGGCATTGGAAGGGGGAAGTCACTGGGACTGTTTCCTGCAAGGTTGTGACTTATCCTCACCTTGTTTTGGGTTTGAAACACCCCACTGTCGTAGTCTATGAACCTTGTGGCTGAGATCTGCCTCTTGGGCGTCTGTAGCTGCCTCTTTGTGGCCTGTCTGACACTGGAAAGGACCATTTTTTTGTAGGCCAAATTTCTGCTAAATTGTGGTGGCTGTACCTGTAAGAAATCCTTCACTGTTTGCATAGATTTTGCCTTATCCTCCATTTTCTTTAATGCCTCCTCTGCCTTAATACCAAATAAATTATCTTGTTGCAAAGGAGCATCCAATAACATTGCCTTAACATGATCTGGTAAACTTTGTTCTTTTAACCAAGCATGCCTTCGAATCACAGATCCTGTAACTGCTGCTCTACAAAAAGCTTCTAATGAATCAAAACCACATTGCAAAGTATGCTTTCCCACTTGTTCGGCTGCATGCAATAAATCCTGCATTTCCTTATAGTCGGGTTGTTCTGCATTTGTACTCATTTTCTGTTTTAATTGAAATAGTATGTACTGTTGATACTTAAGCATGTGAAAATGGCAATTTAGAGCCCTCACTGCTAAAGTTGCAGAGGTGTAAACTTTCTTTCCCCATCTGTCTAATGCTCTAGAGTCCCTATCTGAGGGAATTGGATTCTTAGCCGCGGAAGCCTTAACCCCCTTGGGACCTTGGGAAATGGTTTCTGGGTCTGCAACAGGGTTTTTATACAGAAATTTGTGAGAGTCAGTGACTCTGTAGTATCTGTCTGGCTTGACTGGAGCTGGGGGTAAAGAATCGGAGTTTAAACTAGATTCAGAGAACACATCATCCACAATGTCCAACACTGGCGGAATAGCAAGGGGCCTGTGCTGAGGCAGCAAAAGAAAGCCTCTGAGCCTTTTTTTGGATTCTGATTAATCCTGGCCCTCCCAATGAAAATGCTCCCTCATGGTATGTAAAGTTTCTCCAAAAAAAGAGTAATCCTCAGGAGGAGAGGCTGAAGGAATTGATTCTTCAGCATCAGAATCCTCATGGGGGGGGTAAAGAATATCCCTGGTCAGAAGAGGAATCAGAATATATTGAAACCTGGTCAGAGGAATCAGTCTGTATCCTGCCTAGGTCTTTTATCAGGAGGGGGATGGGAACCCCTGATCAGAGTGATCAAGTCTTCGGCAATCTTGAGCATCTGCTTTTTAGGCATGGAGGCCTGTCCAGGTGAATGCTGTACTTGTTTGTCTTTAGTGTAGGCTTAAGCCTTGGCTGTAGCTGCAATGGTAAGTTGAGTAGGCCTGAAAACACCCTCAGAAGCCGGTGCCTGCTCAGCGGCTCCAGACCCATCTGAAGGGTTAATCTCCGTTGGTGCAACACCTTGAGGCTCCAGAGGCCTAGACACTTCCACGTGGGAGTCGGTCGCGGCCTGTGGTTCTGAGGTAGTGGGTGTCAGGGGCTGCGAAAGTGCCTCACTGAAAACCGGCGAACCGGCGACTGGCCTAGAAGAAGCTTTGTCGTCAGTTTTGGGCCTCAGATGCCTTTCCTTATATATCTTTATCTTTGCGCTTTTTGTGCATTCCGGTCATCAGTTGTTCCGACGGCATTGTATAATTAAAGCTTCGCCCAAAGTAATGGCGAGCAAAATCAAACAGACGTTTAATAGTGCGTTTGTTAAATCTAGCACAACACCAACAACTAGTGACATTGTGATCTGGGCCTAGGCATGGAATACAGTAAGAATGAAAATCCTTATGAGGTATTTGCTTCCCACAAGAAATACAATTAACTGACATCGGTCTGAGGCAAGAAAAAATCTCCCCAACAGGGTACTTAGCTTTATTGAAGACTTGGGTTCTGAAATCGAATTTGAAATCGCAGGAGTCGGCCGACCGGCACTTGCAAACTGCTTTTGCTTTGGGCACAGTGCGGCAAGAAAGACTGAAGATAATGGTGTCGGCTGCTTCTTATATACCCCTGGAGTACTGACATCAGGGAAGAGGCTACAGCAACCGAAGCCGGACCAAGACTTTGGAACTCAGGCTGACTGCGGGCCCGTCTGATGGCAAGATAACCCAAGTGTAATGACTGCAACAGTGAAACACGATTAACATCTTATTGGGACGCCTGGGTACGGGTTCCACAGAATCAGGGTTTTCCCACACCCTCCCACAAATTAAATCCAGGAGCTCGAAGGGTGGGGACACCCAGGAGGTGGAGGGCTGAGCACCAAAGGCCTTAAGGAAGGCAGACTCCTCCTAGGAGGGGGCTTTGGACGGCCAGTCACTTCTTTGTTTCAATATCTCCAGGATGTCGGAGAGGGAAACATAGTCAGAGGATGACTTGGGGGACCCCTCCAATTCCTCGAGGTCAGTATCAGAGGTGAGAGACTCATCCTGGGAGTCTATGTGCTTCCTCTTGCACGTTCTCTTTCTAGGGGGGCTCCTCCGGTACGAACTCCAAAGGGCCCTCAGAAACATGGGGATCACTCATAGGGGTATCCCTAGGCCTTGGTGCGCCGCTGTCTACGGATAGGTGGTGATCAGAGGCTCTCACAGGAGTGGTGGCGGACAGAATGATCGACCCACATGATGTAGCGGACGATCTGGCCAGCGCAGTCCGTATGGCCTCAAAGGCAGCCCCCCCCCCCATGTCTGAGGACCGGCCAGCCTCAGAAACCATGACAGGAGTCAGGGTTCCTCGAGCCGAAGCACCGAGCGGGAGACTCGGAACCGAAATATGTCCAGAGATGTCCCCCGCGGGCCCGACAGAAGAATCCCGAGTCCCGAACCCCGTGGATGAAGCCGACGGGGTCGGAGCCGATGTCGGTACCGATAGGCCCGGAGGGGCCATCAGAACCGACCTAGGAACATCACCCTGAGCGGAACACACTGGCTCCGAAGACAGAGATGCACTCTGAGGAGGAATGATCGAAAATGCCGGGATGGTCTTCGGAGCCAAAAACTATTTTGCCAAAACTGGTGACTGGAGGAGCATCTGCACCACCCTATCAACATCCACATCTGAAAGAGTCCTGGAGGATTTGGAGGACAGGAAGGGAGATAGAGATCTCCTCTCAGGTGAATCTGGTCTAAGACTGGGCGATCAGCTCCAAAGAGGTTCCAATATAATTGGAGCAGACGCCGGTTCCATCAACACAGACACTTCCTAAGGCCCAAAGGACAGTGGAGCCAAGGAGGTGACTTTCTCCGGTAGCTCCGAGGAAAATGAAGGAGCCGAAGATCTCTTTTTGGACTTGGATTTAGAACTGGGAGAAGAATACATGGCCTCTTCGAACGAGGGTTTCAAGAGTCCCTTTAAAAATCAGCTTATTTTCTTTCTTGGAGCACTCTGGGACTAAAAGAATGGCAGAAGCTGCAGGACTCCTGCAGATGGATGGCTCCCAGGCAATAAACACAAATCGAATGCCCATCGGTGCTGGACATCTTGTAACCACACTGAGTACTTTTTAAAACCCGAAGGTTTGTGCTCCTTGGACATTTTTCCACAAGAAATCACAAAAAACCAACACAGCACAAGTCACTGTCTGACAAGGACACCAGACACACAAACGCCACAAAACGTGGGAACAAGTTTTGTATACTGCACAGCACACACACAAACCTCAGAAGGGACACTCACTGAGACAATAAAGGCCAAAAACCTCTAACTAAAATGCTTTTATTGACCACGAATACGACGGGGAAACTTGACACTAAACCTCTAACTTAAACGGTTTAGCGTGAACAACACAGGACAAGAGGACTAGGTCCTCTAACTGAAATGGGCCTAGCCCGAAAGAACAGTTAGCGCGAAGAACAGTTAGCGGGATACCAAAAACCACAACACATTACCGAAACCAATACAACACCAAAAGACAATAGCTATGAAAATAGCTTTTTGTTTATAAGTATTTTTCTCAGAATACAAGAAAAAAAAAAGGGTACTTAGCCACAGCCAAGAGCGAGACCATGTCCGAGCTACATTAGCGGCAAACGAGATCTGGGGATATGGAGCAGTGCAGCATGAGATACCTGCTTAGCCCGCCAATAGAAGACTTCGAGCTAGAAAAGTTTGGCCGAGTCGGAGCAGATATTCGGCTCCAAACCTACTGGTAAGAATGTAGGCGAGATTGGACTACATAACATTAGTATACTGAAAGACTCCTGGGATTTTTTTTAAGGGGTATTAAACCGAATTTGTAAAAGAAATGGTTGCTTTTTCTAACCACAGACGTACGCTTTTTTTTTTTTTTTTTTACAGTGACACGTCAACTCCAAAGGCCTTTCATGGTTTGAAGACGCTTTAGCGGACAAGAACGAGTTTTCTAATGATGATTTTAAGGTTTGTTTGTAATTAATGGAACTTTTGTTGCTTAATTTTTTTTTTTTTTTACATTTTGAAGGGGAGTTTTCTTAAACAGGAAAAAAGTAGCAATGGGGCAAATATAGTGTTGTCTATTTGGGAACATGAGTTTTTATTCAACTCCACTTATGCTAAATATTGGAATAAGTGATACCTGGGCGACATACATTTTTTGGGGGTAGGGGGTAGGATCTGAAGATATGACGTACGAACTTCTTAATTGACCAGACCACCAACTTCCTTGAAAACCTACCTATATTATTAATAGTGACAGGATGGACTATGTGGACGCAACTACAAACAGGCTGGATGAAGTTCAGGGTTTTAAAATCAAAGATAGTGCCCACCCTTACAAACAAAACAGGAACATTATTAAGGGACAATACATCAGGGTATCTAGGACAACTTCACAGGAAGATGATTTTTAAATGAATGTAAACCTTGTATAATATGTTTTGGGAGAGAAAATACCCAGGGAATATGATGGATGAGGTGATGAAAGTGAATGAAAGGGCAGGTAAATATAAATGTATTTTAGGGGTTGAAGAAAATAAGAACATAAACTTGGGGAAAAGGGTGGTGAACAATGACATGAACTACAAAGGAACATATATTATGCATTTTAACAGTGATAGCAGAAATATCCAAAGAGTGACTAGCAATAACTGAGAGGAAGTTTTTCAGCTTGTCAGATTTAGAACCTATCTTTAAGGAACCTCTTAGACTTGTTCTGAAAAAGGAAAAAACATTAAAGGACAACTGCACCCTCAGACTCAAAAAACATTTATTTCATCATGGTTAGGGGTTTCCTACATTTTAACAGCACTCTGGGACTATTTAGAGCTTTTTAGATATTTTTATATGCAATTTCTGACTCTGACCACATGGGGGCTGGCATTTTGAAATAATTCAGCCTCTAAGTATCCCAGAATGCATTGTTTGTCTCCAAAAAATTGCATCAGATCTGCCACGTTTTCCCTTAAGCTGCTGTCACTTCATTGACTTAACAGGCATTCACTGCTGTCTTAAAGTCCCCTACTTTTGGTTAAAATGTTATCCTTTTTCAATGATTACTTCAAACACAAGCAGTGCAAATGCTACAGAACAGAACTGGAAAGTGCATTTTATTGCTATTGTTTCTTAGAAATGCTAACTTGCTTTCTTTTGTGAAGGCTGAAATCTAGTTCAAGGCATCTCCCCTCCCACTTCACACCTACCTTCCCTAGCTGTCACCCATTATCTGCATGTGATTGACAGCTCACAGCAGGTGACCAGAGTAATGTACTGTTTTCTTGTCAGCCTTTCCCTCCTTACAGTGGGACACTTTTTTGTTGCACTCCTCCTGTCAAATTTAGAACCAAGCTACATAGCACTGGGAATAATCACCGTTTTGCAAAGCATCAAACTCCCACTTATTTTTCCTTCCCGTTTGGTTAAATAGCTAACAAATGACACACTATAAACATGAAATATTTCACAGACTTGCATGACAGCACCAACATGTATTTTTAAGGCACAATTTAAAAAAATACGGTATTGCATACTTCTTGTAATCTGATGTAGTGTTGTCGATTAATTGTGACAGACATCTGCTTCTTATGTAAAAACATACAATTAATGTATACGCATGGTTATTGCAAATTTATGCTCTTAGATTTTGCAGCTGTTACTGTGCTTCTGCCTGTACTTTGTCACATATCGGTAGGGCAATGTTAAGCAATATGACAATACAAAAACAAAGTTTACAAAATTTAGAAATTATATCCAAAAATGACACTCACCCACACTCACCCACTCACTTCACCACACTCACCCACTCACTTCACCACACTCACCCACACTCAATTCACTCACCACCCACACTCACCCTCATCCACCACACTCACCCACACTCACCCTCATCCACCACACTCACCCACACTCACCCTCATCCACCACACTCACCTACACCCACCCACATTCAACTCACTCACCCACCCACATTCAACTCACTCACCCACCCACATTCAACTCACTCACCCACCCACATTCAACTCACTCACCCACCCACATTCAACTCACTCACCCACCTTCAGCTCACTCACTCACCCACCTTCAGCTCACTCACTCACCCACCTTCAGCTCACTCACTCACCCACCTTCAGCTCACTCACCTTCAGCTCACTCACCTTCAGCTCACTCACCCACCACACCCACTCACTCACCCACCACACCCACTCACTCACACCAACTCACTCACCCACACCAACTCACTCACCCACACTCAACCACTCACTCACCCACCACACTCACCCACCCACCCTCACGCACCCACCCTCACTCACCCTCACCCACTCACTACACTCACTCACCACCCTCACTCACCACCCACCACACTCGCCTACACCCACTCACCCTCACCCACCCACACACCGCACTCACTCACCCACCCACACACCGCACTCACCCCCCACTCTCACACACTCACTCAACTCACACACCACACTCACTCAACTCACACACATAACAACGTTTGTTTGGCAACACCAAGAATGACCCCAGGCCTTTGTCCGAGGAATGCACGAGTAATTATGTACTTTGGCTGTGCAGACATCAGAAACAGAAACACATGCCTATACAGATCTTACACATCAAGACGCTCCATTCAAATTGTACATGAAATGCACCCATTGAACAGTTTTCCACCTACAACACTATTCAAGTACTTTAATCCAACACTAGTGAGCCCTACTTTACACAGCCAGTAAACCTGTCCACAGATTCAGCTTCTACAGCACAGTCCAATAAACTGTCTACTGTACATTAGTGTTAACATAGGAATTTCCAGTTCTTATCAGCATAACCACATACACAATCTTCCACCTCAGACCTTTCATGAAGGATGTTTTATTTTTAAACTTTCATCCTTCCCACTTTAGGGGTCTTACATAAATCCCAGCAAAAAGGAGACCTGTAAACTGCAATCACCCTGATCCAAATCCATCCACACATGGCTGCAAAACTAAAGGTGTTACGGTTTTGAGGGGAGGGTTAAGCAACCATGCCCACACCACCTGGGAACAATCAAATTCCTCCTGTCTTTATAACTACACAGTTCCACAACCACAGGGAAAAAAATACCCAGCAAAGGCACACCAGTACCTAATGGAATTAAGTGACAATTCAACACAATCATAAATCACAAAACAGACTATCAATTCAGTATATGAAGAACATACCAGTACAGTGTATTTAAAGTTACATCTAACTACCAGATTGTGCTGGGACAGCTTTAGAGATAAAAGTGGTTTTGTAAAATTCAGCAGATACTGGCAGAGTGCCCTTTATCACACAAACGCACACACACTTGCCCTTATCACACAGATGCGCACACACTTGCCCCTTATCACACAGACACAAAGTTTGTTTGGCAACAGCTAAAATGACCCAAGGGCTTCTTCCTTCTGATAGCAGTCTGTTAAATATAGGTTCATAGGTTGGTACTAGGCTATCGGCCCTAGGGCTTATACAAGCCTAGCCATAACAATTCCCTGACTATTACTTCCACACTATTTTCTACCCTGGACCCCTGTCTAGCAGGGTGAGTGACGTAATCCCCGGGGTTAATTTCTTTCTCCCATCCAATTGTCAATGTTCCGTTTGAAGAGGGCCAAAGAGGCGGTCTGCTTGACATGTATGGGCAGTCTATTCCAGAGTCTGGGCAGTCTCTGAGTCAGGAACCTATCCCTCCAGCATTTGTTTATTATGATGACAAGGTTTAGATCCCTGGAGCATGTAGCTCCGAGGGATTGGGATTTCTTTAAGTGTAGCATGTCCCAGAATGGGTACATGTTTTTTCCCAAACGGGATAACTATACATTTCTTGGCACTGAGTTTGAGCCCATGGCTCTGGCACCAAGCATCTGTTTCTGTAAGGCCCTTTTCTAGAGTATCCACAACATTTGGGGATTCAATAATGGCTCCCAGTTTGCAGTCATCTGTGAACTTTGTTAGCCAGAATCCCCAAGTGTTGGCCTGTACTTCAGAGAAGTAGATGCCAAACAAGAGCGGTCCCAGGACTCACCACTGAGGTACTCTGACTTGTCAGAAGCTGGATTTGGAGTGGGCTACTTTTACAGCGTGGGTTCTGTCAGTAAGCCATTTGACAACCCATTGAGTGACGTAGGGATTAATGCCCAGCTTAGTAAGCATTCATACACATTCACTCACACAGACACACACTTGCCATTTGCTTGCATTCTCACACACACACACACACACACACACACACACACACACACACACACACACACTTGCCTCTTGCTTGTATTCACACACATACACACACACACTTGCCCCTTGC
>NC_056741.1:1193843537-1193950244 GCF_019279795.1 Protopterus annectens
TAAATGTAGATGTTAGAGTGTATTCACTGCTGCAGTCATTACTCTTGGGATATCCTGCTGGCAGGCTACCCGCAGTAGTCCTGAATTGCAAAGTCTTGGTCCAGCGTCAGTTGCTGTCACCTCTTCCCTGACGTCAGTGCGCCAGGGGTACAAAAGATGCAGCCAACGCCATTTTCTTCAGTTTTTCTTGCCCCAGATGTCAGGTGCCCCCAAAAGGGTAGGCTAAAAATTATGCCAATAAACATGCATGCACTAAGGTAATCATTTCCTTCATCTACAAGCAAATATATCACATAGGTTGTATAGAATAGAGAAGTACAGATAAGACCCAGCAAAACAAAGGGGGATGGTGGGAGGGTAACCTGGACTGCAACAGTGAATACACTTGAACATCTACATTTATGGTAGGTACACAACTGTATGATGTTCATCGTGTTTCACTGTTGCAGTCATTACTCTTGGGTTGAATCCCAAAGCTGAGGATGGGTGGCTGGGGATAAATAGGATTAGGAGAGGCTATGAGGCCCTGCAGAACTGCAGTGGCAAAGCCTGCTCTGGATTTAGAGTAGAGAGGTAAGTGGTAGTGCTTTGTAAAGGTGTGCACCGAACTCCAAGTTGCAGCCTCTAAGATGTCTTTGGTTGGTACTCCTCTGAAGAAGGCTGCTGCTCTGGTTGAATGTGGCCTAATGTCCTTAGGCACTGATTTGCCATGTTGTGAATAGCAGAAATGAATGCAATGGCCTATCCATTTTGAAATGGTCTGTTTTGAGATAGCCTTTCCTTGTGATCCTGCAGCATATGCCACAAAGTTGCTCAGTCTTTCTGAAAGCTTTAGCTCTATCCAAGTAGAAGCATAGCTGTCTGTGTACGTCCAAAGAATGCAGAAGTCTCTCCCCCTTGTTCTGTGGGTTTGGATAAAAGGTAGGCAAGTGAATGGTTTGGTTAAGGGCCACACTGGACACCACCTTGGGTATAAATCTCGGGTTTGTCCTCAGAGAAACCCTGTCTGGATGGAAAATGATAAAAGGTTCCACAGCCATAAGTGCCTGTAACTCCAAGACTCATCATGCAGAGGTTATTGCTAGGAGCAGAGCCGTTTTCCAGGATAAGAATTTTATATCAGCTGTTGAGGCTGGCTCAAAAGGAGGCAGTGTGAGTTTTTCCAAGACATAATTGAGGTCCCATGCAGGTATCGGTGCTCTCCTTGGAGGTCTTATGTTTTTGGCCCCTCTGAGGTACTGCCTTATTAAAGAATGAGAAAAGATAGGTGGTTATACATTGTAATGGGCTGAAATGGCAGAGGCATGGATCTTAATTGATGAAAAGGATAGGCCTCTGTCCAGCATCTCAGTTAAGTATTGTAAAATCTGAGGAATGTTTGGAACAAACGTGGCAATTCCTTGTGCCTGGTTCCAAGCACAGAATCTCTTCCATTTTTCTGCATAAGATTTGCTGGTACTGGGCCTCCTGGCCTCCCAAAATAACATCCATCACAGCTTTGGAGAGAGGAGTGTTCTGAATGGCTACATTATCCGCCATGCTGCCAGATTTAAGGTCCTGAGTTGGCTGTGCAGGATCTGATTGTTTTGTTGGGTCAGTAAGTGAGAAATCTGAGGCAATGTCCAGGCTGGACCCTGAGAAGTTCTTTAGGATTGGGTACCAGTGCTGGCGTGGCCAGTCTGGGGCAATCAGTATCATTTTTTGGCTTCTTTTGTCTGACCTCTAGGAGTACCTTGGGGAGGAGAGGCAGTGCAGGAAAGGCATATACGGTTAGGTTTTTCCAGCTGAAGGGTAAGGCATCCACTTTCCATGTTTGCTTGTGATAAGTCCTTGTGCAGAATCTCTGTAGTTGGCAGTTGAGGGGAGGCAAATAGATCTATGTCTGGGCATCCCCATTTCCTTGTTATCATGCTGAAGACTTGTGGATCCAGTTTCCACTCGTGGGGATCCATGAGGTTTCTGCTTAGTTCGTCTGCCAGAGTATTTATCTTTCCTGGCAGGAATTGTGCTTGCAGGTGAACTTGATAAGTCAATGCTGTGTCCCACAAAGTCATGTCTTGTCTGCAGAGGGGGTAGGAATGTGTGCCTCCTTGCTTTTATGTATCTCATGACTGTAGTATTGTCCATCTTTATCAGTAGTTGTCCTGGATGAAGTAGATCCTTGAAAGCTGTCAGGGCATTTTGAACAGCTAACATCTGTTTTTGATTGATATGAAGATGCATCTGGCTTGCGGGCCATGTGCCCTGAATACATTTTTCTGCCATGTGGGGGCCCCAGGCATAATTTGATGCATCCGTTGTTAGTGTCTGCCTGGCTGTGGGTAAAGTGAATGGCTGTCCCTTGTTGTGGTGACAGGCCTGTGCCCACCATCAAAACTCCTGTTGCAGGCAGGGAATGAGGGTAATTAATGTTTCCAGGCTGTGGCAATGTTGAGTCCAAACACTTTTTAGATACCATTGTAGTTTCCTCATATGCAGTCTGGCATATGGAATTAGCAGAATGCAGGATGCCATGAAGCCCAAAGGCTGCAGAATTTTTCTTGCAGATAACGGGGTCTTTGTTGCCAACATTTTGAAGAAGTCAGTTGCCTTTGTTTGTCTGGCGTGAGATAAGCCATCTGGGCAGTTGTAATTAAGATTGCACCCAGGAATATTATCTCTTGAGAGGGTACTAGTTTTGATTTCTTTTCGTTTACTGTGTACCCTAGGCAAATTAGTAATCTTTTTACAAATGCCAGATGCTTTAGTAGAATGTCCTTGTTCTCTGCTTGAATAAGGCAGTCATCCAAGTAAGGATATATTTGAATTCCTCTTTGTCTGCAAAATGCAATTACTGGTGCCAGGCATTTTGTGAAGACCCTGGGCACAGTAGATAAGCCAAAGGACAGTGCAGAGAATTGGTAGTGCACTGAGCCAGCTATGAATCTGAGGTATCTTCTGCAAGATTGTCTGATTGGGACATGCAGGTATGCCTCTTTTAGGTCCAAAGTTACAAGCCAAGCCTTCTTGCCCAGCATGGGCAGAAGCTGCTGCAGAGTCAACATTTTGAATTTTGGAATGTCCAGAAATGTGTTTAGAATAGACAGGTCCAGTATTGGTCTCCAGGCTTTGTCCTTTCTGGGTACCAAGAGAAGTCTTGAATAAAATCCTTGTCCCTGCTCTTGCTGTGGTACTCGCTGAATGGCCCTCATGTCCATGAGGGATGAAACTTGCTTTTGTGCCTCTGCCCATTGATTGTGCGGCAGGTCTGGCATACCTTTTGCCCTTGGCAGGGTGTGAAAGTGGAACCTGTAGCCCTGAGACACTATATTCAAGACCCATTTGTCCTGGGTGATTATGTGCCAATTTTGTGAAAAAAGTGCTAGTTTCCCCCCCAAGGGGGTTGCCAAAAGATAAGTGCTTGGTGCTGGCAGAGGAAAGTCATTGGGACTGTTTCCTGTATGGCTGTGATTTGTCTCCTCCGCTTTTGGAGGTAGAAGCACCCCATTGTTTAGGCCTGTATGAACCTTGAGGCTGGGGTCTGCCTCTGGGGCATCTGTATCTGCCTCTTTGTGGCCTGTCTGACATTGGAAAGGACCAGTTATTTGTGGGCCAGTCCCTGCTAAATCTAGGTGGCTGCACCTGTAAGAAATCCTCAACTGTCTGCATAGATTTTGCTTTGTCCTCTATTTTCTTCAACACCTCTTTTGCTTTAACACCAAACAAAGTATCATGTTGTAATGGAGCATCTAATAATTTTGCTTTAACATGATCAGGCAGATTCTGTTCCTTTAACCAAGCATGCCTCCTAATGACAGAACCCGTAACAGCAGCCCTGCAAGAGGCCTCCAGAGAATCAAAACCACATTGCAAAGTATGCCTTCCCACTTGTTCAGTAGCATGCAATCAATCCTGCATTTCCTTGTTTTCTGCACATTCAGAATTTGTTAATATTTTCTGTTTAAGCAGTGACATTAAGTATTGCTGATATTTAAGCATATGAAATTGACAATTTAAAGCCCTCACAGCCCAAGGTAGCAGAAGTGTAAACCTTTTTCCCCCATCTGTCCAGTGCCCTTGAATCCCTATCAGAGGGGATAGGGTTTTTTGCAGTGGAAGCCTTGACCCCTTTGGGACCCTGAGAAATAGTTTCTGGGTCAGGGTCAGCAGCAGGGTTTTTATTTATGTGAATCTTGAACCCTGCAGTATCTGTCTGGCTTAACAGGTGCAGGGGGTAAAGAGTCAAGAGACAGGCTGGACTGAAAATACATCATCTACAATGTCTAAAACAGGGGGGATAGCAAAAGGCCTGTGCTGAGGTAGTAAAAGAAAGTCTGAGCCTTTTCTTAGATTCTGAGTAGTCTTGGCTCTCCCAGTGGAAGTGCTCCCTCATGGTATGCAGGGTTTCCCCAAAAGAATAATCCTCAGGAGGAGAGGCTGAATGGATAGATTCTTCAGCAGCATAGTCCTTAGGGAGGAAGAGAGTATTCCTGTTCAGAAGAGGGGTAAGAGGAAATGGAAACCTGATCTGAAGATTCATATTCTGTCTCTTGCCTAGGCCTCTTATCAGGAGGGGGATGGGAACCCCTGATCAAAGTAATTACGTCTTCGGCCATTTTGAGCATCTGTTTTTTAGGCATGGAGGCCTGTCCATGGGCTTGCTGCACTTGTTTCTTTGTCTTTACTGGTGCTTTAGTCTTTGCCTTTGAAGCTGTAGTCGGTTTTACATATAACTGTGTAGGCCTGAAAACACCCTCAGAAGCAGATGCCTGCTCAGCGGCTCCGGACCCATCTGAGGGAATATTTTCCAAGTGTCCAATACCTTGAGTTTCCAGCGGCCTAGTCTGCTCCATGTGGGAATCGGAAGCGGTCTGCGGCTCTGAGGTAGCGTGTGTCAGGGGCTGCGAAAGCGCCTCACTGAGAACCGGCGACTGGCTTAGAAGAAGCCTTGTCGTCAGTTTTGGACCTCGGATGCCTGTCCTTTTCCTTGCTTTTCTTGTGAATTGTGGTAGTCTGATGGCTATCAGACGACATCGTGTAATTAAATCTTCGGCCAAAATAATGAAATGCAAAATCGTACTGACGCTTAATAGTGCGTTGGTTAAATCTAGCACAAAAATAGAAGTTATGTTCTTACCATAACGTTTCATGTTAGTTGTCTTCTTCTCGCCTTCTTCTTGCTGGATGGGTTCGGAGCCGACCTCGGCTCCGACTCGGCCACTCTAAAAGCTCGAGAGTTGGTTCCACCGGCTCGAGGCTCCCCTTATATCCCATAATGCTAGGCGAGAGTTACCTCAGATCTCGTTTGTAAGCTAACCCCAGCTTATAATAGTAACAGAATAACTCTAAACAGAGTCCACCTCTAACAACAGGAAGAAAGATGGGTGACCTACATCCTGAACCAGGAAATATGCACAACAGCATATGCCTAAGAAAGAGGTGGTAGAAAGAGAGGTCACAATCACAACTCCTCTAGGTCTGTCCAGGCCAGGGGGAAGGAGGGTGGGACGCAAGGCGGCGGCGAGAAGAAGACAACTAACATGGAACGTTATGGTAAGAACATAACTTCTATATGTTAAGTTGTCTATCTCGCCTTCATTCTTGCTGGATGGGACCGCGTCCCTAGCACCTTGTCCCGGGTGGCCTAACGGAACAGACTCCTGAGAACAGTGGAACCAAAGTTAGCTCTATGCCCAGAAGCTAAGTCCAACTTATAATGAGAAATGAAAGTGTGAGGAGTAGCCCAAGTAGCCGCTGCACAAATGGTGTCAATAGGCAGTCTGTCTTGGAAGGCTAAAGAAGTAGCCAAAGCTCTGGTGGAATGGGCCTTAGGTTTATTAGGCAGTATTTGGTGTCTAATTTCATATACAAGGGAAATCAAAGATGTTAGCCATCTGGATAATGATACCTTTGAAACTGAAAGTCCCTTCCTGCTTTCCGCATAGGAGACAAACAGCTGATCAGATTTTCTGAATTGTTTTGTTCTATCCAAGTAGTACCTTAATTGACAATGAACATCCAGGCAGTGTAATTTTTGTTCAGACCTATTGGAATATTCTGGAAAAAAGACAGGGAGGTCAATGCTTTGATTTAGATTTGACGTCGAGACCACCTTAGGCAAAAAGGACGGGTTAGTTCGTAAGGATACTCTGTCCTTATGAAAAAATAGATAAGGAGGTCGACAGCTGAGTGCTTGAAGCTCTGAAACTCTTCTAGCTGAAGTAATAGCTACCAGAAAAAGAGTCTTCCATGATAGCAATTTTAAAGAACAGGAGACTGCAGGTTCGAAAGGGGGAAGAATCAAAGAAGCAAGTACTAAATTTAGGTCCCAAGGAGAAGGAGGATTTCTTATAGGAGGTCTGAGTAGAAAAACTCCTTTCAAAAAGGCTTTGCAAAGCTTGTGGGACATTAATGCAGATTCAGAAATACCCACATGAAAGTTAGAAATAGCTGCCAATTGAACTTTAAGAGTAGAGGGAGATGAACCAGCATGGAAGAGTTCAGCTAGAAATTCAAGGACTAATTGGATGGAAGCAGTGAAAGGATCTATGTCCTTTCCTTGAGCCCAATATGTGAAGCGCTTCCACTTACTCAAATAGCTATCAAAATATCTCGAACGGAGTGAGATAATTGAGGAAGCCTGGCTAAGGTTGGAACTGGAGGGACCAAGCAGTGAGGTTCAGAGAGGGGAGGGAGCGATGAAACTGACCCGACTGATGGATCAAAAGATCTGGAACTAGGTCCAGATTCCACGGTCGCTCCAAAAGAAATCGGTGTAGAAAGGGGAACCACACCTGTCGAGGCCAGTAAGGAGCAATGAGGATCAATGAGGCCTTCTGAGCGATAGCTTTCTGTACCACTTGAGAGATAAGTGGGAAGGGAGGAAATGCATACAGAAGTCCCCGGGGCCAAACTTGGACTAGAGCGCCTCTGCTGGGTTGGCCTGGTAAAGGGAATAGAGTGAAATATTCTCTGCACTTGCTGTTTTGGGGAGTAGCAAAAAGATCGCAGCAAGGCTGACCCCACTTGAGGAAAATTTCTCTCACAACAGAGTCTTTCAGAGACCACTCGTGAGGCATGAGGATAGCTCTGCTCAATTTGTCCGCAATTTGATTGGACTTCCCGGGGATGTGCGTTGCTATCAGAAACCGCTGAGAAGAAATCGCCCATTGCCACACTCTGAGTGCTTCTCGACACAGGGGGTATGATCTGGTTCCGCCTTGTTTGTTGATGTACCACACTACAGACATATTGTCTGTCTGGATTGCAATCGTTCCCAAGGGAAGAGAGTCTTGAAGGGCTTGCAACGCTAAAAGCACTGCTCTCATCTCCAGAACATTTATGTGCAAGTGGCATTCGTCTGGTTGCCATGTGCCCTGGACCATCCTGCCCTGATAATGCCCCCCCCACCCGATCAGGGAGGCATCCGTTGTCAGAGTAGCAACCGGAGGGGGTGGAACAAAGGGTCTTCCCAGCAAGAGCTGAGGGGAAGACATCCACCACATGAGATGATTTTTGCACGCTTGCGTGATCATAATGGTGTGAGACATTGGAAGTTGCTGGTATGACCATTGAGTAAAGAGCATCCATTGAAGGATCCGCATGTGGAATCTGGCTAATGGAAGCAGAGGTATGGCTGCCATAATTCCCAACACTTTCAGAACTAACCTGGCTTTGATTCTGTTGTTGTTGAAAAGGAGTGAGACCAGTTTGTGAAGGTCTGTTATTCTCTGATGTGTTAGTCTCGCAGACATGTCTACTGTGTCTAGATTTGCGCCTATGAAAGTAATAGCACGACAAGGCGACAAAACAGACTTTTCGCAATTTATTGAAATGCCTAACTTTTGACAAATGCGAAAAGTGTAATCCCTGGCCATCAGAAGGAGATGCTTGGTGGGAGCTGTGAGGAGCCAGTCGTCCAAATATGGAAACACCTGGAATCCTTGTCTCAGGTGAGAAGCTACCACTGCCATGCATTTGGTAAACACCCGGGGGGCAGTGGTGAGACCAAAGGGCAGGGCCCTGAACTGAAAATGACTGGTTCCCAGCCTGAAGCGGAGGAATCTTCTGGAGCGTCTGTTCATTTTTATGTGATAGTACGCATCCCGAAGATCTATAGAGCACATCCAGTTTCCTCTGCCCAAAAGGGGAAGGATGGATTGCAGCGTGACCATCCGAAATCTTGTTTTCTTGACTGATCTGTTCAAGATACTGAGATCCAAAATTGGTCTCCAGTCCCCTGTTTTCTTTGGAACTAAAAAGAACCTTGAGTAGATTCCGGATCCTTGCTGGTCTGCTGGAACTGGCTGAATTGCTCTTTTTGCAAGCAGTTTTGAAATCTCCAAAACCGCTAGATCCCTTTGAGCGGGTGGAACATCTGGAAGGGATTTTTTTGATTGGTTTGGAATGCGAAGAAAGGGGATAGAATAGCCTTCGGAAATGATGGACTGTACCCATTTGTCTTGAGTCAGGGATAGCCAGGCTTCTGGGTACAGTGACAATCTTCCCCCGACTGCCTCCGAAGGTGGGCAGTCGGGCAACACCTCAGGGATGCTGAAAGGGCTTATCAGAGAAGGCTTCCCGATTGCCCTGGTTCTGCGGACCCCCCCTGCCCCTAGGGCGACGTCTACCATTGTTATTTCCGCCTCTGCCTCTGGCGGGGAAACGACTCTGTGCATCAGGCGAAGTCCCTTGAGATTGTTTATGGAACCACATCTTTCCACCTTTCTGGCCTTTGGGGTAAGGCCTAGAAGGAGTAGAAAAACGGACTCCGACGGCAGAAAGGGTCTTGCCATCAGTTTCGCACCTAGTCAGGGTTTCTTTCACTTGAGGACCAAAAAGAGATGATCCATCAAACGGGGAGTTAGTGAAAGACGTCTTGAAGGGGTCCGCAAAATTGCATAGCCGCATCCAGGCATGCCTACGTAAGGCCACACCTGTCCCTGCGGCCCTACTCGCTCCATCAGCCGCATAAGAAAGGAGGCGCATGGAGGAGTTGGTTATGGAGTTAAGGGTAGCCAGCTGCGTGTTCATCTTATCTTGAAAACCCGCAGCTGTAGGGTCCTTTAACATTTCACTCGCTTCCTTGATCAAGTCCCTTTGAAGACGAGTAAAATGGCATAGGTAGTTCAGCGAACGCATGGTAAATGTCGCTGACGAGAACATCCGCTTCCCGTACCTGTCCATGGACCTAGATTCCTTGTTAGGTGGATGGACAGGTACTGAAGGATCAGCTAGCTCCTTCTTAGTGGCAGCAGCTACCACCATAGCATCCATTTCTTGTAGCGGCAAACGAGATCTGAGGTAACTCTCGCCTAGCATTGTGGGATATAAGGGGAGCCTCGAGCCGGTGGAACCAACTCTCGAGCTTTTAGAGTGGCCGAGTCGGAGCCGAGGTCGGCTCCGAACCCATCCAGCAAGAATGAAGGCGAGATAGACAACTTAACATCCTGCAATTAGCAACGTGGTGATCAGGGCCTAGGCAAGGAATACAATAAGAATGAAAGTCCTTATGAGGTATTTGCTTCCCATAAGAAATACAATTATTAACTTTTTCTGACATCGGTCTGGAGCAAGAAAAAAGTTTCCCCAATGGGGTACTTAGCTTTAAATGAAGACTTCGGATCTGAAATTCGAACACGAAAATCTCAGGAGTCGGCAGACTGGCACTTGCAAACTGCTTCTGCTTCGGGCACTGCGCGGCAAGGAATACTGGAGAAAATGGCGTCAGCCGCATCTTTTATACCCCTGGCGCACTGACGTCAGGGAAGAGGCAACAGCAACCAACACCGGACCAAGACTTTGGAATTCAGGCCGACTGCAGGTAGCCTGCCAGCAGGATAACCCAAGAGTAATGACTGCAACAGTGAAACCCAATGAACATCCCCTTCTGGACCTCGGAGGTTTCAGTTAGAACAGTTTCAGACCTACACCAACATTACACTTCATCAGATTTTTTAAATAGAAGTGTTATGTGTTACAACACCAAGAACAGCTCACAGAGCTAAAATATCTACAGCAGTACCTAACTTGGTTCAGAATATACCATGAAAGAGAAACTTTCTTCGGGGTGAGGGGTCTCTTCAAAAATGTAGAGGATATCGGCACACACAAACATGGCCCACAGCATACACAGCAAAACAAGGGCATGTAAACATACTTGCCGACGAGAGAACGTCGCAATTGCAGTCCAACTCCCTCTAACCTTTAAAACGGCTGCATGAAACATTAACGTGCAGCAGAAAAAATTATATATATATATATATATATATATATATATATATATATATATATATATATATAAACGAGCACGGCACACACAGATGCCGAAATGAGCATTAATAACATGCTAAAATTAGAAAAAACAAACGAGCAGCAGTAGTGATAAATATACAAGCTATCACTATAAACCAACACTTGCATAAAAAAAAAATTCTGAGTATCAGTAATGAAGATAAATGCAGATAATACCAAGCCGAATTCAGCATGCAGCATGGGACCTGACTAAAACAGAAAGAAGCAGTCACACATGGGAACACAATGACTAGATAATTAACCGAGAACCAGCAGTAACAAAATGTATAACCATAATACAATAATAATATACAAAATACATATAATTATATATAAGCAGCAAGCAAATACAACAGAAGGCTAATCTAGATAGTTGGCAGCAGCATACACTACTGAACCATGTGACAAACAGAAGCATAAACTATATCAGGCAGCACAAAATAGGGCTAGAAGTGCATTCAAACAGGGGCTGTGTGTAGAATTACATTTTTAATTCACTAGGAAGACTTATCTTACCAATGAAGCAAAAAATGCAGAAGACAATGCAGGCAATCCAAACTTTTCAGTAGTCCCTCAAACAAATGCAGTCGACAGGATACACGTACAATGAAAAGGAGTTCCACACACCACATGGGTTTTATTAGGCTGAGTGGGCTGGGTAAGGCAGGTCTGACATCACAATGTGGGAGGAACACTGGCTCTTCTGTACAGCATGCAAATCATGTGGGGATTACATCACTTTGGGGGAGGAAACATCCCGATAGCTAGAGCAAGAGCAGATGGCAGATGTGACATCATAATTTCAGAGCCAGCTACAGGTTTTTCAAGTTGGTTTGCAAAGTGAAACAAAAACAGTATAGAAAGCTAGGAAGCAGAACAGGGAAAAACAGTTGAGTGGGTTATTTTATAAAGCTGCAAGGGTGATTTTTTTTTTAAGCTTTATCAAAGAACAGGGACTGGAAGAGTCAGCAGGTTGGGGAATCTGCTTTAATATCCTGTTTTCCTTTAAGGAAATGTTAGAACACAATCCAAAAATGAGAAGAGGGCAGAAAAGACCTAAAGTGTGTGGCATATGGACAGTGCCCCTATATATCAAACAAGGAATTTATGGAAAGGCAAGGGATAGGTGGATAGAAGCAACCACCTACTCAAATTATAATAGTGTAGGGTTAGTAATAGTGTAGGGTTAGTAATTTTTAGTGAAGTGTAAGGGCTGCAATGCTTTTTATGTTGGAAAAACTGCACATAAACTTATACAAACACCTATATGAAATACAGAAGAAAGATAAACAGAATGCCTTGTATATAAACACACTTTAGAATGAGATTAGCTCAAGACCTAAGAGGGGGACCATGGGAAACCAGAATAGAGCATTGGGTGGTCTATTGGGAGTTGGTGTTAGAAGCCAATAGACCACTGGCTAAAATGAAAATATATCCCTAGTGCTCGTTTTGAAATTAAGAGCAGCTAGACAATAGTTACGGTTAGGTGATCCAGGTGCACTCCCCACAGTTTATGTATTTGAATATGTATGACATCAATTCCTAGAGATACACAGACTACATACATTTTCCACAGAAAAAAATTGTTCAGCACTTTTGCACTGATTTACGACTTTACATAATTTATTTATACTTCAGAACACCAGATGGAACCACAGTCAGTGGAAACATTAGGTTTTAGGACACAATACTCAATGAGATTTATACACACTTTTGCAGTTTTGTTCAAATGATATATTGGTGTCTATAATATATTAGATTAGTATTTTTTTGTAGGACTACTTGCATCCTTCACTTCCACAGTGGGGACCTGGGTAGCTTGAGAATTAATTTATGATTAACTGTTTTGCTGGTTAATTGTTTTGGTGAAGGGAATATAGTATTTAAGAACAGTGTTTCTAATGGCTTTACATCTGATGAAGTCCTGGTGTTTAGAAAACAAAAACAGTTTGTTAAATGTTAAAAGGATTGTTTTTACAAATTTATAACTTAGGAAGTGGTATCTCCTTTTATCTGGTACCTCAAAGAATGCCTTTTTTTTTTTTTTTTTTTTTTGAGTCATGAAGGGCGGACCCGTAACTGGCCAGGACATAGCAAGGAACCTCTTCTATGGAGGCTTGAATGTGGATCAACTCCAGAGCATCATCCAGTTTAACCAAGCTGTAGCTGTATTTCTTGCTAATGCAGATTGACATCTCCAAACTTTGGCCCTTGTTTGGACTACTGTTGGCTTAAACATGTGGAAAGCACAGTAGTCCGGCACTGCTGGAGTACTTCCTTTGGCTTTAAACCAAGTATCTTTGACAGCACAGATATCCACATTCTGCAAAGTTAGGGACAGCTTGCAGCATGTGGATTTTCTTGTTTAGGTTTCTAGCATTGAGCAGCAACACCTTAAGGTCGCTTGAGTTTTTTTTTTTTAATTTGTTGGTAGTTTTGTCATTTTGACATTGCCTCAAAAAGCAATAAATGGGGTGGAGACCGTTTTAGCCAACATCTGAAAGCCCAGGGCGGACAAGTGCAGAACATCCTTAGCAAAGCAACATGATCAGTTAAACCATGCCCTCCCGTGCTGATAGATACTGACCCCCCCCTCCCTTGAGTGACAACAGAAACTAAACAAATTATTGCAGGGGAGACTAAATGTTTAAGGGAGAGCAGCAACTTTATTTTTTTTACAGTTCTGCAGAATAACCAAAATAAAACAGGAAAAATAATTTGAGAAATATATTTATAATATACTTGGTAAATGAACGGTCTTACTTATTCTCAAATATTGCGGAGTTTGGAAAAAAACCCTATCGTAATTATTAAAGTTGAAATAGCGGGTCAAGACATTGTCATACTGAAATTTCTCTGAGAAAGGATACTGCAGATGGTGACACCCATCAATAAAAATGGATGGCTTTCAGGAGAACTTGGAAAATTTGAGAGAAAACTGCTTAAAGCAAACAAACTTTTAAAGAAAAGTTAGAAACATCAAAACAAAATTCTAGACATGGAGAATGCTTTAAATGACAAGACGGAAGGTTGAAAGAGAGAACCCAAACCGAACATCTGCTATAATAAGACATCTGGTTATTATATAAAATAGATTATCTGGAAAACAGAGAAAAAAATCCTCTCTCAATTTTTGGGCTACTAGAAAAAAAAAAAAACTAAACTCTTGGTTAACAGATTAAATATGGCATCAAAAGATACCAAAGAGGTACGGGTAAGCCTATACCTACACCTCTTTACCATCACCTCCAAAATCTACAGTAGTTAAATTTCTTTCTTATACTGATAAAGAGCTAATTCTCAAAACAGCATGGAGAAAAGCTTCCTTAAAATTTCAGCAAGTAACACAAGATTTGATAATGACTTCTCAACGAATACTATAAAAAAAAAGTTGTCGGCCACTTGTGAAATCTCAAAACTAAATGCAAAAATAAAATGACGCCTTCCAAATGCAGCCAGAACCTTCAAAAACTTAAAGGGCTACAGCTATTAGTTACTTAAACAATAGTCTCATCCCATAGTCTGATATGGGCCGGATTTCTCCTTCACTGAAAAGATCCCCAGAGAAGAGCACCTGGACAAAAAAAAATCATCTACCACAAACAAAAAATTTAAAACCATGAAGACTTCATTTATAGACCAGCTGTAACTCACATACATTTATTATCAAAAGTGTTCCTCAAAGGACATGCAACACTTTTAAGGCATTTTCCATTAACAGATAAATGCACATGTACATATGTATTTTATATGTATTAATGAAAAATGAGGACTCTATAGTTTTTCACCTTTCCTTAGAACCAACTAAATTTCCCTATTTATGAGCAGGTAATGATTTCATATATTTTATAAATAGGAACTTTACCTCAAACTTTTGTAGTATCTACTTGACAGAACTAGCTTAATGACTTATTACAAGTTCTTTACATATACCTACAACTCTCATTTAAAAATCGGTCATTTTACATGTCAGTCTTAGACATTTAGTTGTAGTCTAGTTTTTAAACAATTATGATTTATGACGAGTTGTGATGATTCTGATGTTCAGCAGGGAAAGAAAAGTTGTGTAAAATCTTACCATAACTATAAATGTCCTTCTCTTTCATGCTGCAGTATTCTGTACAGATGGGTTTTTCTCCTCTTGCTGCCCGAATGTCCAGCCAGTATACAAATAAATTCAGTCACTGTATGGTGTGTAGGACATCTGATGTGACCAGCACAGCGTGGGCCATAAAAAGTACAGTTTTGTATCTACCATAAATGTAGATGTTAAGAGTGTATACCCTGCTGCAGTCATCACACTTGGGTTATCCTGCCGTCAGGCGGTCCCGCAGTGGGCCCGAATTCCAAAGTCTTGGTCCGGCGTCGGTTGCTGTCGCTTCTTCCCTAACATCAGAGCGCCAGGGGTATATCAGAGGCATCCAACGCCATTTTCTTCAGTTTTTCTTGCCCCAGATGTCAGGTGCCCCTAATAGGTAGGCAGAAAAAAAAAATTATATATATATATATATATATATATATATATATATATATATATATATATATATATATGTATATGTATATAGTTATATGAAAAAATGAAACAAAACCCTTAGGCACAAGCAAATACACCGCAGAGGTAGTAAAGAACAGAGTGGAAGAGAAGTTCAGCTAGTCCAAAGGGGATGGAGGGAGAGTAACCTGGACTGCAGCAGGGTATACGCTCTAACATCTACATTTATGGTAGGTACAAAACTGTACTATATTCATCGTGGTACCCTGCTGCAGTCA
This sequence comes from Protopterus annectens, assembly GCF_019279795.1. Classification (NCBI taxonomy): domain Eukaryota; kingdom Metazoa; phylum Chordata; order Ceratodontiformes; family Protopteridae; genus Protopterus; species Protopterus annectens. Next base: position 1,193,858,583 of record NC_056741.1, read on the forward strand.
TCACACTTGGGTAGAATACCAAAGCTAAGGATGGGAGGTGGCGTCAAACAGGGTTAGAGGAGGCAAGAAGGTCCTGCAAAACTGCAGTGGCGAAGCCAGCTCTAGTCTTAGAGTAAAGTGGTAAGTGGTAATGTTTGGTGAAGGTGTGTACTGAACTCCAAGTTGCAGCTTCCAGAATATCCTTGGTTGGCACCCCCCTGAGGAAGGCTGTAGATGTAGCTGTTGCCCTGGTAGTGTGGGGCCTTATGGTAGCAGGAACTGGTTTTCCATGGTGGGTGTAGCAAAAACGTATGCAATGTCCTATCCATTTGGAAATGGTCTGTTTTGAGATAGCCTTTCCTTGTGATGTTGTAGCATAGCATACAAAAAGCTGGTCAGATTTTCTGAAAACCTTAGTGTTATCCAAGTAGTAAACGTAGCTGTCTGAATGTCCAATGAATGTCCAAGGAATGCAGGAGTCTTTCTCCTTTGTTCTGTGGATTTGGAAAGAAGGTGGGTAAATGAATGGTTTGATTTAGAGCCACAATGGATACCACCTTAGGCATAAAGGAGGGCTTAGTTCGTACATAAACTCTGTCTTGATGAAAAATGAGGAAAGGCTCTACTGCCATTAGTGCCTGAAGCTCCGAAACTCTTCTAGCTGAAGTGATTGCTAGCAGCCGGGCAGTCTTCCATGATATAAACTTTAAATCAGCTGAGAAAGCTGGCTCAAAAGGAGGTAGCGTGAGTTTTTCCAGAACAAAGTTGAGGTCCCAAGTAGGCATTGGCACTCTCCTGGGAGAAACTGCCTCAGGAGTGGATGTGAAAATAAGGGAGGATCCGTGTTGTAGTGAGCAGAAATAGCTGAGGCGTAGATTTTAATAGATGAAAAAGAAAGCCCTTTAACATCTCAGTTAGATATTGCAGAATCTGAGGTATGTCTGTTTGAAGGGTATTTTGGCCTTTAGCTTGGTTCCAGGCGCAAAACCTTTTCCATTTGTCTGTGTAGGTTTTCCTGGTGCTTGGCCTCCTGGCCTCCAGAATAACTTCCATAACAGCTTGTGAGAGAGGAGCTGGCTGGTTGCTTAGGTGATTTGCCATGCAGCCAAGTTTAAGGTTTTGAGCTGGCTGTGTAGAATCTGATTGTCTTGCTGTGTGAGCAGGTGGGTAATTTGTGGTAGAATCCATCGTGGGCCCTGGGCCATATTCCTTAATAGTGGGTACCAGTGCTGGCGTGGCCAGTCTGGGGCAATGAGCATCATTCGGGGTCTCTCCATCCTGACTTTCAGTAGCACCTTTGTGAGAAGGGGTAGTGGAGGAAAGGCATATACTGTTAGCATTTTCCAACTGAACGAGAGTGCGTCCACTTTCCAAGCTAGATGGTGAAAAGTCCTTGTGCAAAACTTTGTTAGCTGATAGTTTTGAGGGCTGGCAAACAGGTCTATGTCTGGGAGCCCCCATTTTTGAGTTATCATTGCGAATACTTGTGGATCCAGTTTCCATTCGTGGGGATCCATGATGTTTCAGCTTAGGTCGTCTGCCAATGTGTTCTTTTTTTCCTGGCAGGAATTGAGCTTGTTTGTTTATGTACCACATTACTGTGGTGTTGTCTGTCCTTATGATAAACTGTCCTGGATGTAAGAGGTCCTTGAAGGCTGTCCGAGCATTTTGTACAGCTAGCATTTCTTTTTGATTGATGTGCAGATTCCTTTGATCTGCTGCCCATATGCCTTGAACGCACCACCTTGCCATGTGTGCCCCCCAGGCATAGTCCGATGCTACTGTTGTCAATAGTTTGCCTGGCTGGGGGTAGGGTGAAAGGCTGACCCTTGTTGAGCTGACATGCCTGTGACCACTGTTGAAGGCAGGGAATGAGATTTATCATTGTTTCCAAGCTGTGGCTGTGTTGAGTCCATACGCTTTTTAGGTACCATTGTAATTTCCTCATATGCAGTTTTGCAAATGGTATTAGTAGTAGTATGCAAGATGCCATGAAGCCCAAGGCCTGCAGAATTTTTCATGCAGGGAGTTGGGTCTTTGTTGCCATTGTTCTGAAGTATTGAGTTAATTGTAGTTGTTTGTCTGGCGTCAGATAAGCCATCTGGGCCGTTGCATTCAAGCTGGCACCCAGGAATGTCATATTTTGTGAGGGCACTAGTTTTGATTTCTTTTCATTTACTGTGTACCCTAGGCAACTTAGGAGATGTTTTACAAAAGCGAGGTGTTGTAAGAGAATGTCCTTGCTTTCTGCTTGGATGAGACAGTCGTCCAGGTATGGGTATATTTGAATTCCTCTTTGTCTGCAGTATGCAATTACTGGTGCCAGGCATTTTGTGAAGACCTTGGGCGCAATAGATAAGCCAAAGGGCAGTGCAGAGAATTGGTAATGGGATGAACCTGCAATGAAACGGAGGTATCTTCTACAACTTTGTCTGATGGGGACATGCAGGTATGCCTCCCAACATGGGAAGAAGCTGCTGTAGTGTTAGCATCTTGAATTTGGGTACTTGCAAGAAGGCGTTTAAAATTGAAAGGTCCAGAATAGGTCTCCAAGCATTGTCCTTTCTGGGGACTAGAAAGAGCCTTGAGTAAAATCCTTGGCCTTGCTCCTGTGTAGGTTACCAGTTGAATGTCTCTCATGTCCATGAGAGCTGTAATTTGTTTTTGTGCCTCTGCCCATTGATTTTGTGGAATGTTTGTCATTCCTCTTATCCTTGGCAAGGTGTGGAAACGAAATCTGTATCCGTGTGAGATAATGTCTAGGACCCATTTGTCCTTTGTGACGATGCGCCAGTTGTCTGCAAAAAGTGTTAATTTTCCTCCAAAGGGAGCTGCCAAGAGAGTTTTGCTTGGCAGTATGAGGTTTAAGTCATTGTGTTTGCCTTCTAGTGGTTTGGGACCTGTCTTCTCCTCCCTTCTATGTTGTAGTGCCCCATTGGCGAGGTTTGTAAGGGATTTGTGCTTGTCCTCTGCCCCTTGGGCGCCTGTATTTACTCCTCTGTGGTCTGTCAGAAGCTGGAAAGGACCAATTTTTTGTTGGCCAATTTCTGCTGAAGTGTGGGGGCTGTACCTGTAAGAAATCTTTGACAGTCTGCATAGATTTTGCCTTATCCTCCATTTTCTTTAAAACCTCCTCTGCTTTAACCCCAAATAAGACATCCTGCTGTAAGGGTGCATCCAGTAACTTTGCTTTAACATGACCAGGCAGAGATTGTTCCTTTAACCAAGCATGCCTACGTATAACGGACCCAGTAACAGCTGCTCTAGAGGAAGCTTCCAAGGCATCAAAACCACATTGTTAGGTATGTTTGCCCACCTGTTCAGCTGCATGTAACAGATCTTGCATTTCCTTGAATTCAGACTGTTGAGGGTGCATGCCCATCTTTTGTTTTATTTGAGACATTAGGAATTTGGTATTTAAGCATGTGAAATCGACAATTTAGTGCTCTCATAGCTAGAGTAATTGAGATGTAAACCTTCTTCCCCCACCTATCTAGTGCTCTGGAGTCCCTTTCTGAGGGTACAGGATTTTTTGCCATAGAAGCCTTAGCCCCTTTGGGACCCTGGGAGATAGTCTCTGGATCAGCAGCAGGGCTTTTGTAAAGGAATTTGTGCGAGTCAGGCACTCTATAGTATCTATCTGGTTTGGCTGGAGCAGGAAGCAGAGAGTCTGGATTTAGACTAGATTCTAAGAAGACATCATCCACAATGTCCAAAACTGGGGGGATAGCAAGTGGTCTGTGCTGGGGGAGTAAAAAGAAACTCTCTGAGCCTTTTGAGTCAGAGTAGTCCTGACCTTCCCAGTGGAAATGTTCACTCATGGTGTGTAAGGTTTCCCCAAAGGAATAATCTTCAGGGGGAGAAGCTAAGGGAATGGAGTCTTCAGCATCAGAATCTTCATAAGGGGGAAAGGAGTAATCCTGTTCCTCAGAGGAGCCTGAGGAAACAGACACTTGATCAGAGGAGGCATAATCCTCCTGTTGTCTAGGCCTTTTGTCGGGGGGGGGGGGTGGGAACCCTGATCAAAGAAATCAAATCTTCAGCCATTTTAAGCATCTGTTTCTTAGGCATAGGGCCTTGACCTGGAGACTGAAGTGTAGGCTTTTTTGGCTTTAGAGGAGTCTTAAGCTTAGCATAAGATTTTATGGTGAGGGTAGTCTGTCTGAAGACACCTTCAGAAACCAAAGGTGTTTCTACAGCACCGGCTTCCCCTAGTGCAATGTCATCGGTAGGGCCTAAGGAAAAAGGCTGCGTCGGCCTAGAACTCTCTGCTGGGTGATCCAAAGCGGTCTGGGGATCCAATTCAGCGGTAGCCAGGGGCTGCTTAGGTGCCTCCCTGAAAACCAGAGAACCAGCGACCGGCCCAGCTGAGGCCTCGGAGTCTGGCTTGGATCTAGGCTGCCTGTCTTTATCCTTGCGTTTTTTATGCACGCCGGTAGTAGTTTGCTCCGACGGCATAGTGTAATTACATTTTCTACAGAAGTAGCGTCATGCAAAATCAAAGCGTCGCTTTATAGTTCGCTTATTGAACCTAGCACAAAACCGACAACCAGTGACGTCATGGTCTGGGCCTAGGCAAGGTATACAAAAAGAATGAAAGTCCTTATGAGGTATTTGCTTCCCACAAGAAATGCAATTGTTAACTTTTTCTGACATCGGACTGAGGCAAGAAAAGGTTCCCCAATGGGGTACCTAGCTTTGAAGACTTCGGACTGAAACTCTAATCGAAAATCTCAGTTGTCGACCAACCAGCTCTTGCGAACTGCTTCTGCTTCGGGCACCACGCGGCAAGAAAGACTGAAGAAAATGGCATCGGATGCCTCTGATATACCCCTGGCGCTCTGACGTCAGGGAAGAAGCAACAGCAACCAACGCCGGACCAAGACTTTGGAATTCGGGCCGACTGCGGGACCGCCTGATGGCAGGATAACCCAAGTGTGATGACTGCAGCAGGGTACCATGATGAACATGTGATGTTTGCGTGCACCAAACCTCATGACTGAGCGCCCCAGTCGGAACCAATCCCAGAGAAGGTAATGCTACTTCTGTGCCATCCAAAAAGGGGAAATGCCATATAACAGGAGGGATAGGTGGGAGGGAAGGAATACTGCAACAAGGAAGACAAGGATATCTATGATTACGGTAAGATTTTACACAACTATGTCCTTCTATTCACATGTTGCAGTATTCTGTACATAAGGGCAAGTGCCAAAGCTCACTGTAAATTAAAAAAAAAAAAAATAAAAATAAAAAGGCACTGAAGGAGGATCCCAAGGGATATATAAAAAGAGTCACTTTATTAAAAGCAGAACAAGTAGTGAGTGTTTCTTCCCTCACCAAGCAGGGACTTAACATGCACACACAATACACACCTTAATTACTCGGGTCTACATTATATCCTCGAACGCTTAAAGCGAATGCTGATTGATCGAACTTATTTTCACGAAACTGCAAAATATCGAAGCAGCAGAAACTCGAATTTTTTCCTAGGGAAAGAATTTGGCTGTCCGTTTCTGTTGCTTCAGTATTTTCAGTGTTATGGTGGAAAGTTACCGGTCGGATTCAGGTAAGTGTGCGATTGTGTGGATGTGAGTGTTAGGGTGATTTAGGTGAGTTAGGGTTAGGGCTCGGGTTTGGTGTGTGTGCGACTGAGTGGACATGAGGGTTAGGGCAGATTTAAGCGAGTTACGGTTAGGGAGCGAGTGAGGTGAGTGTACGATAGTGACTGACCTTAGGGTTAGGGTTTGGGTTAAGGTAAGTGGGTAGTTAGTGATGTGTGCATAGTTTAGTGTAGAGTTAGGTATCAGATTTTAGGTGTATGTGTGTGGATTTCTGTTTGGTGTGCTTGTGTTGTGTGTATGTGTTTTGGATCAGCGATTTCTTTCCCTGGGAAAAAGAAAAGAAGACAGTTCGAGATTGTCAGCTTTCGCTTAAATTAGTCGATCAATCAGCGTTCACTTTTTTAAGCATTCGATGATATAATACAGACCCAATTACTCAATCATAACATAGCACAATTAAATTCCCTAATGCAATATTACTCATTTGATTTACCACAACTGACGCAAGGAAAGCTTAGACCCCCCTCCTCATGCATTTGCTGCTTTGAAGAAAAGTTTTGCTCGCAACAGAACTCGCATGTTTTTTTTTTAAGGTTGCTTGATTTGAGTCCGAATTTGAGCTGAGCTTTCATCTTTCCCTGTTATACATGAAGGCACTTGGTATTGTCCATGTCAAAACTTCATGTTCACGCTCACAAACAAAACTTGGTTCCCTGCTTACAGGCTAGTATAATAACTTTACAAGGGATAAATAATAAACACTCTTATTTCAGAGGTATTACTTATTCCTTTACAAATGAAATTAAGTATGACTGTATATACCCTGAATTTCATAGTGACATGTTTTTTTGAGCATGTGGATTAGTCTTGGATGAGGCGGGTGCTCAGTGCTGTGGGCCTCCAAGTGTGGCAAGAAGCTGGGGAATGTTGAGCAATGTCACACGAGGTTGGGGGTCTCTTGGTGTACTGTGGACAGAACTCCATCTAGCAAGGACGGATGGTCTGGGGATGTACAATTGGGGCAACTTTTTCTTGAGCATGTGGATTACGGCTGAGAATGGGGTGGGCAATCAGTGCAGAGAACATCTGGGTGGGGCTAGAAACTGGGGGACTTATGAGCATTTTCACATGAGGAATGCTCTTAGACAAGTACACTTAGATTTGTTCTTTAAAGCATGGGTCCTCCTGAAACATAATGGAGGGACTCTTCAAGGTAATACAAATGTACATGTACAAACCAGGAAATTTAATTACTCGTGACTTGATCTTTGATGTATCCATCTTAAAGAGACATTGCTTAATTATTCACTATATTCCTTTCTTGACAAACAAATATACAAGCTGATATTAGAATTACCTGCCATATAATAAAAATGCATACGTAACAGATTAAGAATGCACACCTCACCCTCACTACTGATACTTGAAATTATTTCTTTAATGAATTTAATGTCCCACACTTTTTAATACAAGAGAAGACACCAGAAGGTGATTCAAGGGGAAAAAAAATAAAGGGGAAAACGAAAGGGGAGAGGGGAAAAGTATTTAGAAGACAGAGTAAATTAGGTAAAGCTGATGAAGACTATCTAGTGTAAACTGACAAATGTAATACCCTCTTAGTATACTTGATCTTCCTCATGATTACTTATTCATTATTTTTACTCCTGACTTAACAAGGATATATTCACGAAAAAATGAAATGTCAATGGTATAAATAATACAAGGAAAGATCCAGCTGGATTCATTTTAACAAGGATATATTCACGAAAAAATGAAATGTCAATGGCGTAAATAATACAAGGAAAGATCCAGCTGGATACATTACCTACATAATAAAGCACAAATAAGTTTTCTTCAAAAAATCCACTTTAAAAGTCCGGATAGAGACATTTGGAAGCTTGGTAGTTAAACAATATTAGAACATTTATCAATCAAAAAGTCAAGAGAAAAGATTATTTTGAAAGAAAAATACAACGGTCCCACTGATTACTCAAAAGTATGAAGATCAAGATAGCCTCTTGACACTTGTATTTTATACAACAGACTTTGGATCTATAGTGGTTTCCTGGAATGGGCCACAATTTAACTAAAAAAACATTTAGATATAATTTTTAAGTATAAAGGAAATAAACAGGAGACTATCGATTGTCTACTGAAGGACTGAGATACAAGCAAACAGAAAACCAGAAATGACCTCAAATGCAAAAACAAACATGTTGGATAGAATCACTTAATTTAAAAAATGCATGTGGCTTTAGAGATTCTAACTCATTACTTTTTACTCGCTATGCTTATAAAGAACTCCGAGAATAGTAGTCTCCCAGGACTTAATCTCAAAAATATCTGGATTTAATATTATCCCATGTCCCATCTCTGATCATAATGCCCTAGTCCTTAGACCAACTTCAAGGGGGGGGGGGTTACATACTCGCCATAACATTACAATTGTTTTGTCCATTTTCATTCTTCCTAAACTGATGGGTATCTGATCAGACTAGGATGCTTCTACCAGATCCTTGGACCCAAGCTCTCGAGCTCCTCCCTTTACCCATAATGCCCCACCTAACATGCCTCAGAGTTTGCAGCCCATAGGAGAAAGTGGATACTTTAATAAAACTCAAGAAGGTACACAAGTAGAAAAAGAGCTGGAGCTCAAACAAGGAACAGTTCCCAAAGTGAAACCCTTGGGCTATACAAGAGAAAGGGCAAGTGAAGGGGGTTAGAAGGGCAGGAAGTTTAGGAAGAATGAAAACGGACAACACAAATACAATGTTATGGTGAAAAAGTACAGTTGTGTACCTACCATAAATGTACATGTTAGAGTGTATTCACTGTTGCAGTCATTACACTTGGGTTATCCTGCTGGCAGGCGAGTTCCAAAGTCTTGGTCCGGCATCGGTTGCAGTCATCTCTTCCCTGACGTCAGTGCGTCAGGGGTATAAAAGCTGCAACAGATGCCATTTTTTTCAGTTTTTCCTGCCCAGATGTCAGGTGCCCCCAGATAGGAAGGCTGAAAAGATAAAAATATGCCAAACAATGCATATATTACTATAAACATTTCCTTCATCTACAAGCAAATACACCACATAGGTTGCATAGAGTTGAGAAGTACAGAATAGTCTCAGCAAAGAGGGGGATGGTGGGAGGGTAACCTGGACTGCAACAATGAATACACTCTAACATCTACATTTATGGTAGGTACACAACTGTACTATGTTCATCGTGTTTCACTGTTGCAGTCATTACACTTGGGTAGAATCCCAAAGTTGAGGATGGGTGGCTGGGTCTAGATTGGATTTGGCGAGGCTAACAAGCCCTGCAGAACTGCAGTGGCAAAGCCTGCTCTGGATTTGAAGTAGAGAGGTAGGTGGTAGTGCTTGGTAAAAGTGTGCACTGAGCTCCAGGTTGCAGCTTCTAATATATATGTCTTTGGTTGGTACCCCTCTGAGGAAAGCTGCTGAAGTGGCTGCTGCTCTGGTAGAATGAGGCCTAATGCCCTTAGGCACAGATTTGCCATGTTGTGCATAACAGAAGCGGATGCAGTGTCCTATCCATTTGGAGATTGTCTGCTTTGTAATAGGCTTTCCTTGTGATCCTGCAGCATAAGCTACAAACAGTTGCTCAGTTTTTTCTGAAAGCTTTTGTTTTGTCCAAGTAAAATTGTAGCTGCCCGTGTATATCCAAAGTGTGCAGAAGTCTTTCCCCTTTATTCTGGGGATTTGGGTAGAAAGTAGGTAAATGAATGGTTTGGTTTAAGGCCACAATGGAGACCACTTTTGGCATGAATGTTGGGTTTGTTCTAAGAAACCGTGTCCTGATGAAAAATGAGGAAAGGTTCCACAGCCATCAATGCCTGTAACTCTGAGACTCTTCTTGCTGAAGTTATTGCTAGGAGCAGAGCAGTTTTCCATGACAAGAATTTTAGATCAGGTGTGCTGGCTAGTTCAAAGGGAGGCAGTGTTAGTTTTTTCTAAAACAAAATTGAGGTCCCAAGTAGGTACTGGTGCTCTTCTAGGGGGTCTTATATTCTTTTCCCCTCTGAGGTATTGTTGTAGTAGAGGATGTGAAAAAAATAGGAGGATCCGTATTGTAATGAGCTGAAATGGCAGAGGCATGGATTTTAATAGATGAAAAAGATAGGCCTTTGTCCAACATCTCAAGTCAGGTATTGCAAAATCTGAGGTATATTAGGGACAGGTGGGTCGAGCCCTTGTGCCTGGTTCCAAGCACAGAATCTCTTCCATTTTTCTGTATAAGATTTCCTAGTGCTGGGCCTCCTGGCTTCCAAAATTACATCCATAACAGCTTTAGAGAGGGGTGCAGTCTGAGTGGCTACATCATCTGCCATGCTGCCAGGTTTAAGGTTCTGAGTTGACTGCAGAATCTGATTGTTTTGCTGTGTCAGAAGATGAGGGATTTGAGGTAGAGGCCAAGGGGCCTTGGGACAAAGTTTTTAGGAATGGGTACCAGTGCTGGCGTGGCCAGTCTGGTACAATCAGTATCATTTTTGGCCTTTCTTGTCTGACTTTTAGAAGCACCTTGGTGAGAAGAGGCATCGGAGGGAAGGCATAGACTGTCAGGTTTTTCCAGCTGAATGATAGAGCATCCACTTTCCATGCTTGAGAGTGATACGTCCTTGTGCAAAATTTCTGTATCTGGCAATTGTGAGGGGAGGCAAAAAGATCTATGTCTGGGCGTCCCCATTTCCTTGTTATCATGTTGAACATTTGTGGATTTAGCTTCCATTCGTGAGGATCCATGAGATTTCTGCTTAGTCTGCCAATGTATTTTTTGTTCCTGGCAGGAATTGCACTTGCAGATGTACCTGGTAGGTCAGTGCTGTGTCCCACAAAAGTCAAGCCTTGTCTGCATAGAGGGTAGGAATGTGTGCCCTCTTGCTGTTTATGTACCACATAACTGTGGTATTGTCAGTCTATTAGTAGTTGTCCTGGATGTATTAAGTCCTTGAAGGCTGTCAGGGCATTCTGTACAGCTAGCATCTCTTTTTGATTGATGTGAAGATGCATTTGTTCCTTGGGCCACATGCCCTGAATACATTTTCCAGCCATGTGCGCTCCCAAGGCATAATCCGATGCATCCATCGTTATTGTCTGCTTGGCTGTAGGCAAGGTGAAAGGCTGTCCCTTATTGTGGTGACAGCCCTGGGACCATCGAAACTCCTGTTGTAGGCAGGGAAATCAAGGTTACGACTGTCTCAAGGCGGTGACAATGCCGAGTCCAAACACTTTTTAGATACCATTGTAGTTTCCTCATATGCAGTTTTGCATATGGAATGAGTAGAATGCATGATACCATGAAACCCAGGGCCTGCAGAATTTTTCTTGCAGGGAGCAGAGTCTTTGTTGCCATCATTTGAAAGAAATGAGTCAGTTGCCTTTGTTTGTCTGGCGTGAGATAATCCATCTGGGCAGTTGTATTTAAGCTTGCACCCAGGAATATCTCTTGAGAGGGCACTAGTCTTGATTTATTTTTGTTTACTGTGTACCCTAGGCAAATTAGCAATCTTTTTACAAACGCCAGGTGCTTTAGAAGAATGTCCTTGCTCTCTGCTTGAATAAGGCAGTCGTCCAAGTAGGGATATATTTGAATTCCTTTTTGTCTGCAAAATGCAATTACTGGTGCCAGGCATTTTGTGAAGATCCTGGGTGCAGTGGATAAAACAAAGGGCAGAGCAGAGAACTGGTAATGCATTGAGCCTGCTATAAATCTGAGGCATCTTCTGCACGATTGTCTGATTGGGACATGCAGGTATGCCTCCTTGAGAACCAAAGTAACTAGCAAAGCCTCCTTGCCCAGCATGGGCAGAAGTTGTTGTAGTGTTAACATTTTGAATTTTGGAACATCCAGAAAAGTATTTAGGATTGACAGGTCCAGTATTGGTCTCCAGGCTTTGTCTTTTCTGGGTACTAAGAAAAGTCTTGAGTAAAATCCTTGTCCCTGTTCTTGTGGAATTTTTTGAATAGCTCCCATATCCATAAGAGCAGCAATCTGTTTTTGTGCCTCTGCCCATTGGTTTTGTGGCAGGTTTGGCATACCTTTTGGTTTTGGAAGCATGTGGAAGTGGAGCCTGTACACCTGAGAAACTATATTCAGCACCCATTGGTCTTGGGTGATCATGTGCCATTTTTTTGAGAAAAGTGCTAGCTTTCCCCCTAGGGGTGCTGTCAGCTGATAAGAGCTTAGCATTTGCAGAGGGAAGTCATTGTGACAGTTTCCTACAAGGTTGTGATTAGTCTTCTCCTCCTTTGGGGGCTGAAGCACCCCATTGTTTAGGTCTGTAGGAGCCTTGGGGCGGATATCTGCTTCTTGGGCGTCTGTATCTGCCTCTGTGTACTGTCTGACACTGGAAAGGACCAATTTTTTGAAAGCCAGTTTCTGCTAAATCTAGGTGGTTGAACCTGTAAGAAAGCTTTCACTGTTTGCATTGACTTCGCTTTATCCTCCATTTTCTTTAACACCTCTTCTGCCTTAACACCAAAGTATCATGCTGTAGTGGAGCACCCAATAATTTTACTTTAACATGGTCATATAAACTTTGTTCTTTCAATCAAGCATGTTTTCGAATTACTGAGCCTGTAACTGTGGCTCTACAAGCCTCTAATGAATCAAAACCACATCGCAGAGTATGCTTTCCCACTTGTTCAACTGCATGCAATAAATCCTGCATTTCTTTACTGTCATTTGTAACCATTTTCTGCTTTGACAATGACATGAGATACTGTTGATATTTAAGCATGTGAAACTGACAGTTTAAAGCTCTTGCAGCTAAAGTAGCAGAAGTGTAAACTTTTTCCCCAATCTGTCCAGAGCTCTGGAATCCCTATCTGAGGGGACAGGATTTTTGGCAGTGGAAGCTTTAACCCCTTTAGGACCCTGAGAAATTGTTTCTGGGTCTGTAGCAGGGTTTTTATAAAGAAATTTATGGAGTCAAGGACCCTGTAGTACCTGTCTGGCTTTACTGGTGCAGGGGGTAAAGAATCTGGAGACAGACTGGATTCAGAAAAAACATGATCTACAATATCAAGCACAGGGGGGATAGCCAGGGGCCTGTGCTGAGGCAATGAAAGGAAATCTCTGAGCCTTTTCTTGGATTCTGAGTAATCCTGGCTCTCCCAATGGAAATGCTCCCTCATGGTGTGCAGGGTTTCCCCAAAAGAATAATCCTCAGGCGGTGAGGCTGAAGGAATGGACTCTTAGGTTCATAGGTTCATACTAGGCTATCTGCCCAAGGGCATTTATAAGCCTAGCCCATAGTTATGTGGCTTTCGCCACCCCTTTAGTTTGAATAAAAACTATGCCTATCATTTTGCTGTGCCTCTATCAAGCAGTGACACTGAAGTAATCCCTGGGGTATATCTGCAATCTCCCATCCATTGGTCAAGATTCCTCTTGAACAAGGCCAGGGGCCTGTGCTGAGGCAATGAAAGGAAATCTCTGAGCCTTTTCTTGGATTCTGAGTAATCCTGGGCCTGTGCTGAGGCAATGAAAGGAAATCTCTGAGCCTTTTCTTGGATTCTGAGTAATCCTGGCTCTCAGCATCTTCAGCATCAGAGTTCTCATAGAGAGGGAGAGAGTAGCCCTGATAAGAAGAAGAATCAGAGGAAATGGAAACCTGATCAGAGGAATCATAATCAGTGTCTTGCCTAGGCCTTTTGTCAGGAGAGGGATGGCAGCCCCCTGATTAAAGTATTCGGCCATTTTAAGCATCTGTTTCTTTGGCATGGATGACTGTTCTGGAGAATGTTGCACTTGTTTTCTTGTCTTTAATGGTGTTTTTGACTTTGCCTTTGCTGCTGTGGTAGCCTTAATTGTAAGCTGTGAAGGTCTGAAAACACCCTCAGAAGCCGGTGCCTGCTCAGCGGCTCCACACCCATCTGAGGGTATTGTTTCCGTAGGCCCAATACCTTGAGTTTCCACAGGCCTCGAGGTCTCCACGTGGCTGTCTGTTAGGGCCTGTGGCTCTGAGGTAGCGGGTATCAGGGGCTGCGAAAGCGCCCGAGAACCGGAGACTGGCCTAGAAGAGGCTTTCGTCGTCTGTTTTGGACCTCGGATGCCTGTCTCTCTTTGTCTTTGCGTTTTTTATACATTCTGGTTGGTTGCTCTGACGGCATTATATAATTAAATCTTTGTCCAAAATAATGTAAAGGAAAATCAAACAGATGTTTAATGGTGCGTTTATTGAATCTAGCACAAAACAGACAACTAGTAACGTCGTGGTCAGGGCCAAGGCAAGGAATGCAATAAGAGTGAAAGTCCTTATGAGGTATTTGTTTCCCACAAGAAATACAATTATTAACTTTTACTGACATCGATCTGGAGCAAGAAAAAGTTTCCCCAATGGGGTACTTAGTTTTACTGAAGACTTCGGTTCTGAAATTCAATTTTGAAAATCTCAGGAGTCTGCTGACCGGCACTTGCGAACTACTTTTGCTTCGGGCACCGCGCGGCAAGAAAGACGGAAGAAAATGGCGTCGGTTGCAACTTTTATACCCCTGGCGCACTGACATCAGGGAAGAGGCAACAGCAACCGACGCTGGACTAAGACTTTTGAAATCGGGCCGACCGCGGGTCGCCTGCCAACAGGATAACCCAAGTGTAATGACTGCAACAGTAAAACACAATGAACATCTTAACTTTTATCTGAAGTTGTCATTTTCATTCATTCCTCAAATGTTGGGACAGAGTCCACCTCATGGAAGGATATTTTGGAGTACTGCAGAGCCAAACGCAGCTCTGTTCATAGAAACCAAATCCAATATGTAATGAGCAAAAAGGTATGTGCATTGGACCAAGTGGCAGCTGCACAAATATATCATCTAAAGAACGACTTGAGTAAAAGGCTGTGGATATAGCCAGAGACCTTGTAGAATGAGCTCTAGGAGGCTTAAGCAAAAACAATCCTCATATACTATACACAAAGGAGATGCAATTGGTTAACCATTTGACAGTGCAACTGTGGAAATGGATTTGCACAATCTCTTAGGTGAGGATATAAACAGGTCGGTCTTCCGGAAATTATTGGTTCGATTGAGATGAAACCAAAGTTGTCTGTGTGCATACAAATGATGCAGCATGTACGGTCCCTTGTTTGAAAATTTTGAAAAAAAAACAGTGGGTTAATGACCTAGTTGACACTAGACTCAGAAGCTACCAAAGTCAAAAAAGACTGGTTAGTCAACAAGGACACCCTGCCCTTGTGGAAAACTGGATAAGGAGACTGAGAAGATAAAGCATGGAGTTCAGATGGTCTTCTAGTTGAGGCAACAGCAACTATAAAAAAAAATTTACAAGACAAAAACTTGGTCTGACCTGAGGGTTCAAAGGGGGTTTGGGTCAGAGCTTGAAGCAAAATAGCTACATCCAAATGAGGAGTAGAATCCTTCAGGGGAGATTTAAGTAGGAAAAGCTCTTTTGAGAAAGGCTTTACATAATTTAGAAGAAGCCAAGGTAAAATTTTCACCTGAATGGAAATTTGAAATGGCAGGCAACTGGATCTCTATAGTAGAAAAGCTAGCCACCCTCATTGAAACTTGAAGCTAAAAATCATGTACAACTCATAGAGGGGCAGAAAGGGGGTCAGATCACAAATCTCTTCCACTTTTTTAAATATTTCTAGTAGACACTTTTTCAGAAGATAAAATATGATGAAGCAGGAAGGAGGGCCTCGGATGTCTAGCAATCAGTGGACTAGAAAAAAACATGCATACAGTTTAAAGCCTATTTCCAGATGGGTTATACCTGTTGGATGAGACAGGAGGTGATTGTAATCCAATACCTAGGGTGGATGTAGAAGGTGAGGCCAGCGGAAGGGGAACCAAATCTGATGAGGCCAAAAGAGTGCAATAAGGATGAATGTGCTCTTCAACTGGTATGCTTTCTGAAGAAATTTGGGGGCGAGAAGCAACTGGGTAAGCATACAGAAGACCAGAGGGTCAATCGTGGACTAGAGCATTTCTTGGGGACTCCCCCTTTGGAGGGATAAGGCAAAAAAACTGCTGCACGTGTTGAGGGGAGAAGCAAACAGGTTGCAGCAAGGGCTGGCCCTATCGACAGAAAATTCTCTCTACCACTCAGACTACTCATAAGGCATCAAATGGACCTGGTTAGCATGTCGGCAATTACAATGGCTTTCCCCGGTATGTGCATTGCTATTAGAAAACAGACGGATCCACCTGTTGCCACACACTCATTGCTTCTTGATACAGCAGGTATGATTTGGTTCCTCTCTGTTTAAGGTACCAGACTGCAGAAAGTACAGTTGTGTACCTTACCATAAATGTAGATGTTCAAGTGTATTCACTGTTGCAGTCATCACCTGTGGGTTATCCCTGCTGTGGTAGCCCTCGGCCGGCCTGAATACCAGAATCAATGTTTTTGTACGCCGGCTGTTGCCGCCTGTAGTCTGACGTCAGGTTGTCAGTACTGTAAAGCAAGGCAGCCGACGTCATTACATCAGTTTTTCTTGCCCTAACCCATCAGAAGCACAAGGGAAAAGAGAAGTCGTCCTGATGGCTAAGAGCCACCTTGGGAAGCATATGTGCACCAAGGGAAAATGTGAAATGGGGGAGGGAAACCAAGACTGCAACAGTGAATACACTCTGACATCTACATTTATGGTAAGTGTACACAACTGTACTATGTTCTTTGCGTTTCACTGTTGCAGTCATCACCTGTGGGAGGATTCCCAAAGCTGAGGTAAAGGGTGGAAGGATAGGTAAAGTCCTAGGTAAGGGTCAGGAGGCCCTGCAGAATTGCAGAGGAAAACCCTGCCCTAGACTTAGAAAAGAGAGGTAGGTGGTAATGCTTTGTAAAGCTATGGATAGAGGTCCAGGTGGCCTCTTCCAATATGCCCCTGGTAGGAACTCCTCTGAAGAAGACAGTGGAAGTGGAGGTTGCCCTAGTGGAGTGGGTACAGATCGACTTAGGAATGGGTTTCCCATGTAGTCTGTAGCAAAAATGGATACAGTGTGAAATCCATTTGGAAATGCTTTGTTTGGAGAGGGGCTTCCCCTCTGCCCCTGGGGCAAAGCTTACAAGAAGCTGGTCAGTTTTTCTGAATGGCTTACTGCGGTCCAGATAGTATCAGAGTTGTCTAAGCACATATAGTGAGTGCATAATGCTTTCCCCTTGTTTTGAGGGTTGGGAAAGAAGTTGGGAAGGTGTATGGCCTGGTTGAGTCACATCAGACACCAGCTTGGGCATACACAGGAGGGATTAGTCCTCAGACTCATAGGTTCATACTAGGCTATCTGCCCTAGGGCATTTATAAGCCTAGCCAGAATGTGTTTGGCTTTCGCCACCCATTTTAAATTTATTTTGCTATTCCCTTTTTCGAGTTTAGTATACTGTGCCTCTGTCTAACAGTGACACAGAAGTGATACCCGGGGTAAACCTACGATCTCCCATCCACTCAAAGATTCCTCTTGAAGAGAGTCAATGAAGGACTCTGCCTAACCTGGACTGGGATTTTATTCCAGAGTGAAGGGAGCCTCTGGGTTATGAATCTGTCCCTACAGCAAGTCCTATTTATTTCAGTGCTGAGGTTCAAGTCTCTCAAGCGTGTAGCTCGATGGGATTTGGATTTTCTGAGGTGCAGCATGTCCATTAACTCCAGGTTGGACATGGCTTTATACGTCAGGCACAGATCGCCTCTGAACAGGCGGTATGCCACTGAGTAGAGCTGGAGTTTCTTTAACCGGGCAGCATATGGCATCTGTTTGAGCCCTTTGATCCTCTTGGTGAGGTACTTTTGGGGTCTTTCCAGTTGCTACAAGAGTCTGGTAAGGTACATCTCAAAAGGGGCATTGTACTCAATTATGGGCCTGATGAGGGATGAGTAAAGAGGCACGATGACCTCCCCTGATCTAGATGTGAATCCCTTCATGATTAGGCGGGCTATATAACCACTTTGGCCACATGGTTGTCAAATGAGAGATTGCTTTCAACTTGGGTCCCCAGGTCCCTAATTACTTCTTCTGTACTTAATGGATTACCACCTATGTGGTAATTTGTGGGCACTTTGTTTTTGCCAAAGGGGATGACTATACACTTTTTGGCATTTAGCTTGAGGCCATGGCTCTGGCACCAGTTGTCTGTTTCTATGAGGCCCTTTTGGAGGATGCTTGTGTCGGCTGGAGAGTCTATTATGGTGCCCAGTTTTGCAGTCATCTGTGAACTTGGTCAGCCACAGTCCTTCCGTGTTGGCCTGTACCTCCGAGAAATATATACCGAACAAGAGAGGTCCCAGGACTGAGCCTTGTGGGACACCCCTTGTAACGGTCCCAGGACTGAGCCTTGTGGGACACCCCTTGTAACTGGTTTGGAGTACATGGCTCCAGCAATTCTAACCATGTGGGTTCTGTCCTTGAGCCAGTTTGCAATCCATCTAGTGACATAGGGGTTTATATTTAAGCTGGTGAGCATATCTATAATGCCCGAGTGGGGTATTTTATCGAAGGCTTTTGCGAGGTCCAGGTAGGCTGTGTGGAGGACCTTCCCTCGTCAATGGCCTTGGTGACTGTTTCAAAGAAATCAACCAGGTTTAAGAGGCAGGATCTGCCCTTAAAGCCGAACTGGGTAGGATCCAGTGTCTGTAGGTCCCCAATATGTATATGAGGTCCATGATGATCCTTTCCATAGCTTTGCAGACCAAGCTAGTCAGGCTTATGGGGCGATAGTTTCCAGGATCCATTGAGGCACCACCTTTATGGAGAGGGACTACTGTTGCTGTACGCCACTCTTTGGGCACATATCCTGTAGTAAGGCTGAGATTGAACAGTAGTTTTATGTTTGGGTTTAGCTCTTCTTGGAGTTCATGTAGGATGCAGCCCGGGACACAGTCTGGTCCCATTGATGCTGTGTTTTTTGCTTTGGAGAGGGCGGCTCTTATATGAGATGTCAGGGAGGCAGCACTCTGCTGGGATAGATATTTGCCCTTTTGGTGGGGGGGGGGGGGTTTGCGCTGAACCTGTCAGCTAGGATGTTGGCAATGTCTGTGGGTTCGGTGTATTTTTTGTCATTTTGGACTAATTCTGAGCATATCTGGGAATTACTACCCAGGTTCCTAACATAACTAAAGAAAGCCTTGTGATTATCCTTAGTGCCCTGTACAATTTTTGTCTCGAAGCTGGCCTTAGACGATTTTATGAGTGCTCGTAGTTTTTTGCTAATATCAGTGATGCCTTCCCTTTTTGGGATTTTGCTCTATCATTTAGTAGCTTCCTCCTTCTATTATATAGTGTGTTTTATGGCTGGGGTCCACCAGACAGGATGTCTGCCTTTGGAGGGTTGGGTCTTGGTTTTATTTGGGATCACATGATCCATGCATTCCTGAAGGTGTTCATAGAATGCGTTTATAAAGGATTCTGCGGTCTGGGCTGTATTTTCCACAGGCCTGGGGGCTTTGAAGGATTCCACCTCGGTTATGAGGAGAGTGAAATTTGCTTTAGAGAAGTTTTTCACTGTGGTTTTCTGGGCAGGGGGTGGGGTCGGGATGTGAATATCCAGTGAGATTAGTTTATGGTCTGATCTTACCAGTGAGGGATACACTTCTGGTCTGGAGCATAGAGTCCCCATGTTGGTGATGATCAGGTCCAGTATGTTTTCCCCTCTTGTGGGAGTGGTAACAAGTTGTTCCATAGCATCTGAGTTTATAAATTCTAGGAACCTTTGGGCTACGGTGTTGGAGCTAGAGTAATGCTCCTAGTCTAGGTTTGGGTAGTTGAAGTCGCCCAATATAATGATGTTTGGAGAGACCTTCATATTTTCCAGTGTTCTCAGGAAGGCCGAGTGGGGTCCTGGGTTTGGGAGGGTGGTCTGTAGCAGACTATAAACTGGAAGGCAGTTTTACCCACTGTTAGTTGCACATGGATAGTCTCTGATGCTTCGTGCTTTGCCACCAACCTGGAGGTGTGGGTATCTTTGATGAATATCGATACTCCCCCTCCCCCTCCTTTTGTGGTTTGGTCCAAGTTTTGGGGCCGAAAAGCATGGTATGAGGTATAACCTGGTAGTGCTGGGGTGCTCTCAGGAGCCCTGAACCAAGTTTCTGTTACTGCACAGATATCGAAGGTCTCCATGCTAAGGAGAGTTTCGAGTGCGTGCATCTTGAGGTTTAGACATCTGGCGTTGAGTAGCATTACTCTTAGTTTCTTATCCCTTGTGATTCCTATGGAGGTGGGTTTGTCTTTTGAGCCTTGCCTAAAAAAGGCACTATGGGGGTAGCAAGAAACTTTGCCAATATCCGAAAGCCCATGGGTGACAGATGCAAGCTGTCCCTAGCGAAGCATCATGGCTTGTCGAGCACATCATCCCAAGCTGACAGGCATTGGATCCCCTTTGAATGACACCAGTACTTAAGACAATTGTTGAAATTGATCATCTTGTCTTCATATTGTGGCATCGTTCTTGGTGAGGGTAAGATGCTACTAAAGGTCAGGGTCATACCAGCCTGGGCTACATGCTCAGAGAGCTCCTCTATGTCTCTTTTCATGTAGTTCAGGGAGGTACGTCTCAGGTCATTCACACCAGCATGGACGATAAGTCATATTTGTACTTGCCTTGGAGTGACCTGAGTGCTTGTGTTATGTGGCGGATACTAGCGCCCGACAGGCTGCTCACTGTGACCCTCTCCTTGTTCAGCCTGGTGAGCGGGACGTCAGTGTGCCTGACGATAGAGTCACCTATTACAAGTGTATCAGATGCGTTGTTTAGTCTTAAGGGCTGTGACTGTTCGGCACACTGGCTTTGTGAGATATGTCTTGCACGTGTTTTGCTTTGGGGTAGCGGTTGCTTGGGTGTCTGCTTTGGAGGTCTCTGCTGCTTAGGCAAATCTTTATTTAGAGCCTCAGAGTATGTTTTTGTGTGATTATGTGTTTGGTTTGCTGTTGTGGTAGGTCTATGTGAGACTGGAATTGTAGTGAGTGTGGTTTCCTTCTCCTCCTGACTGGTTATGCCAGTACTGAGTTGAGAGAGCTTAGCCTCCAGTTTGGCTATATGGTTGCATCTCTCACATGTGTTGGAATTTGTTGGGAGGAGGAGAGGGTTGTCTGTGTACATGAGGCAGTTGTAACATTGCCTCAAGATTCCCAGATTCACCAGCTGGACCGGAGAGGAGATTGACAACTGACCTTTGGACATACTAGAATAATACTGGGAATTCCTTTACAATTGAAAACAAGGGCCAGCGAGGAGTGAGGGTGTAGTGCTTTTAATTTTTAGTGCTGACTTATATAATTGCTTTAGTGAGCAAGTGCCAGGTAACTTGAGTGCAATGTGTTACAGGTAACTTAAATGCAAAAACGACAAACAGTAACTTTCTTTCAAGTGAAACAAGGAAGTAAGTACAGTAAGCAATGCAGATATCACTAGTGATCCACAGAAGCGCTGAGAAGCCGCGTATTAGGTGGAATTAGCGTTCCAGGAAAATAACAAGCAAACAAACAACAAGCATATAAACAAAGCTAGATTCAGCAGGCCTGGATCTAGTCTATGCTACAGCAAACAAGGTGTACCAATTTCAGTAAGATACAGTTCAAATATTCAGGCACTATAAACCTTTAACCAGAAATTCCCAGCTCAGAAGGGCAGAGTCCAGCCTCTTCTCCACAAGAGTGCAGACCACAAACCTTCTTAATGTAAAATAACTTGCCTGAAGCCCAAGTGCTTAAACCAGAACTAATACACTAAGAATAACAGACACTGGGCTCTCAATCAGCAGTTCCCAACTTAGGATGAAAGCTACCTGTCCTGTCACCACAGTGCATGCCACAAACCTTCCTAATGTAAAACAACTGGTCTGAAGCCCAAGTGCTTAATCCAAAAGACTTAGAATGATAGCTACACTTTAATCAAGTTACTACCACGCAGTAATAAATACAAGTGAATACTTTAGAGAATGCCTGGATTAGTGCTCAAGTTACACAAAGCTAGATCCAGCAGGCCCGAATCTAGTCTATGCCACAGAAAACAAGGCGCACCAACTTCAGTAAGAAGCAGTTCAGATATATATGCACTATAAGCCTTTAACCAGAAATTCCCAGCTCAGAAGGGCAGAGTCCAGCCTCTCCTCCCACAAGAGTGCAGACCACGAACCCTCTTAAATGTAAAATAACTGGCCTGAAAGCCCAAGTGCTTAAACCAGAATTAATACACTTTTAGAATAACAGACACTGAGCCCTCAATCAGCAGTTCCCAACTTAGAAGGATGTAAGCTACCTGTTCTGCCACTACAGTGCAGACCACAAACCCTCTCAGTGCAAAACAACTGGTCTGAAGCCCAAGTGTTTAAACCAAAAGGCTTAGAATGAGTTACACCAAGCAGTAATAAATACAATTGAGTACTTTTAAGATGATGCAAAAGTAAAATAAAATAGGTAGAAACACAAGTACAGTAAAAGCTGATGAAATTTTTTTTTTTCTGAACAAGTGCCGAGATCAAAGAAACAGATTTGAGTGCTGAAACTAGAAAACTGGCTAGTTATAAGAAAAAAAAAACTAAGCTAGAAGGCTTCCCTCCAACACAGAAGGGCTTGGGGGCTCAGAAGCCTACAAATAGTCTATACCACTTAACAGGAAATGCAGGAAACAAGTTTTTTTTTTTTTTCTGTTTCCCAGATGCTCTCTTTGTACACAGTAGGAGTACCTGAAATCAGAATATGATCTCACTGCACTCAGTTGAGTGAGCAAATGAGATGGGCCCAGAAAGAGTATCCAAACACAAATTTACAAGAGGGGCAGGCAGTTTCAAGGCCACTAAGATTAACACCAAAACCAAAACCAAAACATGGAGGGTGGGTGGGACTAACTGAAGAGCAGAGTCAAAACTTCCAGTTCAGTTAATATTCCTGCAACACAGTTAAAATCAATTTAAATACTGTATTTTTGAAAAAAGTGCAGATAAAGGTACTTAAATTCTCTTATACGTCCAGTTGAATACAGCTAGTTCTTAGCCGGCCAAAGCTGAGGTTTTTAAGCAGAATATATTTCACACTGTACCACTTAAATAGGCAAGGACAGGAAATCAAAGAATGTGGCTACCCCCACACCTGTAATTACTAGCAAATAACAAAATTCAGCAAACACCGACTAACTTCCAGTTCAGTTAATATTCCTGCAACACAGTTAAAATCAATTTAAATACTACTCTTGCTTGTATCGAAAATTATGAAGGGCTCGACAGCCATGAGAGCTTGAAGTTCTGAGACCCTTCTGGCTGAGGTGCTAGCTAGTTGGAATGCAATCTTCCAGGAGAGGTATTTCAATTCTGTTGAAGTGGCAGCTTCAAATGGAGGCAAGGTTAGTTTCTCGAACACATAATTCAGGTTCCCAAGGTGGAGTAGGAGGCCTTCTGGTAGGCCTGATATTATAAGCCCCTCTGAGGAATTGGTTAATCAAAAGGATGAGAGAAGAGGGCTGGGTCTGAATCATGGGCAGAGATGGCCAAGGCATGGATTTTAATAGAGGAAAACGAGAAGCCACTATTGAGCAACTCTGCTAAGTAATCAAGGATGAGAGGGATGGAAGGTTGGTAGGTACTGCCCCCTTCTGATTGTTTCCAGGAGCAGAATTTTTTCCATTTTCTCTACATAAGATTTTCTTGTGCTGGCCTTCTAGTCTTTGTGATGATGGCCAGGTCATGTTTGCTTAACAGTGACTTTGTTACTTTTTAGTGTACAAGCCATGCTGAAAAGTTTGAGAGTCTGTAGGTCTGGGTGCAGTACCTTCCCCCTCTCCTGGGTCAAGAGGTCAGACCTTAGGGGAAGCAGCTTCGGGGGCTGTAAGGTCAGACTGCACAGTAAGGGGTACTGATGTTGTCTGGGCCAGTCTGGAGCAATAAGGATGGCCTTTGGTCTCTCTTCTTACTTTGATCAGAACCTTGGGAATAAGAGGAAGAGGAGGGTATGCGTACACAAAGAGGGAGCTACAGGGGAAGGTTAAGGCCTCCACCTTCCATGCTAGGAGATTATACCCCCTGGTACAAAACTTGTGCAGCTGGTGGTTGACATGCGAGGCAAAGATATCCACCTCTGGGTTCCCCACTCCTGGGTGACTTGCAGAAAGAGTTCTCTGTGGAGCTGCCATTCATGGGGGTCCAGTAAGTTTCTGCTTAGGTGGTCTGCCAGTGTGGTTTATCCCTGGTAAGTACTGTGTAATTAGGTGTAGCCTCATGGAGATGGCTGTAAGCCACAGACTCATGGCCAACATGCACAGGGGGGGTAAGACTGAGTGCCCCCCCTGCTTGTTGATTCACCACATTACTGTGGTGTTGTCTGTTTTTATAAGGAGGACCCCTGGCCTGAGATGGGGTTGGAAGGAAGTCAGAGCGTTCTGCACTGCCATTATTTCCTTCTGGTTGATGTGCAAGTGAAGTAGCTGGGCATTCCAGAGGCCTTGGGTACACCTGCCTGCTAGATGAGCGCCCCAAGCTATGTTAGAGGCGTCTGTGGTGATTGTCTGACCGGAAGGGCAGAGGATGAAGATCCCTGTTCATGGCACAGGCCTCTGCCCACAACAGAAATTCGTCCCTTATGCAAGGGATCAGTGGGAGAGTTCTCTCTAGGGACGGAGAGTGCTGGCACCAAAGGTTCTTTAAGTACCACTGAAGCTTTCTCATGTGAAGCTTGGTGAGAGGGATGAGAAGGATGCAAGATGCCATATATCCCAGGGCTTGCAGGAACTTCCTCGCAGTGACGTTACTTCTGGAAGCCAGATGAGAAAAGCAGAGAGGCAGGAAACTCTGCTTTCCTGGGGATAGGAAGGCGATTAGGGTTGCTGTGTCTAGCACAGCTCCCAGGAAAACAATTTTCCTGGTGGGGTTTTGTTTTGATTTTTTTTCTCGTTGATGGTGAACCCTAGGAAAGTTAGGAGTTTTTTGACAAAGAGAAGATCCTGGAGGAACTTTTCTTTGCTGTTCGCCGGAATGAGGCAGTCGTCTAGCTTAGGGCAGATGTGCACATTTCTCTGTCTGCCGAATGCTATAGCTGGGGCCAAGAATTTGGTGAATACTCAGAGCAGTAGATAAGCCAAAGGGCACTGCAGAGAACAGAAAGTGCGGATAGCCTGCTCTGAAGTGGAGGAATTTTCTACACGACTCCCTGACGGGGATGTGGAGGTAGGCATCTTTTAGGTCTAGTGTAACTAGCCAGGTATTTTGCGTGAGCATAGGCAGGAGCGGCTGCAAGGTTAACATTTTGAATCTGGGGACCACCAAGGAGGTGTTCAGTTTGGATAGATCCAGGATGGGGAGCAGAGTGCCCTCTTTTCTGGGAACAAGAAATAGTCTGGAGTAAAAATCTTTTCCCGGTTTGATCTGGAAGGATATGTTCTACTGCCCCCTGGGATATTAGTACTTTTACCTGTTTTAATGCCTGTGACCACTGGTGTTTGGGGGAGGTGTCTGGGTTCCCTCTTGGAATTGGGAGTGCGCTGAAGGAGAATCTGTATCCCTGAGAAATTACTTTTAATACCCACTGGTCCTTGGTTATAGAGACCCAATTGTCCTTGAAGAGGGTGAGCCTTCCTCCTAGTTTTAGATGAGTGAAAGGAGGGCAGAGGGGGGAAGGTTGAGTCACTGTGAATTCTTACCATAGAAGCTTGGCTTAGAACTAGAGGCGGAAGTGGTCCATTGTTTGCTTCTTTGCTGGCCCTGGAATAGGGGCCTGGATGTCCTGTCCCTGTGGGGCTGACTTTGGCCCTGTCTGCTGGGTGCAGGGAAGGCCCAGTGCTTAGAGGGGAAGTTCCTGCTGAATCTGGGCAGTTGAACTTGAAAGAAATCTTTTCCTGTTTGAATATATTTGCTTTGTCTTCCATCTTTTTAATCACCTCTTCTGCTTTTTCCCCAAACAGGCATTCCTTATCTAGGGGTGCATCAATAAGTTTAGACTGGACATGTTCAGGGAGAGGTTGTTCCTTCAACCATGGATGTCTTCTAACAGATCCTGTCACTGCTGCCCTGCTAGAGGCTTCTAGGGAGTCATATCCACATTCTAAGAGGGCTTGGCCTCTTGACAAGCAGAGTGCAATAATTCTGCCAGTTCTTTTGATTTGGCAACTTCATGAGAGGCAGCAATCTTCTTAAATTGCTCCAAAGTGTGTTGTTGATATTTTAACATATGGAAAGAATAGTTGTGTAAAATCTTACCATAACCATAGATGTCCTTTTCCATGTTGCAGTATTCTTGGTGTGGGATTTCCAGCCTTCAGGCGACCCATATATCGGCTCCTATACAAAAGCTTTAGCTTGGCTGTTGCAGCTGCGTGGGACGTCACACGTAGGGCCATAAACCAGGGACCTTATATGCGACGTCTACACGCACAATCATCAGAACTTGAAGCTAAGCAAGCAAAGTAGATGGCCCGATAGGATGCCAAGGGTGACATGTATAATGCCCTGGGTCTCTTCTGTAGTGGTGAGACATCAAGGAGCAGTTAGACTGGTAGAGTCTGTGAGGGAGAATGGTGGGTGGGAAGGAATACTGCAACATGGAAGAGAATGACATTATGTTATGGTAAGATTTTACACAACTATTCTATGTCCTTCTAGTCCTATGTTGCAGTATTCTTGGTGTGGGGGAGTACCACAGCTTATTGTGATGGACAGGGTGGCGGATGCAGAGGAGGATTCAAGGCCTTGTAGGATTGTCCTGGCAAATCCTGCGCGCGCTTTGGAGTTTTAATCCAATTTGCAATGTTTGGTGAAAGTTTGTATAGTTGACCATGTAGCTGCTTCCATAATGGAAGCTGTGTCCATGTCTTTTTGGAAGGCCTTGGAATTGGCAACTGTTCTTGTGGAGTGAGCCTTAACACCAACCAGAGATGTTTATCCATGGTGTTGAGTAGCAAAAACAGATTGCCTTTCTTATCCAGGATGCAATGGTCTTGTTTGGTGACTGGCTTGCACAATGCCCTGGGGTGTAAAGATAGAGTTGTTTGGATTTCCTAATGTCTTAATCTTGACCAAGTAAAATCTCAGTTGTCTGTGGACATCTAGGGAGTGGTGTAAACTCTCCCTTTGGTTACTGGGAGAGGGGAAAAAAAATGGGTAGGTGAATGGATTGATTCAGAGAGAAGTCATGGACTACCTTGGGCATGAAGAAAGGGTTAGTTCTGACAGTGACTCTGTCCCTGTGAAAAATGGTGCAAGGTGAGCATGCCATTAAGGCTTGTAACTCGGAAACCCTTCTGGCAGAAGTAACAGCCACTAAAGTACAGTTTTGTACCATAAATGTAGATGTTAGAGTGCTAATACAGCTGCAGTCATAACAGATGGGTTTCTCCTGCCGTCAGGCGGGTCCTCGGTCGGCCGAATTCCAAAGTCTAGGTCCGGCGTCGGTTGTCGTCACTTCTTCCCTGACGTCAGTGCGACAGGTGTATAAAAGAACCAGCCGACGCCATTTTCTTCAGTTTTTCTTGCCCCAGATGTCAGGTGCCCCCAGAAGGAAGACAATACATACATTTATGTAATAATGCAATGAAATATAATCATAAAACAGTAGCTGCAAGCAAATGCACCATAAATGAATACCCCAATCAAGTTGTATGAGGAGGCGTTAGCCAACAGGCCTGTCCCAAGAGGGGAAGGAGGGAGGGAAACCTGGACTGCAGCTGTATTAGCACTCGAACATCTACATTTACGGTAGGTACAAAACTGTACTATGTTCATCGTGCATACAGCTGCAGTCATAACAGATGGGTAGAATCCCAAAGCTAAAAAAGGGGTGGTAGGCACTAGGTGGAACTAGGAGGAGCCAGGATGCCCTGCAAGACTGCAGTGGCAAAGCCTGCTCTAGTTTTGGAGTATAATGGTAGGTGGTAGTGCTTGGAGAAGGTATGCACAGAACAGTGGCTGCTTCCAAAATATCTTTGGTAGGAACTCCTCTGAGGAAAGCTGCAGAGGTAGCTGTGGCCCTTGTGGAGTGAGATCTGATGCCTGCAGGCACAGTTTTACCATGAAGAGAGTAACAAAAGCGTATGCAGTGGGCTATCCATTTTGAGATGGTCTGTTTGGAAATTGGCTTCCCTTGAGCTCCTATAGTATAGGACACAGAGTTGTTCTGATTTTCTGAAAGGCTTTGTTCTGTCCAAATAATAACGCAGCTGTCTGTGGATGTCCAAGGAATGTAGTAGTCTCTCCCCTTTGTTTTGAGGATTAGGGTAAAAGGTAGGCAAGTGGATAGCCTGATTCAAAGCTACCCTGGATACCACCTTTGGCATAAAGGACGGATTGGTTCGTAAGGAAACTCTGTCCTGATGGAAAATAATAAAAGGCTGCACGGCCATGAGGACTTGTAGTTCCGATACCCTGTGAGCTGAGGTGGTGGCCAGAAGGAAAGTTGTTTTCCAGGACAAATATTGCAAATCCATTGAGGCAGCTGGCTCAAAAGGAGGCAAGGTCAGCTTTTCTAGAATGAAATTGAGGTCCCAAGCAGGTATTGGTGGTTTCCTTGGGGGTTTTATATTCTTAGCCCCTCTCAGGAACTGTCTTAAGAGGGGATGAGAGAATACAGGAGGATCAGTGTTGTATTCTGCAGAAATGGCTGAGGCATGGATTTTGATGGAGGAGAATGAAAGTCCACTGCTTAGCAGCTCAGCTAGATACTGTAATATTTGAGGTAAATTCAGTATTCCAGGATTCTGGCCCTTTTTCTCATTCCAGGCACAAAACCGTTTCCATTTTGCGGAGTAAACTTTTCTAGTAGACGGCCTTCTGGCCTCCAAAATTACATCCTGCACCTCCTTGGAGAGTAGGGTCTGTTGTGAAGTTAAGGAATCTTCCATGCGGCCAGATTGAGTGTTTTCAGCCAACTGTGAAGAGTTTTGAAGCTGTGCTGAGTCACAAGAAGAGGCATTAGAGGTAGGGTCCATGGTGGGGAATGCGTCAGGCTTCTCAGGAGTGGGTGCCAGTGCTGTCTTGGCCAGTCTGGAGCAATAAGAATCATCTCTGGTCTGTCTGCTCTGGTTTTTAATAGAACTTTGGGCAGCAGAGGAAGAGGTGGAAAGGCATAAACCGTCAGTGTTGTCCAACTGAAAGAGAGCGTCCACTCTCCAGGCCTGTGGATGAAAAGTCCTTGAGCAGAATTGTGTCAATTGGTGATTTTTGTGGGAGGCAAAGAGATCTATGTCTGGCCTTCCCAATGCTTGAATTATCTCTGTAAAAACTTGAGGATGTAACTTCCATTCGTGTGGATCTGTCATATTTCTGTTTAGGTTGTCTGCCAGCATGTTTTCCTTGCCTGGCAAGTACTGTGCTTGAAGTTTGATTTGTAATTCCAGAGCCATGTTCCAAAGTGACATGGCCAGCCTGCATAGGGGGTATGAATGTGTTCCTCCCAGTTTGTTTATGTACCACATTACTGTGGTGTTGTCTGTCCTTATCAATAGTTGACCTGGATGCAGAAGGTCTTTGAAAGCTATAACAGCATTTATTACTGCTAGCATTTCCTTTTAATTGATGTGTAAGTGCTTTTCTTTTTGGGACCATTTGCCCTGAATGCACCGATCTGTCATGTGCGCCCCCCCAGGCGTAGTCCGAGGCATCTGTTGTGATGACTTGATTTGCTTGAGGCTTGTAGAATGGGATACCTGTGTTTCTTTGGCACGCTTGAGCCCACCACAGAAATTCCTTTTGAAGACATGCAATCAGTGGTATTATTGTTTCCAAACTGTGGCTGTGTTGAGACCATAGGTTTTTCAGGTACCATTGAAGTTTCCTCATATGCAGCTTTGCACATGGGATTAGTAGGATGCAAGATGCCATGAATCCCAGAGCCTGCAGGATTTTCCTTGCAGTCAGCCTGGTGAAATTTGCTAGTTTTCTGAAGTATTGAGTTAGTTGCCCCTGTTTCTCTGGCGTGAGGTAGGTCATCTGGGTGTGTGTGTCCAAGTTGGCACCCAGGAAAATTATTTTTTAAGAGGGCATTAGCCTTGATTTCTTTTTGTTGACTGTGTATCCCAGAGAATTCAACAACATTATTACAAAAGCCAGATGTTTCAGAAGTATGTGCTTGCTGTCCGCTTGGATCAGGCAGTCGTTCAAATATGGGTATATTTGTATCCCTTGAAGTCTGCAGTAGGCAATTACTGATGTCAGGCATTTCGTGAATACTCTGGGCGCAGTAGATAAGCCAAAGGGCAATGCAGAGAATTGATAATGGGTTGAACCTGCAAGAAATCTGAGGTATCTTCTGCAATCTTGTCTGATTGGGACATGCAGGTATGCCTCCTTGAGGTCCAATGTTACCAGCCAAGACTCCTTGCCCAGCATGGAAAGAAGCTGCTGTAATGTGAGCATCCTGAATTTTGGCACGAGTAAAAATGTGTTTAGGATTGATAGGTCCAAAATAGGTCTCCAATCTTTTCCCTTCCTTGGTACCAGGAATAGTCTGGAATAAAAACTTTGACCTTGTTCTTGTGTTGGTACCTCTTGAATAGCTTTCATGTCCATGAGATCTGAAATTTGTCTTTGCCCTTTGATTGTGTGGCAGGTTTGGCATGCCTCTCATTTTTGGAAGGGTGTGAAAATGGAATCTGTAGCCTCTGTTTATAATGTCCAGGATCCATTTGTCTTTTGTGACAATATGCCAATTTTTCGAAAATAATGCCAGTTTTCCACCTACAGGTGCTGCCATTTGAGCCTTGTTTGGCATGCAAAGGGAAAAGTCATTGGGTTTGCTTTCTGAATGGCTGTGAACTATCCTCACCACCTCTTTGTGTAGGAGCTTGCCATTGTCTGCCTCTAAACGATCCTTGAGATTGCCCTCTGCCCCTCGGGCGCCTGTATCTCCCTCTTTGGGGTCTGTCCATGGCTGGAAAGGACCAATTTTTGGAAGGCCAATTTCTACTGAAACGTGGAGGTTGTACCTGTAGGAAACCTTTCACTGTTTGCATTGATTTAGCCTTTTCCTCCATTTTCTTTAATACCTCCTCAGCTTTAACACCAAATAATACATCTTTTTGTACAGGGGGCATCTAGTAATTTAGCTTTGACATATTCTGGTAAGGTTTGCTCCTTGAGCCAGGCATGTCTACGTATGACTGATCCTGTAACAGCAGCTCTACAAGAGGCCTCTAGAGCATCAAAACCATGCATCAAATCCTGCAACTTATTCAAGTCTGGTTGTTCAGGTTGTGACATTTTGCTTCTCAACTGTGATAACAGAAACTGTTGGTACTTTAACATATGGAACTGGCAGTTTAATGCCCTCATGGTTAAGGTGGCCGAGGTGTATACCTTTTTCCCCCACCTTTCTAAAGCTCTGGAATCTCTCTCTGAAGGTAATGGATTTTTAGCAGAGGAGGCCTTAATTCCCTTGGGGCCCTGTGAGATAGTTTCTTCAGCCGCATGGCTTTTGTATAAGAATTGGTGCGAGTCAGGAACCCGGTAGTACCTGTCAGGCTTGACTGGGGCTGGAGGTAAAGAGTCTGGGTTAAGGCAGGCCTCCGAATATACATCATCTAGAATGTCTAAGACAGGAGGTATAGCCAGAGGCCTGTTCGGAGGGAGCAAGAGAAAATCCCTAAGCCTTTTCTTGGAGTCTGAGTACTCTTGGCCTTCCAGTGGAAGTGTTCCCTCTAGGTATGCAAGGTTTCCCCAAAAGAGTAATCCTTAGGGGGGGGGGGAGACAGAGGGAATGGACTCCTCTGCATCAGAATCTTCAAAAGGGGAGTATGAATGTTCCTGTTCATCAGAGTGCTCTGAAATAATGGAGGCCTGGTCCGAGGAGGGGGATTCTTCCTCCACTCTGGGCCTTGTCCGGGGGGGGGGGGGTTTGAGAACCCCTGATAAGAGTAATCAAATCCTCAACCATTTTGAGCATCTGTTTTTTTAGGCATGGGGCCTGGAGAAGGGCCCTGTGGAGCTTGTCTCTTAGAATGCATGGCTGCTTTAGACTTAATGAAAGCCTTGATGGAAAAAGAAGAGGAAGGCCTGAAGACACCTTGAGAGGTGGCAGACCTGTCTAAACTCTGAGTTTCACCACCTAGAGTGGCTTCGGTATCGGTAGTCTGGGTGTGGGCCGAGGAGCCTGCGATCTCGGGTACAGTAGACACCGCCAATGAAGTGTCGTCGGTGGTCAGGGGCTGCGTAGGCGCCTCACTGAGAACCAGACCACCTGTAGTAGGCTTTGGCGTCGTGTCGGTAGAAGCCGCGGACCTCGTATGTCGGTCCTGCGTCTTTTACTCAAAACTGGAGTTGGAGTACCCGACGACATAATGTAATTACATTTTTTGCCAAAATAATGTTGGGCGAACTCCGCCCGACGCTTAATGGTGCGTCTGTTGAATGTAGCACAAAAACGACAGGCCGAGACGTCATGGTCTGGGCCTAAGCAAGGAATGCAGAGGGAATGAAAATCCTTATGCGGTATTTGCTTCCCACATGAAATACAATTATTAACTTTGTCTGACATCGGTCTGAGGCAAGAAAAGTTTCCCCAACGGGGTACTTCGTTTTCAAGAAGACTTCAGTTGCAAAATTTTCGTAATCTCAGGAGCTGGCCGACCGGCACTTGTGAACTGCTTCTGCTTCGGGCACCGCGTGGCAAGAAAGACTGAAGAAAATGGGGTCGGCTGGTTCTTTTATACCCCTGTCGCAATGACGTCAGGAAGAAGCGTCTACAACCGACGCCAGACCTAGACTTTGGAATTCGGCCGACCGAGGACCCGCCTGACGGCAGGAGAACCCATCCGTTATGACTGCAGCTATATGCACGATGAACATCAGTAATGTTTCCAAGTATAAAACTGTAGAGATGCTGTATTAGCCGGTTCGAAGGGGGGCTGGGAGAGTTTTTCCAGGATGAAGTTCAAGTCCCATGGAGGAGGGATAGGCTTCTTAGGTGGTCTGATGTGTAAGACCCCTTTAAGGAAGAGTTTCACATGTAGCCTGGCTAACAAGGGAGGATCTAGAGGTAAACAGGCCGATAATGCGGAGAGGTGCACTTTCACTGATGAATAGGAAAGTCCACCCTTTATAAGCAGACACATATATGAGAGGACTAGGGGGTGTCAGCCTCGTAAGGGTCCCTTTCCTATCCCAGACAACACTGAGTCAATTTTTCCCATTTAGCCAGGCATGACTTTCTAGTAGTGGGTTTCCTGGCCTTCCTCAGGACCGATAGCACGCCCTCTGAATAGTGGTGTCTGAATGAGGTTAGTAATTTTATCACCCAGAGTCAGGGATAGGATTTGCAAGTGTGGGTGTAGGAGAGCTCCTTTGTCTTGTGTCAGAAGATCCACCTTGTGGGGTAACTTGCAGTGACTGCCCTTGGCTAAATTGTACAGAAGGGGAACACCTTGAGAGGTCCTGTGAGATAGTTTCTGGGTCAGCCGCATGGCTGCCTTGGCCAGTAGGGAGTCACTAGCAAGATTTTTGGTTTGTCCCTCCTGATTTTCAGGAGGACTTTCTGAATCAGAGGGAAAGGGTGGGGGGCATACAGGAACTTCCCCTCCCAGGTGAAACTGAAGGCATCTACTCTACAAGCTAAGGGGGAGTAAGTCTTTGTACAGAAGGTCTGCAGCTGCCGGTTCTGGGGGGAGGAAAGTAGGTCTATTTGTGGAGTGCCCCACTGGTGGACTATGTCTAGGAAGACTGTCCTGTCCAGCATCAACTCGTGTTGTGGAGAGGGTGTTGTGAAGAGGATGTTCTGCTCAGATCTTGCTTGCTTGCTTGTTTCTCCTGCGAAGGGATGTAGCTGGCCTGCAGAGATAGGTTGTGTTGGGATGCTAGGTCCCAAATTAGTACAGCTAGCCTGTACAACTGATATGCCTTGGTACCTCCCTGTTTACTGATGTACCATAACACAGTGGTACTGTCCGTCACTATCAGCAAAGACCTGGTAGCAGTAGGGTTAGGGAGGTCTGTAGAACTAAAAGAACTGCGGTAATTTCTTTTACATTGATGTGTTTGGTTTTCATAGCAGGTTTGGACTCTGTAGGAGTGCAAGGTGGCTCCGCAACCAGAGTCTGAGGCATCTGTATGCAATATTTGTGTAGCTTGATGGGGCTGCAGTGGAAGCCCCGGATTTAGTTGTACTTGTTGGATCCACCAAATGATTTCCTTTTTTAAATAGGGAAGAACTTGTTCCAAGTTATTCTGGTGTTGTGACCAGATATTTTTGAGGTACCATTACAGTTTTCGCATATGTATTCTGGCCAGTGGTAGCATGGGAATGGTTGCTGCCATCAATCCCAGGAGTCAAAGGAATTGCCTTGCAGTGACTGTCTGCGATGGCAAGACTTCCTGGAAGTGGGAAATTAAGAGACAGGCTTTCATTCGTTCTGTACTGATTCTGCAACCCAGGAATATCTTGCCCTCGTCTGGGTTCAGGGAGGACGTCTTGAGGTTTGGGGTGAACCTTAAAACTTTGTAGTAGGGACATAGCGAAGTGTAGATGTTTTAAAGGACAACAATGGGATATTAAAAGCAGATTGCTCAATCTGCTGTCTCTTAGACCCGGTTCGTTGATACAGCCTCGAAAAATCTCTCATGTAGCTTTAAAAACAAATCCACTCAACTGTTTTCCCTGTTAGGCTTCCTACCTTTCTGTACTGTTTCTTTCACTTTGAAAACAAAGTTGAAAAATCTCTGGCTCTGAAATGATGTCACATCTGCCAGAGCTCTTGCTCTAGCTACCTGGACGTTTCCTTCCCCCAAAGTGAAGTAAATCCCTGCCTGATTTGCATGCTGTACAGAAAAGCCAGTGGACCTCCCACATTGTGATGTCAGAGCTGCCTTGCCCAGCCCACTCAACCTAGCAAAAAATGTCAAACTATAATCTCACTTTTCTGAAGAGCCCTACCAATATGTGACAAAGTACAGGCAGAAGCACAATAACAGCTGCAAAAACTAAGAGCATAAATTTGCAATGACCATGTGTAGAAATTAATTGCATGTTTTTACATAAGAAGCAGATGTCTATCAATTAATCAACAACACTATATCAGATAACAAGAAGTAAGCAATACCGTAATTTTCTTAAATTACCACTGTGGGTGCCATCATGAAAGTCTGAAATATTTTGTGTTTACAGTGCATCATTTGTTAGCTATTTAACCAAACAGGAAGGGAAAATAAGTGCGAGTTTGATGCTTTGCAAAACAGTGATTATTCCCAGTGCTATTGAGCTTGGTTCTAAATCTGACAAGAGGAGTGCAAAAAAAAAATAAATAAATAAAACTCCCACTGTAAGGAAGGAAAGGCTGACAAGAAAACAGTACATTAGTCTGGTCACCTGCTGAGAGCTATCACATGCAGATAAAGGGTCAAATTCCCCTTAGGGGAGGGGAGATACCATGAACTAGTTTTCAACCTTCACAAAAGAAATCAAGCAATAAAATCCACGTTTCAATTCTGTTCTGTAGCATTTGCACTGCTTGTGTTTGAAGTAATCATTGAAACAGGATAACATTTTAACCAAAAGTAGGTGACTGTAACACAGCAGTGAATGCCTGTAAAACTAGTGGAATGACAGGAGCTTTAGGGAAAAACGTGGCAGATCTGATGCATTTTTTGGAGACAAACAATGCATTCTGGGATACTTACAGAGGCAGACTAAACAGAATTATTTCAAGATGCCAGACCCCATGTGGTCAGAGTCAGAAATTGCATATAAAAATATCTAAAAAGCTTTAAATAATCCCAGAGTGGTGTTAAAATATAGAAAACACCAAACCATGATGAAATAAAATGTTAAAGTCTGTGGGTGCGGTTGTCCTTTAAGAGGGAATCTTCTGACTGTGCTAAGGATGTCGTCCAGATATGGGTAAATCTGGATTCCTTTAGTCCTGCAGAAGGTAATGGCTGGAGCTAGACACTTTGTAAACACTCTTGGGGCAGTGGACAAGCCAAAGGGCACAGCCATAAATTGGAAGTGCGAGGATGGTCCAGAACAGTCCAGGTCTGTTGCAGGTCGACAGAAGTTGTGGGAGGAGACGGCACTGTTTTTTTTTTTTGGGGGGGGGGGGGATTTGTTTCCAGGAGAAAGTACCCTTTTTGCATAATGGTTAACACCCATTGGTCTTTGGTGATTTTCTGCCAGAGGGGGAAACAGTGGGTGAGGCAAGCTGAGAAAGGCAGATGAGCCAAGCAGTCAGGCATTATTGGGGCCTCCCCTGTCCTGAAAAGGCTGTCTAGGGTAATGAGGTGGGCCAGTGGGCTTGGATGAGGAATGCGTTCCTCTTCTGGGTCTGGAGGAGGAGGCAGCAGAATGCAGGTTACGCCTAATAAAGGTGGTCTTACCTGGGTAGTTCCTATAAAATTTGGGTATAGGGGATACCAGGAGAGGTTTAATATCCTGTAACTATTTGCTTTTTTCTTGCAGATTCTTAAATAGGTCTGCAGATTGCTTTCCAAAGAGGAAGTTGAGATCCAGGGGAGCGTCCAAGATTTTGGACTTAGACTCCAGAATCTGCCAGAGGATTTCAAGCCAAGAACATCACCTAAGGACGGATGCTGATGCTGCAGAGCGAGCAGAAGCTTGCACAGCATCGTAGCTGCATCTTATAGAATGTCTAGCCACAATGTGCTAAGGACAATTTGGAGGAGATCTGTCTTAATGGGACTGTCAGGAATTGAAACCAGCATAGGAGGTGGTTTGGGATACTAAGTCCAGGGCATACTTGGTCATGTGTGTTTGACAGTTAATGGTTCTGAAGGCCAAAGTGGCAGAAGTGTACACCTTCTTGCCTATCCTATCCATGGATTTGCTATCTTTATCCATGGGCAATAGGGAGACAGAAGGTAGCAACCTAGACTGTTTATCAGGGGCAGTGGCAATCACTTCTGGGTCTGCGCTAAGGGAGGCTTTGAGGAATTTTTGTTCCTCTGGCACCTTGTAGAAGTGGTTTGGACACCTGGTGCAGGAGGCTGAGTCAGGAGTTTTAGAGGCTGCAGTAAGAACAGGAGGTGCAGCTGAATAGGAGGGGGGACTCCACGTGCACCAGTTCAAAGTATCTTTTTTGGGTTTCTGTCATTTGCGAAGTATCCCACTTGAAATGGTCTCTCATTCTGGTGATGGTTTCACCAACTGTACTGTCTTCAGGTGGAGAATCCCCTTCCACTGAATCTTAATCAGGAGAGTAATATTCCTTGGGAGAAGCAATCTGGGATGCATAAGAGATGGATTCATGTGAGGAAGAGTAGGTAGATTCATGTTCTTCTTCTTCCTCAAGGAGGAGAGCCATGGGAATAGAAAAAGCAGAGGTAGGCTAGGGCTTAACAGAGGCAATGTAGTTGTGGGTGAGGCAAAAGGCCTAAGGGCCATAAATGCCTGCATAAGAGGAGGTGAAGGCCTCCCAGTCAGGAGGGACTTTAGAAGCAGGCATAATAAGTTTTGTTTTTTGATTCTTTTTGGTTGGAGTCTAGAGCTGGGTTTTGCAACAGCTGTATCAGAGGTCTAGATCCCAGTCGAAAGAAGCACCGAATCTGGTTCCCCCACGACATCGACACAGGTCAGTGTCTGAGAAAGCTCTGTGGACGTGCTGGACGTTGGTTGTGCAGTGGCCTCTGTGTGGGAGGTCGATGCAGCCAACAGATCCGCCGAACACTCTTCAACTTCTACAAAATCGGAAGTTGGCAGGGAGTCCGGGTGTAAAACGGCAGGCGATGAAGGCCTAGGCATCTTGGCCTTCTTACGCGGAGGTTCTTGGGCAGCCTCCAAAGCGGGATCTGTCCTGAGAGCCAGACGATGGTTTTCTAAATAAAGGTTTAAAGCTGCCAGATGGCTACGTAAGGTCCTGGGCACAAAGGACTTACAAATATGGCAGAAGTTATGGTCATGATCCTGGCCTCAGCAGAAAACACATTTGTCATGGGCGTCCTTATGGGGAATTTGGTGGCTGCATTGGTACTGTCCCTTTTTTCCTGACATCAGCTGAAAGCTGCAAAAACCAGCCTAAGCAATGTGAAGATCGATAAAATATTAGAAATACAAGAAACCCAACGGGTTACTTATCTATTGTCAATCCGTCTGGAGAGCGATCGTACGATGCAAAGTCATCTGCAGCTGAAAAGTTCTGAGGACTGAGCGTGCAGATATCGCATATAAGGTCCCTGGTTTATGGCCCTATGTTTGATGTCCCACGCAGCTGCAACAGCCAAGCTGAAGCTTTTGTATAGGAGCCGACGTACGGATCGCCTGAAGGCAGGAAATCCCACACCAAGAATACTGCAACATAGGAATAGAAGGACATCTGATAATAGAGTGCTCTGATAAAGTACAGTTGTGTACCTACCATAAATGTAGATGTTAAGTGTATTCACTGTTGCAGTCATTACTCTTGGGTTATCCTGCTGGCAGGCTACCCGCAGTCGGCCAGAATTCCAAAGTCTAGGTCCGGCATCAGTTGCAGTCGCCTCTTCCCTGACGTCAGTGCGCCAGGGGTATAAAAGATGCAGCCGACGTGATTTTCTTCAGTTTTTCTTGCCCCAGATGTCAGGTACCCCAAATAGGTAGGCTGAAAAATATACCAATAAGAAATGCATGCACAAAACTAACATTTCCTTCATCTACAAACAAATGCACCAAAAAGGTTGTATAGGATAGAGAAATGCAGATATGTCCCAGCAAAGAGAAGGGGGATGGTGGGTGGGTAACCTGGACTGCAACAGTGAAAACACTAACATCTACATTTATGGTAGGTAGACAACTGTACTATGTTCATCGTGTTTCACTGTTGCAGTCATTACTCTTCGGTAGAATCCCAAAGCCGAGGATGGGTGGCTGGGCTAAATAGGATTAGGAGAGGCTATGAGGCCCTGCAGAACTGCAGTGGCGAAGCCTGTTCTGGACTTGAGGAGAGAGGCAAGTGGTAGTGCTTTGTAAAGGTGTGCACTGAATTCCAAGTTACAGCCTCTAAGATTTCTTTGGTTGGTACTCCTCTGAGGAAGGCTGCTGAAGTGGCTGCTGCTCTGGTGGAATGAGGCCTAATGCCCTTAGGCACTGATTTGCCATGTTGAAAATAGCAGAAACGGATAGCATATGACACTAAAAGTTGCTCAGTCTTTCTGAAAGCTTTAGTTCTGTCCAAGTAGAAGCACAACTGTCTGTGTATATCCAAAGAATGCAGAATTTTCTCACCCTTGTTCTGTGGATTTGGGTAAGAGGTAGGCAAGTGAATGGTTTGGTTGAAGGCCACACTGGACACCACCTTAGGCATAAATGTAGGGTTTGTCCTCAGAGAAACCCTGTCTGGATGAAAAATGATGAAAGGTTCCACAGCCATAAATGCTTGTGACTCACCTTGCAGAGGTTATAGCTAGGAGCAGAGCTGTTTTCCAGGATAAGAATTTTATATCTGCTGTTGATGCTGGCTCGAAAGGAGGCAGTGTGAGTTTTTCACAAACCTAATTGAGGTCCCAGGCCGGAATTGGTGCTCTCCTTGGAGGCCTAATGTTTTTGGCCCCTCTGAGGTACTGCCTTATTAAAGGATGAGAAAAAATAGGTGGCTCCGTATTGTAATGTGCTGAAATGGCAGAGGCACGAATCTTAACTGATGAGAAGGAAAGGCCTTTGTTCAGCATCTCAGTTAGGTATTGTAAAATCTAAGGAATATTTGGTACAGAAGTGTCAATGCCTTGTTCCCGGTTCCAAGCACAGAATCTCTTCCATTTTTCTGCATACGATTTTCTGGTACTGGGCCTCCAAGATAACATCCATAACAGCTTTTGAAAGAGGAGTGTTCTGAATGGCTACATTATCCGTCATGCTGCCAGATTTAAGGTCCTGAGTTGGCTGCACAGGATCTGATTGTTTTGTTGGGTCAGCAAGTGAGAAGTTTGAGGCAATATCCATGCTGGACCTTGAGACAAGCTCTTTAGGATTGGGTACAAGTGCGGGTGTGGCCAGTCTGGGGCAATCAATCAGAATCATTTTTGGCTTCTCTTGTCTGACCTTTAGGAGTACTCTGGTAAGGACAGGCAGAGGGGAAAAGCATATACTGTTAGACTTTTCCAGCTGAATGATAGGGCGTCCACTTTCCATGCTTGCCTGTGATAAATCCTTGTGCAAAATCTCTGCAATTGACAGTTGTGAGGGGAGGCAAATAGATCTTTGTCTGGGCATCCCCATTTCCTTATTATCATGCTGAAGACTTGTGGATCCAGTTTCCATTCTTGGGGATCCAGGAGGTTTCTGCTTAGTTCGTCTGACAGAGTATTTGTTTTTGCTGGCAGGAATTTGCTTGCAGTTGAACTTGAAAAGCCAATGCTGTGTCCCACAAGATCATTACTTGTCTGCAGAGGGGGTAGGAGTGTGTACCTCCCTGCTTGTTTATGTACCACATGACAGTAGTGTTGTCTGTCTTTATCAGTAACTTTCCTGGATGAAGCAAGTCCTTGAAAGCTGTCAGGGCATTTTGAACAGCTAGCATCTCTTTTTGATTGATGTGAAGATGCATCTGGTTTGCAGGCCATGTGCCCTGAATACATTTTCCTGCCATATGGCCCCCCCCAGGCATAATCTGATGCAGCCGTTTTCAGTGTCTGTCTGGCTGTGGGTAAACTGAATGGCTTCTGCCCACCATCGAAACTCCTGCTGTAGGCAGGGAATGAGTGCAATTACTGTCTCCAGGCTGTGGCAATGCTGAATCCAAACACTTTTCAGATACCATTGTAGTTTCCTCATCTGCAGTCTGGCATATGGAATTAGTAGAATGCAGGAAGCCATGAAACCCAAGGCCTGCAGGATTTTCCTTGCAGATAAGTGGGCTTTTGTTGCCAATTTCTTGAAGTAAGTATTCAGTTGTTTTTGCTTGTCTGGCGTGAGATAAGCCATCTGGGCAATTGTATTTAAGCTTGCATCCAGGAATATTATCTCTTGAGAGGGCACTAGTTTTTTGATTTCTATTCGTTTACTGTGTACACTAGGCCAATTAGTAATCTTTTTACAAACGCCAGATGCTTTAGAAAAGTGTCTGTTCTCTGCTTGAATAAGGCAGTCGTCCAAGTAGGGATATATTTGAATTCCTCTGTCTGCAAAATGCAATTACTGGTGCCAGGCATTTTGTGAAGACCCTGGGCGCAGCAGATGAGACAAAGGGCAGTGCAGAGAATTGGTAGTGCATTGAGCCAGCTATGAATCGGAGGTATCTTCTGCAGGATTGTCTGATTGGGACATGCAGGTATGCCTCTGAGGTCCAAAGTTACAAGCCAAGTCTTCTTGCCCAGCATGGGCAGAAGTTGCTGCAGTGTCACCATTTTGAATTTTGGAATGTCCAGAAAATTATTTAGAATAGACAGGTCCAGTATTGGTCTCCAGGTTTTGTCCTGAGTACCAAGAAAAGTCTTGAGTAAAATCCTTGTCCCTGCTCTTGCTGTGGTACACTCTGAATAGCCCTCATGTCCATGAGAGATGAAATTTGCTTTTGTGCCTCTGCCCATTGATTATGTGGCAGGTCTGGCATACCTTTTGCCTTTGGGAGGATGTGAAAGTGGAACCTGTAGCCCTGAGAAACAATATTCAGTACCCATTTGCCCTGGGTGATCATGTGCCAATTTTGCGAGAAAAGTGCTAGCTTTCCCCCTAAGGGTGCTGCCAAAAGGTAAGTGCTTGGCATTGGCTGTGGGAAGTCATTGGGACCGTTTCCTATATGGTTGTGATTTGTCTACTCCACTTTTGGAGGCAGAAGCACCCCATTTTTTAGGCCTGTATGAGCCTTGGGGCTGAGATCTGCCTCTAGGGCGTCTGGATCTGCCTCTTTGTGGCCTGTCTGACACTAGAAAGGACCAATTC
Organism: Protopterus annectens; assembly: GCF_019279795.1. Taxonomy (NCBI): domain Eukaryota; kingdom Metazoa; phylum Chordata; order Ceratodontiformes; family Protopteridae; genus Protopterus; species Protopterus annectens. The sequence goes on from NC_056741.1 coordinate 1,193,899,870, forward strand.
TTAGAAGGCCAATTCCTGCTAAATCTGGGTGGCTGAACCTGTAAGAAATACTTTACTGTCTACATTGATTTCGCTTTATCCTCCATTTTCTTTTAACACCTCTTCTGCCTTAACACCAAACAAAGTATCATGCTGTAATGGAGCATCCAAAAATTAACATGATCAGGCAGACTCTGTTCCTTTAACCAAGCATGCCTTTGAATGACAGAGCCTGTAACTGCGGCCCTGCAAGAAGCCTCTAGTGAATCAAAACCACATTGCAAAGTATGCTTTCCCACTTGTTCAGCTGCATGCAATAAATAGTACAGTTTTGTAACTGCCAAAAATGTAGATGTTCAAGTGTTCACACTGCTGCAGCCATTACACTTGGGTTATCCTGCCGTCAGGCGGTCCCGCAGTCGGCCAGTGCCAAAGTCTTGGTCCGGTGTATACCTTCAGTTACAATTAAATACACCACAAAGGTTGTATAGGATAGAAAGGTATAAGTCCAGCTAGTAGGACAGAGGGGATGGAGGGAGGGTAACCTGGACTGCAGCAGTGTGAACACTCGAACATCTACATTTATGGTAGGTACAAAACTGTCCTATGTTCATCGTGTTACACTGCTGCAGTCATTACACTTGGGTAGAATTCCAAAGCTAAGGTTGGGTGGCTGGTCTATAGAGACTTAGGATTGGCTAGGAGGCCCTGCAGAACTGCAGTGGCAAATCCTGCTCTGGATTTAGAGTAAAGAGGCAACTGGTAATGCTTGGTAAAGGTGTGCACTGAACTCCAAGTTGCAGCCTCCAAAATTTCCTTGGTTGGTACTTCTCTGAGAAAGGCTGTTGGAAGTGGCCGTTGGCTCTGGTAGAATGTGGCCCAATGTTATTAGGAACTGATTTTCCATGCTGTGTGTAGCAGTAACTAATACAGTGTCCTATCCATTTGGAGATGGTCTGCTTTGAGATAGCCTTGCCCTGTGATCCTGCAGCATATGCTACAAACAGTTGGCTCAGTTTTCCTGAAAGCTTTTGTTTTGTCCAAGTAGAAGTGTAGCTGCCTGTGAATGTCCAAAGGGTGCAGAAGTTTCTCTCCTTTATTCTGGGGGTTTGGATAAAAAGTTGGCAAATTGATGGTTTAAGAGCCACACTAGATACCACCTTTGACATAAAGGTAGGGTTTGTCCTTAAAGAAACCCTGTCCTGATGAAAAATTATAAAAGGTTCCACTTCCAATGCCTGTAGCTCTGAGACTCTTCGTGCTGAAGTTACTGCCAAGAGCAGAGCTGTTTTCCATGATAAAAATTTTAGATCGGCTGTATTGGCTGGCTCAAAAGGTGGCAGGGTCAGTTTTTCCAAAACAAAATTGAGGTCCCAAGTTGGTGCTCTCTGGGGCTGTCTTATGTTTTTAGCCCCTCTGAGGTACTGCTTTAGCAAGGGATGAGAGAATCAAGGAAGATCCGTGTTGTAATGTGCTGAAATGGCAGAGGCGTGGAATCTTAATTGATGAGAAGGATAGACCTTTGTCCAGCATCTCAGTTAAGTATTGTAAAATCTGAGGAATGTTTGGGACAAGAGGGTCAAGGCTTTGAGCCTGGTTCCAGGCACAGAATCTCTTCCATTTTTCTGAGTAAGATTTCCTGGTGCTAGGCCTCCTGGCCTCCAAAATGACATCCATAACAGATTTAGAGAGAGGTGTTGCATGTTTGACTAATGAATCTATCATGCAGCCAGGTTTAGGGTTTTGAGCCGACCGTGCAGGATCCAATTGTTTTGTCGAGTCAGAAGGTGTGAAATTTGAGGCAAAATTCATGGTGGGCCTTGAGCAAAGTTCTTTAAGATTGAGTACCAGTGCTGGTGTGGCCAGTCTGGAGCAATCAGGATCATCTGTGTTTTTTCTTGTCTGGCTTTTAGGAGTACCTTAGAAAGGAGAGGCAGTGGTGGGAAGGCATAAACGTTTAGGCTTTTCCAGCTGAACGAAAGAGCATCCACTTTCCATGCTTGTGTGTGGTAAGTCCTTGTGCAGAATTTTTGTAGTTGGCAATTCAGTGGGGAGGCAAAAAGATCTATGTCTGGGCATCCCCATTTTTGCGTTACCATGCTGAAGATTTGTGGATTCAATTTCAATTTCAATTTGTGAGGGTCCATGATATTTCTGCTTAGATAGTCTGCCAGAGTATTTTTCTTTCCTGGCAGGAATTGTGCTTGCAGATGAACTTGATAAGTTAGAGCTGTGTTCTACAAAGGTCATGGATTGTCTGCATAGGGGATAAGAATGAGTGCCCCTTGCTTGTTTATGTACCACATTACTATGGTGTTGTCTGTCTTTAATAATAATTGGTCCTTGAAAGCTGTTAAGGCATTTTGAGCAGCCAACATCTCTTTTTGATTGATGTGAAGATGCATTTGGTCTGTGGTCCACTTGCCCTGAATACATTTTCCTGCCATGTGTGCTCCCCAGACGTAATCCGAATGAAAGAGTGAAAGGCTGACCCTTGTTGAGGTGACATGCCTGTGCCCACCATCGAAACTCCTGTTGTAGGCAGGGAATTAATGGTATTACTGCTTCTAAATTGTGAGTCTGTTGAGTCCAAACACTTTTTAGGTACCACTGTAATTTCCTCATATGCAGTCTGGCATATGGAATTAGTAATATGCAGGATGCCATGAATCCCAGGGCCTGCAGAATTTTTCTTGCAGGGAGATGGGACTTTTTTGCCAGTAATTGAAAATATTCAGTCAGTTGTCCTTGTTTGTCTGGCGTGAGATAAGCCATCTGGGCTGTTGTATTTAAGCTGGCACCCAGGAATATCTGTTGTGAGGGCACTAGTTTTGACTTCTTTTCATTTACTGTGTACCCTAGAGAAATTAGAAACCTTTTTACAAACGCCAGATGCTTTAGAAGAATGTCCTTTCTCTGCTTGAATGAGGCAGTCGTCGTTTGAGAGAAAAGTGCTTTTTGTCTGCAAAATGCAATTACTCGTGCCAGGCACTTTGTAAAGACCCTGGGCGCAGTGGATAAGCAAAAGGGCAGTGCAGAGAATTGGTAGTGCATTGTACCAGCTTTGAATCTGAGGTATCTTCTGCAATCTTGTCTGATAGGGACATGCAGGTATGCCTCTGAGGTCCAAAGTAACGAGCCAAGCCTTCTTGCCCAGCATGGGAAGAAGCTGCTGTAGCGTCAACATTTTGAATTTCGGAACATCCAGGTAAGTATTTAGAGTTGAAAGGTCTAGTATGGGTCTCCAGGCTTTTTGTCCTTTCTGGGGACCAGGAAGAGTCTTGAGTAAAATCCTGGTCCTTGTTCCTGCTGTGGTACTTTTTGAATAGCTCTCATGTCCATGAGGGCTGAAATTTGTTTTTGAGCCTCTGCTCATTGATTTTGTGGCAGGTTTGGCATTCCTTTTAGCCTTGGTAAAGTGTGAAAGTGGAACCTGTAACCTTGAGACACAATATTCAGAACCCATTTGTCTTGGGTGATCGTTTGCCAATTTTGAGAGAAAAGTGCTAGTTTTCCCCACTAAGGGGGCTGCCAAAAGGGAAGTGCTTGGCATACGAAGGGGGAAGTCATTGGGACCGTTTCCTGTAAGGGCGAGACTTGTCCTCACCTCCTTTTGGGGTTGAGGTACCCCACTGTCATTGTCTGTTAGAGCCTTGGGGTTGAGATCTGTCTCTTGGGTGTCTGTATCTGCCTCTCTGTGGCCTGTCTGACACTGGAAAGGACCAAGTCTTTGTAGGCCAATTTCTGCTAAAATCGAGGTGGCTGTACCTGTAAGAATTTGACTGTTTGCATAGATTTAGCTTTATCCTCCATTTTCTTTAACACCTCTTTTGCCTTAACACCGAACAAGGTATCATGCTGTAAAGGAGCATCCAATAATTTTGCCTTAACATGATCAGATAAACTCTGTTCTTTTAACCAAGCATGTCTTCGAATCACAGAACCTGTAACTGCGGCTCTACAAGAGGCCTCTAAAGAATCAAAACCACATTTCAGAGTATGTTTCCCACCTGTTCAACTGCATGCAATAAATCCTGCATTTCTTCATAGTCAGGAGCTTCTGAGCTTGCAAGCATTTTCTGTTTTAACAGAGCCATTAAATATTGCTGGTACTTAAGCATGTGAAACTGGCAATTTAAAGCCCTTGCTGCTAAAGTTGCAGAAGTGTAAACTTTCTTCCCCCATCTATCCAATGCTCTAGAATCTCGGTCAGAGGGGACTGGATTTTTTGCAATGGAAGCCTTAACCCCCTATGGGACCCTGGGAAATGGTTTCTGGGTCAGCAGAAGGGTTTTTATAAAGAAACTTATGAGAGTCAGGGACTCTAATACCCATCTGGCTTGGCTGGTGCAGGGGGCAAAGAATCAGGAGATAAGCTGGATTCAGAGAACACATCCACAATATCTAACACAGGCGGAATAGCCAGGGGCCTGTGCTGAGGCAATAAAAGGAAGTCCCTGAGCCTTTTCTTGGATTCTGAAGAATCCCGACTTTCCCAATGGAAATGCTCCCTCATGGTATGCAAAGTTTCCCCAAAAGAGTAATCCTCAGGAGGAGAGGCTGAAGGGATAGATTCTTCAGCATCACAGTCCTCATAGGGGGGTAGAGAGTATCCCTGGTCTGCAGAGGAATCAGAGGAAATGGACACCAGATCAGAGGAATCATAGTCTGTATCCTGCCTAGGCCTTTCCTCAGGAGGGGGATGGGAACCCCCGATTAGAGTAATGAGGTCTTTGGCCATTTTAAGCATCTGTTTCTTAGGCATGGATGACTGTCCAGGAGAATACTGTACATGCTTCTTTGTCTTTAATGGTGTTTCTGTCTTGCTTGTTGCTTTAATGGTAAGTTGTGAAAGTCTGAAAACGCCCTCAGAAGCTGATGCCTTCTCAGCAGCTCCAAACCCATCTGAGGGATTAGTTTCTGTAGGCCCAATACCTTGACTTTCCAGAGGCCTAGTCGTCTCCACGTGGGAGTCTGAGGCTTTGGCTCTGAAGTAGTGGGTGTCCGAGGCTGCGAAAGCCCCTCACTGAGAACCGGCGACTGGCGTAGAAGAGGCTTCGTCGGTTTTGGACCTCGGATGTCTGTCTGTATCCTTGTCTTTGCGTTTAAGAATTGCGGTAGTCAGTTGTTCCGACGGCATAGGGTAATTGAACCTTCGGCCAAAGTAGTACAAAGCAAAATTAAAATGTAGTTTTATAGTGCGTTTGTTAAATCTAGCACAAAACCGACAACTAGTGACGCCGTGATCAGGGCCTAAGCATGGAATACAGTAAGAGTGGAAGTCCTTATGGAGGTATTTGCTTCCCACAAGAAATACAATTATTAACTTTTTCTGACATCGGTCTGAGGCAAGAAAAAAAAGTTTCCCCAACGGGGTTACTTAGCTTTATTGAAGACTTCGATTCTGAAATTAGACTTCGAAAATCTCAGGAGTCGGCCGACCGGCACTTGCAAAAGTACAGTTTTGTACCTACCATAAATGTAGATGTTCGAGGATCCACATTGCTGCAGTCATAACCTGTGGGTAGTCCGCTGTCCTCGGTCGGCCCGAATACCAAAGAGTTAGGCTAGCGTCGGTCATGGCGCCCGGAGCTGACGTCAGTACGTAGTAGTACTTAAGCGCATGACCGACGTCATATCCTCAGTCTTTCTTGCCCCAGATGTCAGAAGGCCTTAAAAAGGAAAGGCCAGAGCCAAAATAGTAAATAACCAACAACCACAAGTGAGAAGATAACAATTATCCCAAAGGAAAAAACAGCAACCCCAAACAATAGAGGGGAAGGAGGGAGGGAAAATAGGACTGCAGCAATGTGGATCCTCGAACATCTACATTTATGGTAGGTACAAAACTGTACTATGTTCTTAGTCTCACATTGCTGCACTCATAACCTGAATCCCAAAGCAAAGGAAAAGGGAGGCTGGCAAACTAAAAAGCATTAGGAGCTGATAACATGCCCTGTAAAACTACAGTGGCAAATCCAGCCCTAGACTTGGAATAAAGAGGGAGATGGTAATGCTTAGTAAAAGTGTGTACTGAACTCCAAGTAGCTGCTTCCAAAATATCCTTAGTAGCTACCCCCCTCAAAAAGGCAGTAGATGTGGCAGTAGCCCTAGTGGAATGAGATCTGATCCCAGCAGGAACAGTCTTCCCATGATGAGAATAACAAAAAGCAATACAATGACCAATCCATTTAGAAATAGTTTGCTTTGAAACAGCTTTCCCTTGAGAAGCCAGAGCAAAAGAAATAAATAACTGTTGAGTCTGCCTGAACTCTTTAGTTCTGCTCAAATAATAACGTAGATGCCTGTGAATGTCCAAAGAATGCAAGATTTTTTCCCCCTTATTTTGGGGATCAGCATAAAAAGTAGGCAAATGAATAGACTGGTTCAAGGCCACATTAGAAATCACTTTAGGCATAAAAGTAGGATTAGTACGCAAAGACACCCTATCCTTATGGAATACCAGAAAATGTTCAACTGCCATGAGTGCCTGCAATTCAGAAACCCTCCTAGCAGAGGTAATGGCCAACAAAAAAGCAGTTTTCCAAGACAAAAACTTCAGCTCAGACGTAGCTGCAGGTTCGAAAGGAGGTAAAGTAAGCTTTTCCAACACAAAATTGAGATCCCAGGAAGGAGTAGGAGCTCTACGTGGGGGTCTTATATTTTTTGCCCCTCTAAGAAATTGCTTAACCAAAGGATGAGAAAAGAAAGGAGGGTCACAATCATAGTGAGCAGAAATGGCTGCTGCATGAACCTTCACAGAGGAAAATGACAAACCTTTGTCCAGTAATTCAGTAAGGTATTGTAGCGTAAAACTCAAATTAGGAACTGAGACATCAAAGCCTTTTGCTGTGCTCCAAAGAAAAAATCTCCTCCATTTATCAGCATAAACTTTTCTAGTACTGGGCCGCCTGGCTTCCAAAATGACATCTAAAACCTGTTGAGGAAGCTGAGACCCCACAGGCTCTAAAGCAGAATACGCCAGGCTGTTAGGTGCAGGGACTGCACCCTGACATAGAGCAAATGATTGCTTGACTGGGACAAGTGAGGAATCTGTGGCAAAGGCCAAGGAGGCTCCTGAATTAAACTCCTCAGCAGAAGATACCAGTGCTGACGTGGCCAATCTGGTGCTATTAGAATCATGCAAGGCTTGTCCCTCCTGACTTTCAAGAGTACCTTGGGAAGGAGAGGCAGAGGAGGGAAAGCATAAACGTGAAGGTTGTTCCAACTGAAAGATAGAGCATCTACTTTCCAAGCTTTTGGGTGAAACATCTTTGTGCAAAATTTTGGTAGTTGGAAATTTAGTGGAGAAGCGAACAGATCTATGTCTGGAGTTCCCCAAGCCACTGTCAACTGTTGGAATACCTGAGGATCCAATTTCCACTCGTGGGGATCCACCATTTGTCTGCTCAATACATCTGCTAGGGAGTTCTGTGCTCCTGGCAGAAACCTTGCTTGAAGAGTGATGTGTAAACTCAGAGCAGTCTCCCACAATATCATTGCTTGTCTGCAAAGAGGGTAAGAATGGGTTCCCCCCTGCTTGTTGATGTACCACATGACTGTTGTGTTGTCTGTTCGAATCAACACCTGCCCTGGTAGAAGTAAGTCCTTGAAGGCCATCAGGGCAAATTGGACTGCTAACATCTCCTTCATGTTGATATGTAAATGCTGTAGTCTGGGAGGCCACGTGTCTTCAATCCATTTCCCATTGAAGTGTGCTCCCCAAGCCAAGTCCGAGGCATCCGTCGTTATGAACTGACTCTCCTCTGGTCGGGTCACAGAGTCCCTTGTTTAGGTGACATTCCTGAGCCCACCACAAGAATTCCTTCTGGATGCAAGGTATTATCCGAATGACAGTGTCCAAATCGTGGCAGTGTTGAGTCCATACAGTTTTGAGATACCATTGTAGCTTCCTCATATGCAGTTTGGCATTGGGAAGTACTAGAATGCAAGATGCCATGAACCCCAAGGCTTGAAGGACTGTCCTTGCAGTCAGCCTGGACAGTACTGATAACTGCTGGAAGTATAGGTGAAGAGTTCTTTGTTTGTCCGGGGTCAGAAAAGCCATCTGAGAAGCTGTATTCAGTCTCACACCCAGAAAGCACATGTCCTGAGAGGGTACTAGACTGGACTTTATTTCGTTCACAGAATACCCTAGGCACCTTAAAACTGCCATCACATACTGCAGATGTTGAAGTAACTTGTCTTTGTCCTGAGCAAGAATCAGGCAATCGTCCAGATAAGGATAAATTTGTATTCCCCTCTGTCTGAAGAAAGCTATTACAGGAGCCAGAACTTTTGTGAACACCCTGGGCGCAGTAGATAAACCAAAGGGCAATGTAGAGAACTGATAATGAGAAGTACCAGCCCGAAAACGCAGGAATCTCCTGCAGCTGGGCCTGATAGGAATGTGAAGACAGGCCTCTTTGAGATCCAGGGTTACCATCCAGTGATCTTTGCCTAGCATAGGCAGAAGTTGTTGTAATGTTAACATCTTGAACTTTGGAATGTCTAGGTAGGTATTGAGAATGGATAAATCCAGAATTGGCCTCCAAGTGTTTCCTTTCTTTGGCACTAGGAATAGACGGGAATAAAACCCTAGGCCTACTTCTGACAGAGGTACCACCTGAATAGCTCCCATCTGTAAAAGCAAAGAAATTTGCTCCTGAGCCTCCAGCCTTTGCTGAGGAGGCACATCCGGCATGCCTTTGAAAGGGGGAAAAGTGTGAAAGTAAAACTTGTAACCTTGATTTATTATTTCCAACACCCATTTGTCCTGGGTGACCAAATGCCAGTTTTGTTTTGAAAAGTGCCAACTTTCCTCCTAGAGGAGCTGCCAGAAAAGAAGGAAGGATCTGGCAGCTGAAGATACAGGTCATTGGGTCTGTTTACGAAAAGGCTGACCCCTGCCCTCACCAGAAGACTGTGCAGGAGAACTCCAAGTCCTAGGTCTGAAAGAACCCTGAGTGTGAGCCCTGCCTCTACCACGTCTAGACCTACCCTTAGACTGAAAATCCGAAGAAGGGTAGGACCATCCTCTAGCAGGCCAATTCCTGCTAAACTTAGGGGGCTGCACCTGCAAAAATCCTTGACCGTCTGCATAGACTTAGCTTTATCTTCCATCTTTTTCAAAACTGACTCCACAGGAGAACCAAAAAGAACTTCAGACTGAAGAGGAGCATCCAAAATCCGAGCTTTAACATGCTCTGACAAATTTTGATCCTTAAGCCAGGCATGTCTACGAATAACTGAACCAGTAGCAGCCACCCTGGATGAAGCCTGAAGAGCATCGAAACCACACTGCAAGGAATGTTTTCCAACTTGATCTGAAGCATGAACCAACTCCTGTAATTCATTACACTCTATACCCTCAGATAAAGCATCCACCTTAGATTTCAATTGGCCTAACAAAAAGTTCTGATACTTCAGCATATGAAACTGGCAATTTAAAGCCCTCATAGCTAACGTAGAAGAGGTGTACACTTTTTTCCCCCACCTATCCAATGCTCTCGAATCTTTGTCCAAAGGAACTGGATTCTTAACCACAGAAGCCCTGACACCCTTCGGCCCTTGAATAATAGTTTCCGGGTCAGCTCTAGGACTCTTATACAAATATTTGTGTGCTTCTGGAACTCTGTAATATCTGTCTGGCTTGACAGGGGCAGGGGGTAAAGAATAAGGATTAAGTGAAGCTTCAGAAAAAACATCCTGAACAACATCTAAGACAGGGGGAACAGCCAAAGGCCTATGTTGTGGTAAAAACAAAAATTCCCTAAGCCTTTTTCGAGAATCTGAAAAATCCTGACCTTCCCACTTGAAATGTTCCCTCATGGAATGTAAAGTTTCAGAAAAGGAAAAATCCTCTGGAGGAGAAGCAGGACGACAGGAATCCTCTGCATCCGAATCTGAATAGGGAGGGTAATCCTGAATATCCTCAGCTGAAGACTCAGAGTAGTCTGAAGAATGCTCCATCCCCTCTAAATGTCTCCACCCTAGGCCTCTTTTCTGGGGGAGGCAAAGATCCCCTGATCAAAGTAATCAAATCCTCTGCCATTTTCAACATATGTTTCTTAGGAACAGAAGCTGAAGAACTAGGGCTATGGCCAGTACCAGAAAGACGAGGTTTAGCCTTAGCATGGCCTTTAGCCACTGAGGTAGAAGGCCTAATAACCTTTTGTAAGGATGGAACTACAGACACCTGAGAAGCACCCTCGGCCTGGCCTAACTCCTGCAAAAGTAAAGGTTCCCCCTGGGATTCAGCCGAGACCTCGGCCGGATCCACAGATTCAACCGGAGGTTCCATAGAACCGGCGTCCGCAACGGACGACTCATCCGGTTTAGACCTTAAAGATTTATCTTTACGTTTTTTAGCGGTAGCGGGCGCCGGAGGATCCGACGGCATGTTGTAGTTACACCGCTTACTGAAAACAAGCCTGGCACAGTCTAATCTTCGTTTAATGGTGCGCTTATTAAATCTAGCGCAAAAGCGACCTACGTCGTGTTCAGGCCCCAAGCAAGGAATACAGAGAGAATGATAGTCCCTATGAGGTATCCGTTTCCTACAAGAAATACAATTATTAACTTTTTCTGACATCCGGATTAACTGAGGCAAGAAAAGACAAAAATTTTCCCCAACGGGGTACTTAGCCCAACTTGGTCTTCGGTCTGAAACTCGATAATTGAAAATTTCAGAATGCCGAACGGCACTTGCAAACGCTGCTTCTGCTTCGGACCACGCGGCAAGAAAGACTGGGGATATGACGTCGGTCATGCGCTTAAGTACTACTACGTACTGACGTCAGCTCCGGGCGCCATGACCGACGCCAGCCTAACTCTTTGGTATTCGGGCCGACCGAGGACAGCGGACTACCCACAGGTTATGACTGCAGCAATGTGAGACTAAGAACATCTGCTTTTGCTTCAGGCACCGTGCGGCAAGAAAGACTGAAGAAAATGGCATCGGATGCAATTTATATACCCCTGGCGCACCGACGTCAGAGAAGAAGCGACAGCAACAGACGTCGGACCCAGACTTTGAAACTGGCCGACTGTGGGACCGCCTGACGGCAGGATAACCCAAGTGTAATGACTGCAGCAGTGCAACACAATGAACATCCAGCATTTCCTTGTTTTCAGGACATTCAGAGTTTGTCAGCATTTTCTATTTTAGCAGAGACATTAGGTATTGCTGATATTTAAGCATGTGAAACTGGCAGTTTAAAGCCCTTACAGCTAAAGTAGCAGAGGTGTAAACTCCCCCCCCCCCCCCATCTGTCCATTGCTCTAGAATCCCTATCAGAGGGAACAGGGTTTTTTGCAGTGGAAGCCTTGACCCCTTTGGGACCCAGAGATATAGTTTCTGGGTCAGCAGCAGGGTTTTTATAAAGAAATTTGTGTGCATCTGGAGTCCTGTAGCACCTATCTGGCTTAACTGGTGCAGGGGAGAAGAATCAGGAGACTGGACTCAGAAAATACATCATCTACAATGTCTAGCACAGGAGGAATAGCAAGAGGTCTGTGTTGAGGCAATAAAAGAAAGTCTGAGCCTTTTCTTGGATTCTGAATAATCTTGGCTCTCCCAGTGGAAATGCTCTCTCATGGTGTGCAGGGTTTCCCCAAAAGAATAGTCCTCAGGAGGGGAGGCTGAAGAGATAGACTTCTTCAGCATCAGAGTCCTCACAGGGAAGAAGAGAATATCCCTGTTCTGAAGACGAATTAGATGAAATAGAAACCTGATCAGAGGAATCATATAGTCAGTGTCTTGCCTAGGCCTTTTATCAGGAGGGGGATGGGAACCCCTGATCAAAATAATTAGGTCCTCGACCATTTTAAGCATCTGTTTCTTGGGCATGGATGACTGTCCAGGAGAATGCTGTACTTGTTTCTTTGTCTTTAAAGGTGTTTTAGACTTTGTCTTGGTTGCTGAAGTGGTCTTGATAGAAAGCTGTGTAGGTCTGAAAACACCCTCAGAAGCTGATGCCTTGTCCGTTGCTCTGGAGACATCTAAGACAGTAGTTTCGGTAGGCCCAATACCTTGAGTTTCCAGAGGCCTAGTTGTCTCCACGTGGGAGTCGGAGGCGGCCTGTGGCTCTGAGATAGCAGGTGTCAGAGGCTGCGAATGCGCCTCACTGAGAACCGGCGACTGGCCTAGAAGAGGCTTCGTCGGTTTTGGACTTCGGATGCCTGCCCTTTTATTTTTCCCTGCACTTTTTGTGAACTCCAGTCGTCGGCTGTTCAGACGACATTATATAGTTAACCCTTCGGCCAAAGTAATGGAACGCAAAATCGTACTGACGCTTAATAGTGCGTTGGTTAAATCTAGCACAAAACCGACAACTAGCAACATCGTGGTCAGGCCTAGGCAAGGAATACAGTTAAGAATGAAAATCCTTATGAGGTATTTGCTTCCCACAAGAAATACAACTGTTGACTTACTGACATCTGTCTGGAGCAAGAAAAAAAGTTTCCCCAACGGGGTACTTAGCTTAAGACTTTGGATGTGAAATTCAATTTCGAAAATCTCAGGAGTCGGCCGACCTGCACTTGCGAACTGCTTTTGCTTTGGGCACTGCGCGGCAAGAAAGACTGAAGAAAATAGCGTCGGCTGGATCTTATATACCCCTGGCGCACTGACGTCACGGAAGAGGCGATAGCAACAGACGCCAGACCAGGACTTTGGAATTCAGGCCGACCGCGGGTAGCCTGCCAGCAGGAATACCCAAGTGTAATATAGGCCAACTTATTTTCTAGCACGAAGTCTCTAATTGGCTAGGCTAACCCAGTATCCCAAGATGCACCTCGCCCTAGCCCCATATCTAGTTTGCAGCCATTCCAGTCACACCCCACACACACAACTGCCACTGGAAGGAGCTCCAGCCAGAAAGGAAAGAAAAAACAATTGCCACTGGAAGGAGCTCCAGCCAGAAAGGAAAGAAAAAACAATTGACACTGAAGGGTTCTCAGAGCCAATTTTCCTCCAAATCCTACAGGTAGGGGGCAGGTGGGAGGGTACGCAAGAATGTGAGGCGAGATGGACCACATACATCGATCTTTATGGTGAGTACATAACTACCTGATGTTATGTGGTCCTATTTCGCCTCCATTCTTTACTCACGGGACAGCGTCCCCAGCACCTCTATCCTGGGCGGCTCATAGGAAAATACCCCATGAGAACCGTGGAACCAAAGGAAGCTCGGCCCCTAGAAGCCACGTCCAACTTGTAATGAGTAATACAGGTGTGTGGAGAAGCCCAGGTGGCCGCAGCACATATATTATCCAATGAAAGCCTAGCATGGGATGCTATTAATGTAGACACTGCCCTGGTAGAACGAGCTTTAACAGGAAAAGGTAAATTTCTGCCTGCTGACGAATAGATAAAGGAAATACAATCTTTGATCCATTTAGAAATTGTGCTCTTGGAAATAGGACAACCTGTTCTGTTTTCTGAGAAGGACACAAACAGTTGATCAGACTTCCTAATACACTTATAGTCCCTGTGCAAGTAGAATCTTAGTTGTCTGTGCACATCCAACTGGTGAAATCTAAACTCTGCTTTATTGGAAAAGTTTGGAAAGAACATTGGTAACTCAATAGACTGATGAAGATCAACGGTGGATGACACCTTCGGAAGGAAGGATGGGTTAAGTCTCAGGGAAACACTGTCCTTATGAAAGGTCAAATACGGAGGTTTGATGGACAAGGCTTGAATCTCTGATACTCTTCTGGCCGATGTAATGGCTATTAGGAAAGCAGTCTTCCAAGATAGAAATTTTAATTCATAGCTGGCAGCCGGTTCAAAGCGCGGTGAAGTGATGGCTTGTAACACAAAGTTTAGATCCCATGGCACGACAGGTTCTGAAACAGGAGGGCGAAGTAACCAGGCACCTTTCAAGAAGGCCTTACAAAGTTTATGGCTCATAAGAGAAGGCTCGTAAGACGTATGAAAATTGGAAATTGCAGCCAGCTGCACCTTACCTTAATGGTAGCAGGCGCGGAATCCTGTCGGAAAAGCATGGCTAAAAAGTCCAACACAGACAGAATTGGGGCTGTGAAGGGGTCCAAACCGTGGGCCTGAGCCCAAATGGAGAATCTCTTCCATTTGTTGGAATAAATCCTTCTGTTGGAAGACTTATGAGACCAAGACAAGATGTGTACCACCTCAGGTGAAAAGGAATGTCGTCTAACTAGTGATGGAAGTGGAGCAGCCAGGCTGTCAACCTGAGGGTTCGCAGGGAGGGATGGAGCTGTCCTGACATGTGAATCAGTAGGTCTGGCACTGGGTCCAGGGTCCAAGGACCATCCACTGTGTACTGCTGAAGACAGGGGAACCATACTTGTCGAGGCCAGTGTGGAGCAATTCGAATCATCCTGCTTCCCAAGGATATGGCTTTCTGAATCACTCTTGGTAACAGAGGAAACTGAGGGAAAGCATAGATCAGACCAGGGGGCCAACCGTGGACTAGAGAGACCCCGGGTGACTCCCCCTGTGGGGGATCAGTGTGAAGTACTTGCTGCATTTGGCATTGAGAGGGCTGGCTAAGAGATCGCAGCAAGGCTGACCCTACCTGTTGAAAATTTGAACCGCCACTCGGTTGTTCAGGGACCACTCGTAAGGCATCAGAATAGCTCTGCTCAGCCTGTCCGCTATCACGTTGGTCTTTCCCGGAATGTGTGTTGCCACTAAAAACCGTTGGGAAGACACTGCCCAATGCCACACTCGCATGGCCTCTCTGCAGAGGGGACAAGACTTGGTTCCCCCGTTTGTTCAGGTACCACACCACGGACATGTTGTCCAAGTGAATTGAAATTGTTCCCAGAGGAAGAGAGCTTTGGAGTGCCCGCAATGCTAGTAACACCGCTCTCATCTCTAGAACACTGATGTGCAGGTGTACCTCGTGATCTTGCCACGTGCCTTGGACCGTCCTGAAAGATAATGCCCCACCCCATCTGGGAGGCGTCCGTGGTCACCGTGGCCACTGGAGACATAGGAATCAAGCTCCTCCCTTTGTCCAGATTGGTGGAACATAGCCACCAGCGGAGGTCCTGTTTGCACCGTTCCGTGAGAAGTATCAAGTAAGAGAAGTATCAAGTAAGAGGAAGTTTCTGAAAGGACGATTGGGCGGAAAGGAGCCACTGTAGGATCCGCATGTATAACCTGGCTAGAGGCACCAACATGATGGTGGCAGGCATGGATCTCCCAGGAGCTGGAGAACTAACCTGGCCTGAACTCTGAGGGGCAACAATGCGTGAATCAGACTGCAGCACTCTTATTCTCTCTTGTGGCAGAAAGGCCCACATTTGAATAGAGTCTAGCTCAGCGCCTATAAAAACAACACGCTGCGACGGCAGCAAGGCATACTTTTTCCAGTTCAAGGTAATTCCTAGTTATTGACAAAGTGTAATGGTAGCCTCCCTGGCTTGAATGAGGAGATGCCTGGTGGGGGCAGTGAGAAGCCAGTCATCCAGATATGGAAACACCTGGAATCCCTGACATCTCAGGTGAGCAGTCACCACTGCCAAACACTTGGTAAACACCCTGGGGGCTGTGGTGAGACCAAAGGACAGGGCATGAAACTGGAAGTGACTGGCTCCCAGCCGGAAGAGTGAGTGAGTCCTGGATGCCTTGTCCCTCTTGATGTGGTAGTAGGCATCCTCGAGATCAATGGAGCACATCCATACTCCTTTTTCCAGCAAGGGAAAAATGGACTGAAGCGTGACCATTCGGAACTTTGAATCACAACGTTCTGAAGTCCATTGGCTGAGATCCAGAATGGGCCTCAGGTCCCCTGTTCTTTTCGGCACCAAAGAGAGAGTCTTGAGTAAGTTCCTGATCCGATATGGTCCGAGGGGACAGGTTGGATGACTCCTTTTTCTAGCAGCTTTGAAACTTCTACTGCTGCTTGATCCCGTTGACTGGATGGAACGTCTGGGATTCTTTTGACTGGAGGGGGTGTTGATAAAAAGGGAATAGTGTAACCTCCGGTAACTATTCGAAGCACCCAATGATCCTGGGTGATGCTTTCCCAGGCTTCCGGATGCAATGAAATTCGGCCCCCGACTTACTCCGGAACAGCACAGTCGGGCAACGTCGCAGGAATGCTGAAAGGAAGACCCGCGAAAGGAATCGCGGTCTCCTGAGTTGCGGGGGCCTCCTCTGCCTCTAGGACGGCGTCTTCCATAATAATTTCCCCTTCCTCTGGAGGGGGACTCCCATTGAACGGCAGGGAAAGACTTCTGTGACTTCCTGAACCACATTTTCCCTCCTCTCTGAGCCTTGGGGTAAGGCCTAGAAGGAAGAGAGTAATGGGCCCCTATGGCAGATAGGGTCTTCCCCTCCTGTTCGCATCTGGTGAGGGTGTCTTTCATTTTGGTCATGAAAAGTGAGGACCCATTAGAAGGGGCGTCAGTGAAGGAAGACTTAAATGCTTCCGCAAAATGGCACGGGCGCATCCAGGCTTGCCTTCTGAGAGCTACACCTGAGCTAGCTGCCCTACTCGCCCCTTCGGCTGCATACGATATGAGCCTCATGGACGAGTTGACAATGGAACCAAGGGTAGACAACTGGGCGTTAACAGTCTGCGCTACCGCCTCAAGCATGTTACCCATCAGAGTTTCTCCTAGCTCCTTAAGGAGATCTCTCTGGAGCAGAGTAAAATGACAAAGATAATTCAGCGACCACAAGGTAAAGGTCGCTGAAGACAGGGTATGCTTCCCGTACCGGTCCATACTCCTGGACTCCTTGTTAGGAGGATGGACGGAAGAAGAAGCCTCTGCAACTTCCTGATGAGTGGCTGCCGCCACCACCAAGGCATCTATGGAAACCCCTTTGGTCAGGAACTCTTTCCCCAGGGGAGAAGAAACTTATTTGGATATCTGGGCACTGGTTCCACGAAATCAGGCGTCTCCCACACCCTTCGACAAATCAAATCCAGGAATTCATTGAATGGTGGAGACACCCAGGAGGTGGAGGGTTGAGCTCCTAAGGCCTTGAGGAATACAGACTCCTCCTCAGAGGGGGTCTTGGAAGGCCAGTCGCCTCTCTGCCTCAAGATCTCCATGATATCGGAGAAAGACATCGGAGGACAACTTAGGGGACCCCTCAAGTATCGGAAGTGAGGGACTCGTCCTGGGAGTCTATGTGCTTCCTCTTGCACAACTTCTTTCTAGGGGCTCCTCACTCACCGACACTGAGAGGCCCTCAGAAAATTGGGGACCACTCATGGGGGTATCCTCAGACCTTTGGGCTCTGCCATCTACGGACAGGGGTGTGTCAGAGGCTCTAGCCAGGGTGTAGGGGGGGAAGGAGTGACCGATCCGGGTGATGTAACAGACGATCTGGCCAGTGCGCTCCTCATGGCCTCAAAGGCAGGCCCCCCCTGAATCAGAGGGCCGACCCGTCTCGGAGACCACAACCGGAGTCGGGGTTCCCTGAGCTGATGCACCGAGAGGGAGACTCGGAACCAACAAGAGTCCCGAGGTATCCCCCTCAGGTCCGACTGAGGAAACCACAGTACCGAAACCAGAGAACAGAACAGACATGGTTGGAGAAGACGTCGGCTCAGAATCTCGCAAGGGGTATAGGAGCTGACACGAGAACATCACTCGGCGTGGAGCACTCCGGCTCCAACACAGGGGTGCTCGGAGGAGGAATCATCGGTACAAGAATAGGGACTGGTTCCGGAGCCGACTGGGCTGGAGCATAGTACAATTTTGCCAACACCGGCGACTCCAGGAGCCTCTGGACCACCCTATCCACATCCAAAATCAGACAGCCTAGAGGATTTGGAGGAAATAGGTGATCGGGACCTCCTACCCGGAGACTCAGGCCTAACACTGGGTGACCGGCTCCGAATAGGCTCCAATAATAATCGGGGCCGAGGTAGACTCCAATACAACAGATACCTCCTGCGGCCCTGAGGACAATGGAGCCGAGGAGGCATTATCCATTTTCAAAACTTTCTCCGGGGGCTCCGAAGAGACAGACGGAGCCGGAGATCTTTTCTTGGCCTTGGAAGTCTTAGACTTAGTACTAGAAGAAGAGTCTAAGGACTCCTCAAAAGAAGGTTTAACCAGGCCCTTCAAAATCAACTTATTTTTTTCTTTTCTGCAGTACCCTCGGGCTAAAAGCTTGGCAAAAACTGCAGGACTCTTGCAGGTGAATAGCACCAAGACAATAAACACAGATAGAATGCCCATCTGTGACTGACATCTTGTGGCCACATTTTGAGCATTTTTTTAAACCCAGAGGGTTTATGCTCTTTCTGCTCTTTAAACACATTAGTACACGGCACCCACTCAACTGACAACAACAGACACAAGAGGAAGGCAGGAAAACCAAACCAAGAACAACCAAAGAAACTCTAATTTAAACGTTTCTTGGTGCAGCAAGAAAATCTAACTACCGACCAAACAAAAACACAAGTTTACACAAAAGCAACACAGGAGAGGACTAGGTCCTCTAATTTAAACAGGCCTAGCCCGCCAAAAAGAGGGATACCACAAAAAAAAAAAAAAAAAAAAAAAAAACTACTCGCTCACACAGTACACTCACAATGAAAACTAGCCATTAAAAAAAAAAACACTACTTGCTCACACAGTACACACACAATGAACACTAGCTATTAAAATAGCTTTTTACTAGAAACAGACTGCTAAAGACTTATGAAAAGTATTGAAAAGGTACTTGGCCACAGCCAAGCGAGACCACGTCCTAACTCTACGAGCAGCAAATGAGATCTGGGGCTAGGGCGAGGTGCATCTTGGTATACCGGGTTAGCCCAGCCAATTAGAGACTTTGTTCGTAGATTAGTACTAAGCTAACTGCTCTTGCGAGCCATTTTAAGCCTAGCCAATTTGTGCTAGAAAATAAGTTGGCCGAGTCGGAGCAGAGAATCGGCTCCGAACCTGTGAGTAAAGAATGTAGGCAAGATAAGACCACATAACATCTTTACGTTCACATAGGCTGTAGAAAATGGAGAAGGAAAGATAAACTTCAAAATGACAGGGGGATAGAGGGAGGGTAACCTGGACTGCAACCGTGAATACACTCGAACATCTACATTTATGGTAAGTGTACACAACTGTACTATGTTCTTCATGTTTCACTGTTGCAGTCATTACAGTTGGGTAGAATCCCAAAGCTATGGTTGGGAGGCTGGGGCTTAACAGCATCAGGTGCGGCTATAAGGCCCTGCAGCACTGCAGTGGCAAAGCCTGCCCTGGACTTAGAGAGGCAAATGGTAGTGCTTTGTAAAGGTGTGACCAGAACTCCAAGTAGCAGCCTCTAGGATATCTTTGGTTAGTACTCCTCAGAGAAAGGCTGCTGAAGTAGCTGCAGCTCTGGTGGAATGAGACCTAATGCCCTTGGGCACAGGTTTACCATGGTGTATGTAGCAGAAATGGATGCAGTGGCTTATCCACTTTGAAACTGTCTTCTTTGAAATAGACTTTCCTTCTGATCCTGCAGCATATGATACTAGTAATTGCTGTTTTTCTTAGAGCATCCTGCTCAAGTAGAATCTTAGTTGTCTGTGTACATCCAAGGAATGCAGAATTCTCTCCCCCCTGTTCTGCGGATTTGGATAAAAAGTGGCAGGTGAATTGTTTGGTTAAGAGCCACACTAGAAATCACCTTAGGCATTAAAGTACGATTTGTCCTTATGAGACGCCCTGTCTGGGTAAAGATGATAAAAAAGGCTCTACAGCCTTGAGGGCCTGTAGCTCTTCTTGCTGAAGTAATTGCTAGTAGCAGAGCTGTTTTCCATAAGAACTTTAGATCAGCGGTAGCAGCTGGTTCAAATGGAGGCAGGATGAGCTTTTCCAACACATAATTGAGGTCCCATGCAGGTAATGGTGATGATCTAGGAGGCCTTAAATATATGGCTCCTCTAAGGTACTGCACTGGTGGCTCTGTATTGTAATGAGCCGAAATGGCAGAGGCATGGATTTTGATTGATGAGAAAGATAGGCCTTTGTCAAGCATCTCAGTTAAGTACTGTAATATCTGAGGAATATTTGGTTGTGCTGCATCAGTTCCTTGTGCTCGATTCCAAGCACAGAATCTCTTCCATTTGTCAGCATAAGATTTTCTAGTACTAGGCCTTCTGGCTTCCAAAATGTCATCCATCACAGCTTTACTGAAACGTGTTTGTATGACTACATGATTTGCCATGCTGCCAGGTTCAGAGTCTGTAATTGATTGTGCAGGATCCGATTGTTTTGCTGCTGGGACAGTAGTTGTGGTCTTTGAGGCAAGGTCCAAGCTGGGTATTGAGCCAAGTTCCTTAGGATTGGGTACCAGTATTGGCGGGGCCAGTCTGGGGCAATTAATACCATCTTTGGCTTCTCGTCTGACTTTTAGGAGGACCTTGGGTAGAACAGACAGCGGAGGAAAGGCGTAAACCGATAAGGTTTTTCCAACTGAAGGACAGGGCGTCCCTTTCCATGCTTCTCTGTGGTAAGTCCTTGTGCAGAATCCTTTCAATTGGTAATTTTGGGGAGAGGCAAATAGATCTATGTCTGGACTCCCTCATCTCTCTTATGTTGAAGACTTGTGGATTTAGTTTCCACTCGTGAGGATCCATAAGGTTTCTGTTTAAATCATCTGCCAGAGTGTTTTCCTGGCAGGAATTGAGCTTGAAGATGTATTTGGTAGGTCAAAGCTGTGTCCCACAGTGTCATGGCTAATCTGCAAAGGGGGCATGAGTGTGTGCCCCCTTGCTTGTTAAATACCACATGACTGTGGTGTTGTCCGTCTATCAGTAGCTGTCCTGGATGAAGTAAGTCCTTGAAGGCTGTTGGGGTCTTCTGAACAGCTAGCATCTCTTTCTGGTTGAGATGTAGGAGCATTTGTTTTGGTGTCCATTAGCCCTGAATGAATCTTCCTGCCACATGGGCCCCAGGCATAATCTGATGCGTCCGTTAAGATTTGGCTGGTAGGGGTAAGGTGAAGGGCAGTCCCATGTTTTGGTGACATGCCTTCGCCCACCATAGAAACTCCTGTTGCAGGCAGGGAATGAGAGGAATCATTGTTTCCAGACTGTGTGAATGTTGACTCCAAAAACTTTTTAGGTACCATTGAAGTTTCCTCATATGCAGTCTTGCATATGGAATTAGTACGATGCAGGATGCTATGAAGCCCGGAGCCTGCAGAATTTGCCTTGCAAAAGACTGGGTTTTTGTAGCCATCAGTTTGAAGCAAGCAGACAGTTGCCTTTGCTTGTCTGGCGTGAGGAAAGCCATCTGGGCAGTTGTATCCAAGCTTGCACCCAGGAATGTTATCTTTTGAGAGGGTACCAGTTGTGATTTCTTTTTGTTTATTGTGTACCCTAGGCATGTTAGAAGCCTTTTCACAAATGCCAGGTGTCGAAGAAGAGTCTCCTTGTTCTCTGCTTGAATGAGAACGTCATCCAAGTAAGTATATATTCGTATACTTTATCTGCAAAATGCAATTACTGGTGCCAGGTGCCAGGCACTTTGGAAAAACCCTGGGCGCAGTAGATAAGCCAAAGGGTAGTGCAGAGAATTGGTAATGCATTAAGCCAGCCTTGAATCTGAGGTATCTTCTGCACGATTGTCTTATTGGGACATGCAGGTATGCCTCTTTTAGGTCTAAAAAGTCACCAGCCAAGCATTTTTGCCCAACTTGGACAGAAGCTGCTGCAAAGTCAGCATTTTGAACTTTGGAATGTCCAGGTATGTGTTCAAAATAGATAAATCCAGTATTGGCTGCCAGGCCTTGTCCTTTCTGGGTACCAAGAACAGTCTAGTAAAAACCTTGTCCTTTTTCTGTTCTGGTACTTTCTGAATGGCCCCCATATCCATGAGGGACATAACATGTTTGTGCCTCTGCCCATTGATTTTTTGGCAGATCTGTCCAACCATTTGCCATTAAATGGGCAGAGTGTGGAAATAGAATCTGTATCCCTGTGATACGATGTTTAGTACCAACTTGTCCTGGGTTATTAACTGCCAATTTTGAGCAAAAAGTGATAATTTTCCCCCTATGGGTGCTGCCAAAAGATAAGTGCTTGGGGCAGGCAGAGGGAAGTCATTGGGATTGCTTTCTGTAGGTTTGCGCTTTTATCTCCTCCAGATTTGGAGGTGGAAGCGCCCCATTGCTTTGACCTGTATGAATCCTGCGCCTGGTATCTGGAACCCTTAGGGCATCTGGATTTGCCCCTTTGAGCTCTGTCCGACACAGGAAAGGACCAATTTTTTGTGGGCCAGTGTCTACTGAATCTTGGTGGCTGCACTTGTAAGAAGTCTAACAGTTTGCACAGACTTTGCTTGGGCTTCCACTTTCATTAAACCCTCTTCTGCCTTAACACCAAACACAGAATCATGCTGTAAAGGTGCATCTAGTAATTTAGCTTTAACATGATTAGGCAAATTTTGTTCCTTCAACCAGGCATGCCTCCTAATCACAGATACAGTAACTGCGACCCTGCAGAAGGCATCTAAGGAATCAAAACCACATTGCAAAGTATGCTTTCCAACTTGTTCATCTGCATGCAATAATTCCTGCACTTCTTTATTTTTTGCACATTCTGAAATCATCATTTTCTGTTTCAGCAATCCTATAACATGTTGTTGGTACTTAAGCATATGAAATTGACAGTTTAAAGCCCTGATTGCCAAGGTTACAGATGTATAACCCCCCCCCCCCGTCTTTCTAGTGTCCTTGAATCTCTGTCAGAGGGGGCAGGATTTTTTGCTGGAGTCCTCAACTCCCTTTGGACCTTGTGAAATAGTTTCAGGATCAGCAGCAGGGTTTCTAAATAAAAATTTGAGAGAGTCGGGGACCCTGTAATATCTGTCAGGCTTACTGGGAACTGGGAACTGGAGGTAAGGAGTCAGGGGTCAAGCTCAACTCCGAAAACACATCATCCACAATGTCTAAAACAGAGGGAATGGCTAAAGGCTTGTGCTGAGGGAGAAGGAGGAAATCCCCGAGCCTCTTTTTTGATTGAGAAGTCTTTACTCTCCCAGTGAAAATGCTCCCTCAAAGTGTGCAAGGTTTCTCCAAATGAATAATCCTCAGGAGGAGATGCAGAGGGAATAGACTCCTCAGCATCAGAATCCTCATAGAGAGGTAAAGATAATTCCTGATCAGAAGAAATAGAAACCTGATCTGAAGATTCATAATCAGTGTCTTGCCTAGGCCTCTTATCTGGAGGGGGATGGGTATCCCTGATCAAGGTAACAAGGTCTTTGGCCATTTTGATAATCTGTTTTTTAGGCATAGAGGCCTGTGCACGTGGCTCGTGCGTCGTTTTTTTAGTTTTAGAAGTTGCTTTTGTCTTTGGTTTTGCTGCTGTTGTCGGTTTGATATACAAATGTTGAGGTCTGAATACACCCTCAGAAGCCGGTGCCTGCTCAGAGGCTCCGGACCCATCCGAAGGAGATGCATCCATCGGTCCAATACCTTGACTATCTAGTGGCACGCCGGACTCCAAATGGGCGTCGGTAGAGACCTGCAACTCTAAGATAGTGGGCATCAGGGGCTGCAAAAGCGCCTCAGAGTACCAGCGACTGGCTTAGAAGCTTCGTCGGTTTTGGATCTTGACTGCCTTTCTCTGTCCTTGACTGCCTTTCTCTGTCCTTTTCTTTCCGGTTTTTATGTACTCCGGTAGTCTGATTGCTAACAGACAACATTTCTGGGTAGTTAAATCAGTTTCCAAAATACTCCGATGCAAAAATATACTGATGTTTAATAGTGCATTGGTTAAATCTAGCATAAAACCAACACCCAGGCACGTTGTGATCAGGACCTAGGCAAGGAATACAGTATAAATGGAAATCCTTATAAGGTATTTGCTTCCCACAAGTAATACAATTATTAACTTTTTCTGACATCGGTAAAAAGCAAGAAAAAAGTTTCCCCAACGGGGTACTTAGCTTTATAGGTTCATAAACTCATACTAGACTAACTACACTTGTGGACCATTGTAAGTCTAGCCAATTACCCCAAGTAAGAATCAAACCCTGCATCTTGTATCTGTAAGGTAAACACCTTAACCATTAAGCCAACCTCCCACCCTTTAGTGAAGCCTTCAGTTCTGAAACTCAAATGCAAATATTTCAGTAGTCGGCCGACCGGCACTTGCGAAATGCTTCTGCTTCGGGCACCGCACGGCAAGAAAGACTAAAGAAAATGGCGTCTGCTGCATGTTTTATAGACCTGACGTCATGGAAGAGAAGACAGCAACTGACGCAGGACCCAAGACTTTGGAATTCAGGCAGACTGAGGGCAACCTGCCAAAAAAGATTACCCAAATGTAATGACTGCAACAGTGAAACATGAAGAACATCCAACACTGCGCAAGAGGGGGAACCAGTGTTGGCGAGGCCAGTATGGTGCAATCAATACCGTCCTTGGTTTGTCCTGTTTGATCTTTAGTAGTACTTTGGAGAGAAGAGGCAGAGAAGGAAAGGCATGGACTGACAGGTTTTTCCAGCTGAATGACAGGGCATCCACTTTCCAAGCCTGTTTGTGGGGGAGTCCTTGTGCAAAATTTGTCCAATTGGTAGTTCTGGGGGGATGCAAACAGGTCTATATCTGGGCTTCCCCATTTGTTTGTCAGCATGTTGAAAATCTTTGGTTCCAGTTTCCACTCATGTGGGTCCATGAGGTTTCTGCTTAGTCCGTCTGCCAGCATATTTAATTTTCCTAGCAGGAATTGAGCTTGTAGATGCACTTGGTAGCTCAAGGCTGTGTTCCACAATGCCATGGCTTGGCTGCAGAGGGGATAAGAATGGGTACCCCCCTGCTTGTTTATGTACCACATAACAGTGGTGTTTGTCTGTCTTTACCATTAATTGTCGTGGAAAAATGTGGTCCTTGAAGGCTGTCAGAGCATTCTGGACAGCTAACATTTCTTTGTGATTGATATGCAAGTGCATTTGACTTGGGTTCCATTTGCCCTGAATACACTTCCCCGCCAAGTGAGCCCCCCATGCATAGTCTGATGCGTCTGTTAGGGTTTGGGCAGCAGGGGGTAGGTTGAATGGTAGTCCCTTGTTTAGGTGGCACACCTCTGCCCACCAAGGAAATTCCAGGCGTAGGCAAGGTATGATAAGAATCATTGCTTCTAGATCCTGAGAATGTTGCCTCCATAGGCTTTTTAGGTACCACTGTACTTTCCTCATATGCAGTCTTATATATGGAATTAGAAGAATGCAGGAGGCCATGAACCCCAAGGCTTGCAATATTTGCCTTGCAGATGACAGGGTTTTTGTGGCCAATAGTTTGAAGTATGTTGTCAGATGAATTTGTTTCTCTGGCGTGAGGAAAGCCATCAGGGAAGTTGTATTCAAGCTTGCTCCCAGGAATGTAAATATGACAGGGTACCAGGTGTGATTTATTTTCATTTATAGTGTACCCAAGACAAGTTAGCACTCTTTGTACAAAAGCCAGATTCAAAAGTATGTCCTGGCTTTCTGCCTGAATTAGACAATCGTCCAGGTATGGGTATATTTGAATATTTCTTTTCCTGCAAAATGCAATGACTGGGGCTAGGCACTTTGTGAATACCCTGGGTGCAGTAGATAAGCCAGAGGGCAGTGCAGAGAACTGGTAGTGAATGCAGCCTGCTTTGAAGCATAGGTATCTTCTGCAAGATTTCCTGATTGGGATGTGCAGGTATGCTTCCTTTAAATAGAGTGTTGCCATCCAGGCATCTTTTCCTAGCATGGGAAGCAACTGGTGAAGAGTCAGCATCTTGAATTTTGGAATCACCAAAAAGATGTTTAGAGTAGACAGGTCCAGGATTGAACGCCATGAATGGTCTTTTCTAGGTACCAGGACAAGTCTTGAGTAGAAACCCTGTCCTTTTCCCCCCTTCTGGTACAGTTTGAATAGCCTTTATGTTTAAAAGAGAGAGTATTTGCTTTTGAGCCTCTGCCCACTGATTTGGGGTAGATCTGGCCAACCGTTGGGCATTGGCAGTGTATGAAAGTGAAATTTGTATCTTGGGACACTATTTAAAAGCCATTTGTCCTGGGTAATGAGTTCCCAGTTTCTGGCCTGCAGACCAATCTTTCCCCCTAAAGTCAGGAATCAACATCATTTTCTGTTTAAGCAATCCAATAATATGTTGTTGACACTAAACATATGAAACTGACAGCTTAAGGCCCTAAAAGTTGCAGAAGTGTAAACCTTCTTACCCCATCTATCCAGCGCCCTGGAATCTACTGCCAAAAATCCTACCCCTTCTGATATGGAGGCCTTAATGCCCTTGGGCCCCTGTGAAATAGTCTCTGGATCCGCAATAGGATTTTTAAAAACAAACTTGTGAGAATCAGGAACCCTGTAATATCGGTCTGGTTTTCTGGGAGCAGGAGGCAAAGAATCAGGGGCTAAACTAGACTCTGAAAAAGCATCAACAATGTCTACTACAGGAGGTATAGCTAAAGGCCTAGGTTGAGACAGGAGTAAGGAGTCCCTAAGCCTCTCTTTTGAAATCAGAGAAATCCTGGCTTTCCTAGTGGAAATGCTCACTTAGGGTGTGCAAGGTTTCACCAAAAGAGAACTACTCTAGCAGAGGGAATAGAATCCTCTGCATCAGAATTCTTATAAGTAGACAAGGGTAAATCCAGATTATCAGAAGAATCAAAAAAATCAGAATCCTGGTCAGAAGATTCATAAACAAATTCAGTCCTAATTCTCTTAGAAGAGGAAGGTTGGCTTTCCCTGACAGGTCTTCAGCCATTCTTATTTGTTTTTTTTAGGCATAGAGGCCTGAGCATGCAGCCTGAGCATAGGTTTTCCAAGTAAGGTGTGAGGTTTAGGCCTTAAAGAAGGAGGCTGTTTAATATGCAAGTCCGTAGGCCTGAATACACCCTCAGAAGCTGGTACCTGCACAGCGGCTCTGGACCCATCTAAGGTAGGGACATCCGCAGGTTCCACAGTTGAAGCATCTTGCGGCATACTGGGCTCCAAATGGGTCTCAGTAGAGGCCTGCAAAAGCACCAGAGTACCGGCAAACTGGTGACCGTCTTAGGAGAAGCGTCGTCGGCATCTTTGGACCTAGGCAGCCTGTCTCTGTCTTTATCTTTGAGTTTTATTCAGAATGCTGGTAGACGGATGGCTTAGACACGACATTTCTGGATAACTGAACAGAGAACAAAAATATTTAGAAGCGAAAATATACCTACGACTGATGGTGCATTGGTTAAATAGGGCACAAAACTGACAGGAAGGTACGTCGTGGTCAGGGCCTAGGCAAGGAATACAGTACGAAGGAAAATCTTTGTGAGGTATTTGCTTTCACAAGTAATACAATTATTAACTTTTACTGACATTGGAGAGGAGCAAGAAAAAAAAAAAAAAAAAAAAGTTTCCCCAATGGGGTACTTGGCTTTAGTTGAAAACTTCTGTTCTGAAATTCGAAAACGAAAATTTCAGGAATCGGCCAACCGGCACTTGCGAACTGCTTCTTCGGGCACCGCACGGCAATGACATCAGCTGCATGTTCTATACCCCTGATGACCTGACATCACGGAAGAAGGGACAGCAACCGACGCAGGACCCAAGACTTTGTTAATCAGGCTGACTGCAAGCAGATAAATTGAAACACGAAGAACATCTGATAGTGCATGTAGCCTGCTTTGAAGCGTAGGTATCTTCTGCAAAATTCCTGCTTTGAAGCGTAGGTATCTTCTGCAAAATTCCCTGATTGGGATGTGCAGGTAGGTTTCCTTTAAATCCAGTGTTGCCAACCAGGCATCTTTGCCTAGCATAGGGACCTAGGACTGAATTGGCTTATGATACTTCTGACCAGGATTCTGAAATTTCTGTTTCCTCTGATGACCAGGATTTACCCTCATCTACCTATGAGGATTCTGATGCAGAGGACTCTACTCCCTCTGCCATACTCTTGGGGAGCATTTTCACTGGGAAAGCCAGGATTACTCTGATTCTAAAAAGAGGCTTAGAGATTTCCTACTCCTGCCCCAACACAGGCCTTTAGCTATCCTTCCCGTGCCGGACATTGTTGATGATGCCTTTTCGGAATCTAGCTTGGCCCCTAACTCTTTACCTCCTGCTCCCAGAAAACCTGATAGATATTACACAGGGTTCCTGATTCTCAAGTTTCTTTTTAAAAATCCTTCTGCGGATTCTGAGACCATTTCACAGGACCCAAGGGCATTAAGGCTACTACTGCCATAAATCCTGCCCCCTCTGATAGAGATTCCAGGGCCCTGGATAGATGGGGTAAGAAGGTATACACCTCTGCAATCTTGGCCATCAGGGCCTTAAATTGTGCAGGTATCAAGGGCTGCGAAAGCACCTTACCGAGTACCAGCGAACTGGTGACTAGCTTAGGAGAAGCGTCGTCGGCAGCTTTGGACATAGGCTGTCTGTCTCCGTCTTCATCTTTGCATTTTTTCGGAATGTCAGCAGTTCTGGAAAATTGAACAGAGTACCAAAATATTTAAAAGAGAAAATATATTGAATAGTTTGTGGTTTAAATACGGCACAAAACAGACAGCGAGGTACCTCGTGGTCAGGGCCTAGGCAAGGAATACAGTACGAATAAATGAAAATCTTTAGGAGGTATTTGCTTTCCACAAGAAATACAATTACTGACTTTTACTGACATTGGTTTAGAGCAAGAAAAGGTTTCCCTGATGGGGTACTTAGCTTTAGTTGACTTCGGTTCTGAAACTCCGAAACAAAAATTTCAGGAGTCGGCCAGCCGGCACTTGCGAACTGCTTTGGGCACCGCACTGCAAGAAAAGACTGATGTAATGGCGTCGGCTGCATCCGTTATACCCCTGACTACCTGATGTCATGGAAGATGAGACAGCAACTGACACAGGACCCAAGACTTCGATAATCAGGCTGACTGAGGGCTACTGCAAGCAAATAACCCAAATGTGATGACTGCAACAATGAAAACACAAAGAACATACGACAGCGAGGGACGACGTCGTGGCCTGGACCTAAACTGGTGACGTAGTAAGAATGAAAATCTCTGAGGTATTTGCTTTCCACAGGCAAGACAATTATTAACTTTTTCTGACAATGGTTAGAGCAAGAAAAAAGGATCCCCAACTGGGTACTTCTCTTTTAGATGACTTCAGGTCTGAAACTCGAAAAATGAAAATTTCAGGAGGTGGCCAACCGGCACTTGCATACTGCTTCTGCTTTGGGCACAAAACAGAAGAAAGACTGAAGTAATGGCATCGTCTGCATGTTTTATACCCCTAATGACCTGACATCATGGAAGAAGCAACAGCATCCTACGCAGAAATCCCAAGACACTGGTATTCAGGCTGAATGAGGGATACCTGCAGGCAGATAACCCAACTGTGAGGAGTGCAACAGTGAAACACTAAGAACATCAAGAAAGAGTTCCCCAATGGGGTACTTGGCTTTAGAAGACTCCTCTCTGGTGTGGACAGACTGATGCACAAACAGTGCTTCTGACTCAGATAGCAAGGAAAGACTGATGTAATGGCAATGGCTGGCTCCCTTTATACTCAAGCGTACAGACTTCAGGGTATGGTGTACGCCAACATAAGGATAAGGGAGATTTTTTTACTCTGACAGTCAGGCTGGCCAAGGGCTTCCCGTAGCAGGAAATACCACATGTCAGGACTGCAACAGTGAAACACAAAGAACATTACCGTATGTCCACCTTAACCTGGCTAAGGCATTTGACAATTCCGCTCTGAGGTATTGGGTAAACTTAAAATCGGGCATAAATCCCTAAGTCACCAGATGGACAGCTGAATGGCTCATGGACAGGACACATTGTTAGACTGGGAGAATTCCAAATCAGCAAGAAGCCAGTTAATAGTGGTGTGCCACAAGACTAATAGAAGGCCTTTGGTTCAAAAGTTTGCTGATGACAGCAAGGTGGAGGCCATCACTGAATTCCCCATTGATGCAGATATCCTTCAGAAGGGTCTGACAAATGATTAGACTTAAGCCATGGTTCTGGCACCACGCACAAAAAAAAGCAAGCATAATTATACCATTTGAGAAGTCAAACACCCTTGCAAATTACAACATGAACAGCACAACCATAAGCGTGGACCCAGAGGTGAGAGAGTACAGTTGTGTAAAATCTTACCAGACCAGTAGATGTCCTTGCCTTCACTGCTGCAGTATTCCTTACATAAGGGATTCCCAGCCGAGAATAGCCAGACGTCCAGCCAGTATACCAACGTCTGTCACTGCTTTATGGTACACCAAATGTCACAAGCATGGTCCCCACAAGATCCATAAAAGTGACATGGAGATGTACCTTCCTCAAAACTGATAGTCCCAGTAAGAATACCAGCCTAAGAAAACTGAGGTAACTAGTGCATCCAGAAAGAAAAGCTCCAGGGGAATTAAGGACGGAGTGAATAATGCAACAGTGAAGCCAAAGACATCTACTGTTATGGTAAGATTTTTCACAACTGTACCATATCCTTACATTCACTGTTGCAGTACTCCTTACATATGGGAGAGTGCCAAAGCTCAAGAAGAAATTTAGGAGGAGGAAAAAGCTGTACAGCCCTCTAAGAAGCCATGAAGAATGTCCCTTACAAAGCTAGCTCTAGAGATACCATCCAACTTATAGTGCCTGGTGAAGGTATGCACAGAAGTCCATGTAGTTGCTTCAAGAACAGAACTGGTGTCTAACCCTTTGAAAAAGGCACATGACAAAGCCACAGCTCTAGTAGAATGAGCCTTTACTGAAGGAAGGCTGTTGCCATAAAATGTATGACAAAAGGAAATAGCCTTGGAGCTCCAAGATAAAAGTTTGCTTGAAAACAGCCAAACCTGGGGACCTAGGATAAAAATGAAAAACAACTGGTCAGACTTCCTAAGACTTGGACAACACTGATCTTATTTGGATAAGACTATGTACATCCAAGGTGTGTAGCACCCTCTTATTGGAAGACTGTGGAGAGAAGAAACAAAGTAGGTAAATAAATAGATTAAAACACAACTAATTAAACCACCTTAGGCATAAAAGAAGGATTAGTATGCAAGGACAACCTGTCCTCTTTTGATTCTTCATAAGGACAGAGCATAAGAGCTTATAGCTCAGCCACCCATCTGGCAGAAGTAAGGAGCTAACAAAAGAACAGCCTTCCAAGAACAATGCTGCAAGAAAGCTGAAGCAGTAGGCTCAAAAGGAGTCAGAGTCAATTTTTCAACAAAATTAAGATCACAGGAAGGAGGAACAGGCCTCCTGGGAGGTCTAATATGAAGGATGCCTTTAAGGAATTATTTGGTCTCAAATCTAGAGGCTAGATGAGGATATAAAGGCAGGCAAGCAGAGACAGCTGATAAGTGGGCCCTAACAGAGGAAAGGCCAAACTAGTAGTGAGGTACTCGCACAAATAAGAACTAAAAAACATCCACAGTAAGTGGGACCAGGTCACAAGAGACACCAAACAGAAAACCTCTTCCATGTGGATAAGTAGGATTTTCTGGCCTCCTGCAGGACCCTCAGCACATCCTCAGGGTTGTGATAACACAAAAACACCTTTTTTCTATCACCCACAGTAAAACCCTATCACCCACAGTGTCAGTTGAAGAGTGGACAAGTGGGGATGGACAAGAGATCCCTTGTCCCTTGTCTTGTGTATGTAGGTCTACCTGTGAAGTAAACTGTGAAGATTGCCCTTGGCTAAATGCAGTAGGCAGAAGGAACAAATACTGTTGCAGCCAAAAGGGATTCGCCAACAAGGTTTTGAGTGTCCTGGTAAATTTTTTTCCAGGACTTTCAGAATGAAAGGAATGGGAGGAAATGCATAAAAAAAAATCCCCTTCCAAGAATAGGAGAGAGCATCCACCTTCCACAAAAGTGGGCCTGGGATTCTGGCACAAAATATCAAGGAAACTGCTTGTCCAGAGGGGAGGTAAATAGATCTACTTGTGGGGAGGCCCACTGGTGGACAATGTCCAGAACCACACCCCCAGTGAAGCTTTCATATGTGGTATTGGGTTAAGGACCTGGCCTGAGTGTCTGCCACTATGATCTGACCTGAAGGAATGCAAGTATCACTTGATACTGGACAGCAAGATCACACACCAGGAAAGGAGAGAAGATCTTGTTCCTCCCTGTATGTTTATATACCACATCACTTTCTCATTGTCTGCGAATACCTTGAGACCCTGGAGAGAACAGGATGAGACGTCTGAAGAGCCAGAAGGGCTCATCTCTGACACAGCCGTGCTGTTTCTGCCGACGATGTGACCATATCCCCTGTACTATTAGTAAGCCAAATGCTGCCCCCCTATACCACACCTGAAGTATGTGAAAAGCTCGAGAGGGAACAGGATGAACAGGTAGCCCTGGATTTAGAGAACTGCTGAATCCACCAATGAAGTTCCTTTTTTAGACAAGGTAGAAGAGGAACTACAAATTCTACAGGGTGAGCATGCTGAAGCCACACTGACTTTAGAAACCACTGCATTTCCTAGTGTGGAGTTTGGCTAGAGTGTGCACAGGAATGGTGGTAACATGAAACCCAGAACCTCCCTGGCTGTAACAGATGACAGAGGAAGAAGAGTTTGAAAAAAGTGAAATTAGAGTTAAGGGGGAAGTTTAGAGGCCAAAGGGCAGAGCAATTTAACAGAAAATGCTAGGAAGCAACAGAGAAAAGTAAAGATTCCTGAACAGAGGATGGACTGAATGTGAAGAAAGTATCCTTGAGGTCCAGAGACACCACACACAGGCCTGAGGGAGTAAAAGGGATGGGGGTCTGAAGGGGCAACATGTGTAAAGAGGGCACCTTTAGAAATGTGTTTATATGAGACAGGTCTAGAATACAGTGGATTTAAAAAGTGTACACACCCCTTTTAAAATGCCAGGTTTTTGTGATAAAAAAAAAAAAAAAAAAAAAAAAGACCACAATAAATAATTTCAAAAGTTTTCCCACCTTTAAATGTGACCCATAACCTGTACAACTCAGTTGAAAAACAAAGAAACCTATTAGAGGAAAAATATAAAAAATAAAAACGTACAATACACTGGACGCACAAAGTGTGCACACCCTTAAAACTATTACTTTGTTGAAGCACCTTTTGATTTAAATTACAGCATTAGGTCTTCTTGGGCAGGAGTCTTATCAGCATGGCACATCTTGACTTGGCAATATTTGCCCCCTCTTCCTTGCAAAAGCGCTCCAAATCTGTCAGATTGCGATGGCATCTCTTGTGCACAGTCCTCTTCAGGTCACCCCACAGATCTGGAGAAGCCATTCTTTTGTTGATTTGGATGTATGCTTGGGGTCACTGTCGTGCTGAAAGGTGAAATTTCTTTTTAACTTCATCTTTCTAGCAGATGCCTGAAGGTTTGGGGGCAAAAACAAACTGGTATTTGGAACTGTTCACAATTCCCTCCACCTTGACTAAAGCCCCAGTTCCAGCTGAAGAAAACCAACTCCAAAGCATGATACTGCCAACCACCATGCTTCACCATGAGGAGGGTGTTCTTTCGGGGATGCAAAGTGTTGTTTTTGTGCCAAATGTACTGTCTGGAATTGTGGCCAAAATGTTCAACCTTGGTTTCATCAGACCATAACATTTTCTCACATGTTTTTGGGAGACTATGTATTATTTTGCAATTATTACCAGAGCCTGGATGTTTTTCTCTGCAAGAAAAGGATTCAGTCTTGCAATCCTACCCCATAGTCCAGACATATGGAAAATATGGGAGATTGTTGTCACATCTACACAACCAGTACTTGCCCGAAATTTCTGCAGCTCCTTCACTGTTGTTGTAGGTTTCTTGGCAGCCTCCCTGACCAGTTTTCATCTCGTCTTTTAATCAATTTTGGAGGATGTCTAGTTCTTTGCAACGTCTTTGTTGTTCCATACTTTCTCCACTTTTTGATGACTGTCTTCACTGTGTTTCATGGTATATCCAGTGCTGTGGAATTTTTTTTGTTCCCTTCTCCTGACTAATACCTTTCAACAATGAGATCCCTTTGATGCTTTGTAAGCTCTCTGAGAACCGTGGCTTTTGCTGTAGCAGGCAACTGAGTAAATGTCAGGAAAATCCTACTAGGACAGCTAAACTTTATTTGGGGTTAATCAAAGTCTCTAACTGATGGCAGGTGTGTACCCAAGACGACTGAATGCTGCAATTAAATCAAAAGGTGCTTCAACAAACTATTAGTTTAAGGGTGTGTACACTTGTGTAACCAGCGACTTGCACTTTTTTATATTTTTCCTCCAACAGATTTGTTTTTCAACTGAATTGTACAGGTTACAAGTCACATTAAAGGTGGGAACATTTTTGAAATTATTTATTGAGGTCTCATTTTTTTATATCACAAAACCTGGCATTTTAAACAGGGGTGTGTACACCTTTTATATCCACTGTAGGTCTCCAAAAACCCTCTTTCCTGGGTACTACAAACATTCTGGATTCAAACTCCCTTCTGCTTTGGGGCACAGGAATGCCTTGTATAGTATCCCGAGTCAAAAGGTCTTGAAGCACATCTGAGAAAAAGGGGAGTTGTTCCCAAGAAGGCTGAGGCATGCCCATAAGAGGAGGAAGGGATTTCCACTTCTTGAAATACTCCTGGTGAATGATGCATAGAACCCAAGAATCCCGAGTAATTTGAAGCCGAACAGGTAGAGAAAAGAAAGGTGAACAGAAACAGGAAATTGACTGGGAAGAGGACAGTCACACTACACATGGTTTGTCAAGAAAAGGCAACTTCTGAATCCCTAAAGTCTGAATAGCCTTAGCAGGAGGAGGCCTCCTGCCACTCTTCACCTTTAAAAGAAGGAAAAGATGGTCTGTGCAGAAATGCAGGCTTGTTAGGGTAATCTCTGAAATTTAGGTACAGGAGAGAGCAACACATGTTAAAGTTCCTGCAAGGCTTTCCCCCTATACTGAAGTGATTTTAACAGCTGCGTCTCCAAACAAAAACGTATTATCAACAGGAGAATCCAATAACTTAGCCTTTGTATCATCAGGAAAAAGGCTGAAGCCTTAGCCAAGAATACCTCTTCATGACCAAGACAAAAGCAGCAGCCCTAGAAGGGGCATCTGCTGCATCATAAATACACTTAATAGAATGATGGATCACTTGAGATGAAGTCCCTAGCAAAGAAAGAGCAGAAGTTTTACCCTCAGAGTCTCTGAGATTAGAAACAAATGGACAAGCCTGAGAAAGAAGAGCCAACACATACCTGACACATGGGTCTGATAATTAATAGCCCTAAGAGCCAATGTAGCAAAAATGTAAACCTTCTTGCCTATCCCTTCCATGGTTCTGCTATCCTTATAAGAAGGCAGTAACCTTGGGTGAAGGAAGCAACTGAGAAGGCTTGTCAGAAGGTACAGACACCAATGACGGATCAGCAGCAGGACATTTGTACAAGTTACAATCCTTAGGCACCCTATAAAATTTATCAGGCTTTTTAGAAGCAGAAGGAAGACGATCAGCAGCCTTGGAGGCATTGGAAAAAGCATCACACAAGGCCACTAAACTGCAGGAATAGCAGAAGTTTTTAGAAATTCCATCTGCAACAACTCGTAATACCTTTTATAAATATCACAGACCTGAGTATAGTATCCCCAAATGAAATTTCTTTATACAAGGGTTAGTAGATTCCTCTTCCTCTAATCCAAAGGAGAAGGAACATGTGATGAATAATCAATGGATTCCTCATCAGAATCAGGATTATTCCTCAGAGGAATCCTGATCTCTTGGCTTTTTTCTGGAGAAGAGGGAACTGAAACCTCTTGAAGGGGCTTCAAAGCCATCAAAGCATTAAACAGACCCCGAGTAAAAGGCCTGCCACTCGCTCTGTGGGTCCCTAGGAGCAGAAGAAACATGCTTAGTTTTTTGTTTTTTTTCGTCAAAGGAACATCCGTCTTAGAAAACTTAGAAGGCTCTGACCCAGGGCGTCATTCAAGGACCATAGTAGGAACTTTTTCCCCAACTAAAATCTGAGGAACACCCCTAGGCCCCTTGGAAATAATAAACCATGGTTCTCCCAAAGGTCCAAAATGGACGCCTGCATAGCATCATCAAATGTGCTGGCATTCAGATCCTCGCCAACCACTAACCCGGTTGTGGCAGAGGCTGGCGAGGATCTGAATGCCATGCGCGCCTCCGGGTTCTCAACAACCTCGGGAAATACCCAGAGGTTGACAGAAGATTTAGGCCTAAATTTTTTCACCATCTTTTTTCTTAATGGTTGATCCTCAGGGCGGGAAGTTCCTTCCATGGTCTCATCAGCGAGAACCTTAAGTCGTCGATTCTCAAACTACAATGCAACAGTGCACTGAACTTGACCACCACGTCCACAGTGGTGCGCAAGTCCTATATGGCACAGCTTATAAAGGCAAGTCATCAAAAATCAAGACGTCATTCCCACTGTATTCAGCCCTAATGCACCTTTTGGCATGTATCTGACCAGGCACTTGCAACAACTGGAGCAGCCTCAGAGGTTCATTACAAAAAATAGAGGGTGTAAACATGTCCTATGAGAACAGATTAAACACCCTATCCCTTTACATAGTTTCCTACAGACCAGTGAAGGTAATCTATACCTTAACCTACAAGGTTACTCAAATCCAGCCCTGATGGAACGGTTACACATCCACAAACCAAACTATGCAAGGATTACCCAAATCCATTGATCTAAACCTGGTCTGGGACGTAAATAAAAAAGTACAGTTATGTACACTTACCATACATGTAGATGTTAGAGTGTATTCGCTGTTGCAGTCATTACATTTGGGTAATCTGCTTGCAGGCTGCCCTCAGACGGCCTGATTACCTTGGGTCCTGCATCAGTTGCTGTCCCTTCTTCCATCACGTCAGGTCATCAGGGGTATAAAACAAACATGCAGCCGACACCATTACATCAGTTTTTCTTGCCCCAGATGTCTGGTGCCCCCATAATGGGGAGCAATTGAACATAAAAACACAAAGGAATACCTCCAACAAAAAAAAGCAAATACACCAAAAAGGCTTTTAAGCATAGTAAAGGAAAGTAGAGGTATAATCAAAAAAAAGTTAGGGGCAGGGTAACCGGGACTGCAACAGTGAATACACCAACATCTACATTTATGGTAAGTGTGCACAACTGTACTATGTTCTTAGTGTTTTCACTGCTGCAGTCATTGCATTTGGATAGATTTCCAAAGTTATGGTTGGGAGGAGGGATTTAGCATTAGGGCCAGCTTTAAAGGCCCTGTAAGACTGCAGTGGCAAAGCCAGCTCTGGATTTAGAGAAAACTGGCAAATGATAATGCTTGGTGAAAGTATGTACAGAACTCCAGGTAGCAGCTTCTAGGATGTCCCTCGTAGAACACCTCTGAGAAAGGCTGTAGAAGTAGATGCAGCCCTGGTGGAGTGAGGTCTGATCCCCTGGGGGATAGGTTTTCCATGGTGCTTATAGCAGAAATGAATGCAATGGCTTATCCATTTAGAAATGGTTTTGAAATAGCCTTCCCCTCTGCCCCTGCAGCAAATGCTACCAGCAGTTTAGATTTTCTTTGAGGTTTAGTCCTGTTCTAGTAGAATCTAAGTTGTCTGTGCACATCCAAGGAATGCAGAATCCGTTCCCCTTTGTTCTGTGGATTGGGAAAGAAGGTTGTCAAATGAATGGACCGATTAAGAGCTACACTGGATACCACCTTGGGCATGAAGGATGGATTGGTTCCGAGTGACACCCTGTCCGCATGAAAGATGATGAAAGGCTCCACTGCCATAAGGGCTTGTAATTCAGATACCCTTCTAGCCGAAGTGATTGCTAAAAGGAAAGCGGTTTTCCAAGAAAGAAATTTTAACTCTGTAGTAGCAGCTGGCTCGAAAGGAGGTAGAGCGAGTTTCTCCAATACAAAGTTAAGGTCCCAGGCTGGGGTTGGAGCTTTCCTGGGTGGTCTCAAATTTTTGACCCCTCTGGAGGTACTGCTTGAGCAGTGGATGAGAGAAGAGGGGAGGTTCTGTGTTATGAGCTGAAATGGCTGAGGTGTGGATTTTAATGCAGGAAAAAGACAGGCCCTAGTGAAGCATCTCAGTTAAGTATTGCAAAATCTCAGGTAAATTGGGCGCTGCTGTGCTCATCCCTAGAGATTGGGTTCCAGGCACAGAATCTTTTCAATTTTTCAGCATAAGATTTTCTAGTACTAGGCCTTCTTGCTTCTAAGATGACATCCATGACAGGTTTGCTTAGGGATGGTAAGGGAGAGTAATTAGCCAGACTGCAAGGTTCAGTGTTGGAAGCTGAGGGTGCAGAATCTGAGTCCGAGGCAGGTGCCATGGAGATAACCGTGACAAGCTGCACAGGAGGGGGTACCAGTGTTGGCGCAGCCACTCTGGAGCAATCAAAATCATCCTTGATTTGTCCTGTTTGACTTTTAGTAGAACTTTGGAGAGCAGAGGCAGTGGGGGGGGGGTGGAGGCATAGACTGATAGCTTTCTCCAGCTGAAGGACAGGGCATCCACTTTCCAGGTTTGTTTGCGGGGAGTCCTTGTGCAAAATTTGTCCAAATGGTAGTTCTGGGGGGAGGCAACAAGTCTATATCTGGGCTCCCCCATTCGCTTGTCAACATGTTGAAAATCCTTGGCTCCAGTTTCCACTCATGTGGGTATATGAAGTTTCTGCTTAGTCCGTCTGCCAGTGTATTTAATTTTCCTGGCAGGAAGTGAGAGCTTGTAAGTGCACTTGGTAGCTCAAGGCTGTGTTCCACAATGCCATGGCTAGTCTGCAGAGGGGGCAAGAATGTGTACCCCCCTACTTGATTATGTACCACATAACCGTGGTGCTGTCCGTCTTTACCATTAGTTGTCCTGGAAGAATGTAGTCCATGAAGGCTGCCAGAGCATTCTGTACAGCTAACATTTCTTTTTAATTTATATGCAGGTGCATTTGACTTGGGATTCCTTTTGCCCTGAATGCACATCCCTGCCAGGTGAGCCCCCCATGCATAATCTGAAGCATCTGTTAGGGTTTGAGCAGCAGGGGGTGGTGTGAAAGGAAGTCCCTTGTTTTGGTGGCAGGCCTCTGCCCTCCAAAGGAACTCTAGGCGTAGGCAAGGTATGATAGGAATCATTGTTTCTAGGCTGTGAGAATGTTGACTCTATAGGCTTTTTAGATACCACTGTAGTTTCCTCATATGCAGTCTTGCATATGGAATTAGAAGAATGCAGGAGGCCATGAACCCCAAGGCTTGCAGTATTTGTCTTGCAGATAGCAGGGTTTTTCCGGCCACTTGTTTGAAATAGGTTGTCAAATGAATTTGCTTTTCTGGCGTGAGATAAGCCATCTGGGAAGTTGTAGTCAAGCTTGCTCCCAGGAATGTAATTTGCTGACAGGGTATCAGTTGCGATTTCTTTTTGTTTTATGGTGTACCCCAGACAAGTTAGAACCCTTTTTACAAATGCCAGAGGACTGAAAAGTATGTCCTGTTTTTCTGCCTGAATTAGACAATCGTCCAGGTATGAGTATATTTGAATACTTCTTTGCCTGCAAAATGCAATAACTGGAGCAAGGCACTTTGTGAATGCCCTGGGCGCAGTAGATAAGCCAAAGGGTAGTGCAGAGAACTGATAGTGCGTGTAGCCTGCTTTGAAGCGGAGGTATCTTCTGCAAGATTCCCTGACTGGGTTTTGCAGGTATACTTCTTTTAAATCTAGTACTGCCAACCAGGCGTCTTTGCCTAGCATAGAAGTAATTGGTGAAGAGTCAGCATCTTGAATTTTGGAATCTCCAGAAAGGTGTTTAGAGTAGACAGGTCCCATGATTGGATGCCATAATTTGTCTTTTCTGGGTACCAGAAGAGTCTGGATTAGAAACCCTGTCTCTTTTCCTCTTCTGGTAGCAGTTGAATAGCCCCCCATGCTTAAGAGAGAAAGTACTTGTTTTTGAGCCTCTGCCCACTGATTTGGGGGGTAGGTCCAGCCACCCACTTGGCGTTGGCAACGTGTGGAAGTGAAATCTGTATCCCTGGGACACCATTTAAAACCCATTTGTCCTGGGTAAGGAGTTCCCAGTTCTTTGCATGAAGAGCAATCTTTCCCCCAGAGAGGCAGTCAGAAGATAAGTGCTTGGAAATTTTAAAAGGAAGTCAGAAACAGTTTACCATAGGGGGTGTCTTTATTATTTCCAGACTTGGAAGTGGAGGCCCCCACTGCTTAGTACGGACAGTCCCCTGGGACTGAAACCTGGGGTTTTTGCTGCGTCTGGGTTTGGCTTGAGAAGACCTGGAAGGGGCTGGAAAGTACCAATTCTTACAAGGCCAATGCCTACTAAATATAGGAGGCTGAACATGTAAAAAATCTTTAACAGTTTACATAGTTTTAGCTTTAACTTCCGTCTTTTTAAGAATTTCTTCAGCCTTGTTGCCAAACAGGCGGTCCTGATTCAGAGGAGCATCCAACAATTTAGCTTTAACATGATCGGGCAAAGACTGCTCCTTAAGCCAAGCATGCCTTCTAAGCACAGACCCGGTAACAGCAGCCCTGCAAGAGGCCTCTAAAGAATCAAAACCACATTGCAAAGTAGGTTTTCTAACTTGTTCAGCAGAATGCATTAAACCCTGTAATTCTTTAATTTTCCCCACAAGTCAGGAATAACATCATTTTCTGTTTAATCAGTCCAATAACATGTTGCTGATATTTTAACATACGAAATTGGCAGCTTAAAGCTCCAATTGCCAAGGCTGCTGAAGTATAAACCTTTTTACCCCATTTATTCAGCACCCTGGAGTCTCTATGAGAAGGGGTAGGATTTTTTGCAGTAGAAGCCTTAATGCTCTTGGGCCCCTGTGAAACAGTCTCTGGATCTGCAATAGGATTTTTGAAAAGGAACTTGTAGGACTCAGGAACCCTGTAGTAGCAGTCAGGTTTACTGGGAGCAGGAGGCAGGAAATCCGGGGCCAAACTGGATTCAGAGAAAGCATCAACAATGTCTAGTACAGGAGGAATAGCCAAAGGCCTATGCTGAGGTAGAAGGAGGAAATCCCCAAGCCTCTTTTTTGAATAAGAAAATTCCTGGCTTTCCCAGTGAAAATGCTCTCCTAGAGTATATAAGGTTTTCCCAAAAGAAAAATCCTCAAGAGGGGAAGCAGAGGGAATAGAGTCCGCATCAGAATCCTCATAAGTGGGTAAGGACAAATCCAGGTCATCAAAACAGTCAGGAAAAAACAGAATCCTGATCAGAAGATTCATAATCAAGCTCAGCCCTAGGCCTCTTGGGGGGGGGGGGGGTTGGCTACCCCTGATTAGAGTTATTAGAGCTTCAGTCATTTTTATCATTTTTTTTTTTTTTTTAAGGCATAGAGGCCTGAACATGTGGCCTGGGTGTCAGTTTTTTTAGACATGGATCGAGATTTAGGCCTTAGTAATGAAGGAGGTGTCGATTTAATATGCAAGTCCGTAGGCCTGAATACACCCTCAGAAGCCGGTGCCTGCACAGCGGCTCTGGACCCATCCAAGGTAGAGACATCCGTGGGTTCCACAGCTGAAGTATCTCGTGGCATACCGGACTTAGAATGGGTCTCAGTAGAGGCCTGTGAATCAGAAGTAGCGGGTATCACGGGGCTGCGAAAGCACCTCAGCGAGTACCGGCAAACAGGCGACTGGCTTAGGAGAAGCGTTGTCGGCAGTTTTGGACCTCTGCGGACTGTCTCTGTCTTTATATTTGCTTTTTTTCAGAAACCCGGTCGTCAGATGGCTAATCAACGACATTTTTGGATAATTAAACCGAGAACCGAAATATTTAGAGGCAAAAATATACAGACAACGGACAGTGTGCTGATTAAACAAAGCAGAACACAGACAGCAAGGTACGTCGTGGTCAGGGCCTAGGCAAGGAATACAGTACAAATGCAAATCTTTGAGGTATTTGCTTTCCACAAGTAATGCAATTATTAACTTTTACTGACATCGGTAAGGAGCAAGAAAAAGTTTCCCCAACAGGGTACTTAGCTTTAGTTGAAGACTTCGGTTCTGAAACTCTAAAATGAAAATTTCATGAGTCGGCCGACCGGCACTTGTACTGCTTCTGCTTTGGGCATCACACGTGAAGAAAGACTGATGTAATGGCATCGGCTGCATGTTTTATACCCCTGACAACCTGACGTCATGGAAGGGACAGCAACCGACGCAGGACCCAAGACTTTGTTAATCAAGGCGACTGAGGGCAACCTCCAAGCAGATTACTCAAATGTAATGACTGCAACAGTGAAACACAAAGAACATCACACTGGAGAGCCAGATGTGCCTCAAACATTACCTATTCTCTGGAACAGGCTTTCTGTTCACGTAAAGCAGGGCCCTTCCCAAACTCCCTTCAAACGCACTCTACATCAATGGATAGGGAATTGTAAATGCACTCCCAAGATGGACAGGGGCAATCTGTAAAATACTCAGAGGCACAGGCAAAAACCTAAAGCCATACTCAGGCCCAGGCACAATCCTAAAGCCATACTCAGGCTCTTAGGGATTGAAAATTGGGTATAAAGTCTGGGTAATAATGGCTAGGCCTGTAAGGGCTCTTGAAACATGAGGTTCATAGGAGATAAAGTACAGTTTTGTACCTACCATAAATGTAGATGTCCGAACTGGATAGCATCTGCAGTCATAACAACTGGGTTGTCCTGTCGTCAGGCAGCCCTTCAGTCGGCCGGATTCCAAAGTCCGGGTCCGGCTTCGGCTGATGTCGCACTCCACCCGACGTCATCTCTGTTGGTCTTCGGGTATAAAAGCATCAGCCAACGCCATTTTCCTCAGTGTTTCTTGCCCCAGATGCCAGAAGCCCTCTTGCAGGCTAAAATTTGGATAGATGCCAATGTTTCCAAATAGATAGAGGTAAATACAACAATAAGCATGTATGTACATATATACAAACAAATACACCATAAAAGACTCCCCCCCAACAACTAGCTATTAGGAGGGTAAACACCCTAGGAGTACCACAGAGGGGAAGGAGGGAGGGTAATCCTGACTGCAGATGCTATCCAGTTCGACATCTACATTTATGGTAGGTACAAAACTGTACTATGTCCTTCATGGAT
The DNA here is from genome assembly GCF_019279795.1 of Protopterus annectens. Lineage (NCBI taxonomy): Eukaryota > Metazoa > Chordata > Ceratodontiformes > Protopteridae > Protopterus > Protopterus annectens. The sequence goes on from NC_056741.1 coordinate 1,193,942,850, forward strand.
GCATCTGCAGTCATAACAACTGTGAAGAATAACATAGCCAACTAGGCGAGGAGGATAAAAGTAGATTATGGTGTGTTTAGGATCCCTTGCAGTACAGCAGTGGCAAACCCTGCTCGGGATCTGGAATATAGAGGCAAATTATAATGCTTGGCAAATGTATGCACGGAGGTCCAAGTAGCCGCCTCAATAATGTCTTTGGTTGCCACTCCTTGTAAGAAGGCTGTGGTAGTGGCTGTTGCCCTTGTAGAATGAGGTCTTATGTTCTGTGGAATTGGTTTTCCATCGAAGGAGTAACAGAATCGTATGCAATTTCCTATCCATTTGGAGATTGTCTGTTTGGAAATAGCTTTTCCTTCCCTTCCTGTTGCATAGGCTACAAAAGTTGGTCAGTCTTTCTGCTATTTTTGTTCTGTCCAAGTAGTAGCGTAGCTGTCTATGTACATCCAAGGTATGCAGTATTCTTTCCCTCTGTTTTGTGGGTTGGGAAAGAAGGTAGGTAGGTGGATTGCCTGGTTTAAAGACACTCTGGATACCACCTTGGGCATAAATGTAGGATTAGTCCTCATGGACACTCTATCTTGGTGGAAGATTAGGAAGGGTTGCACTGCCATTAAGGCCTGTAGTTCTGAAACCCTCCTTGCTGAAGTAATTGCCAGTAGGAAAGCAGTTTTCCATGACAGGTGTTGTAGGTCTGCTGTTGCTGCTGGTTCAAAGGGTGATAGTGTCAATTTTTCTAGCACAAAGTTTAAATCCCAAGCTGGTAATGGTGGTTTCCTTGGAGGTTTTACATTCTTGATTCCTCTGAGGAACTGCCTGAGCAAAGGGTGCGAAAAACAGGTGGATCAAAGCTGTATTCTGCTGAAATAGCTGATGCATGTATCTTGATGGAGGAGTAGGACAGGCCTGAATGAAGAAGTTCGCCAGATACTCCAGAATATTAGGCATATCTATGTTTGACACATCTTTTCCTCTTTCCGTACTCCAAATGACAAACCTTTTCCATTTTCCAGCATAGTTCCTTCTTGTTGAAGGTCTGCGTGCTTCAAGAATAATGTCTTTTACTCTTTGGGAAAGTTCTGGATTAGCTGCTGCTATGTGATGTTCCATGCAGTCAGTTGCAACGTTTTTAGGTTTGGATGTATGATGCTGTAGTTGTTCTGAGTTAACATCAAAGGCATCAGGGGTAATGGCCACATATTGTTCCGAGACATGCTCCTCAGTAGTGGGTACCAGTGTTGTCTTGGCCAGTTCGGAGCTATCAGGATTATCCTTGGACGTTCTTCCTTGATTTTCAGTAGTACCTTGTGTATCAAAGGAAGAGGTGGGAATGCATATGCTGTTAGGCCTTTCCAGTTGAAAGAGAGCGAATCCACTTTCCATACTAGTGGGTGGAATGTCCTTGTGCAGAATTTTTTGAGCTGGTGATTGAGAGGTGATGCGAATAGGTCTATCTGTGGCATTCCCCATTTCTTTGAGATGGTCTTGAAGATGTCCGGTGCAGCTTCCATTCGTGGGCATCCGGTGGTTCTGCTTAATATGTCTGCTAGAGTATTGTCTTTCCCGGTACAAATATTGCCTGTAACTGGATGTTGTAGCTGAGTGCCAGGGTCCACAGCTCCAAGGTCATTCTGCATAGGGGGTATGAATGAGTGCCTCCCTGTTTGTTGATGTACCACATGACTGTGGTGTTGTCTGTCCTTATCATCAACTGGCCCTCTTTGAGAAATGGTTTGAACTTTTGGATTGCCAGTTTTACTGCCAGCATTTCTTTTTGGTTGATGTGCAGGTGAAGTTGATCCTGTGTCCACAATCCTTGCACGCATTTGTCCAGCATGTGGGCCCCCCATCCTAGGTCTGAAGTGTCTGTTGTGATGGTCTGGCTTGCTTGACATCTGCGAAAGGGTAGGCCTGGGTTTGACTGGCATGCCTGAGCCCACCACAGGAACTCCTGTTTTAAGCATGGAATTAGTGGGATTTCTGTTTCTAGACTGTGTCTGTGTTGGGACCATAAATTCTTTAGGTACCACTGTAGTTTTCTCATATGTAGTCTGGCAAATGGAACCAAGATTATGCATGATGCCATGAAGCCCAAGGCCTGCAGTACTTTTCTTGCTGTTAACTTGTTCAGTTTTGTTAGTGCCAAGAAGTAAAGAGGAAGTTCTTTTTGTTTTTCTGTAGTTAGGAATGCCATTTGTTTTACTGTGTCCAATTCCGCGCCCAATAATGTCCTTGTTTGGGATGGCATCAGCCTTGACTTTTGTAAATTGACTGTGTATCCCAGTGCTTGTAGCAAGTAAATGACCCTTTGTAAATCTGTTGTCAGCTTGCTTTTGTTGTCCCCTTGTAGCAGGCAGTTGTCCAGGTATGGGTAAATTTGAATTCCCTGTAGTCTGCAATGGGCGATTACTGATGCCAGGCATTTTGTGAATACTCTGGGCGCAGTAGATAAGCCAAAAGGCAATGCTGAGAATTGATAGTGCTCTGATCCTGCAAGAAATCTGAGGTATCTTCTGCAGATTGGTCGAATGGGGACGTGCAGGTATGCCTCCTTGAGATCTAGAGTTACCAGCCAAGACTCCTTGCCCAGCATGGGAAGAAGTTGCTGTAGGGTCAGCATTTTGAATTTTGGGACAATGATGTATGTATTTAAGGTGGACAGGTCGAGAATTGGTCTCCAACTTTTTCCTTTCTTGGAACTAGGAATAGTCTGGAATAGAACCCCTTTCCTTGCTCTGCTGTTGGCACTCTTTCCACAGCTCTCATGTTTGCTAACTCCATTATCTGGCGTAGAGCCTCTGTTTTTTGATTTGGAGGTAGATTTGGCATTCCTCTTTTGACTGGTAAAGTGTGGAAGTGAAACCGGTAACCTTGATCTATGGTTTGTAAAATCCACTTGTCTTTTATGTAGTGCCAGTTCTTTGAAAATAAGGTTAACTTTCCGCCTAGAGGAGCTGCTATTTGTTCCCTGGTAGGCGGATTTAGGGTTAAGTCAATGTGGTTGTGCTGATGTAGTGGCTGTGTCTGTGCCTCTGTTGTTACCTTGCCACTGTCGTCCTCTGTAGGCACCTCCTCTGGATTGGTTTCTGCCTCTGGAACGTCTATTCCTGCCCCTTTGAAATTTTGTGGAGTCAGGAAAGGACCAATTTTTGGCAGGCCAGTTCCTGCTAAACCTTGGGGGTTGAACCTGCAAGAAATCTTTAACAGTTTGAACAGATTTTGCCTTTTCTTCCATTTTCTTCATAACCTGCTGGGCAGGTGTACCAAACAAACTTGTCTTGTCCATAGGAGCATCTAGCAGCTTAGCTTTAACATGATCCGGTAAAGCTTGTTCCTTTAGCCATGCATGCCTTCTTATCACTGTGCCTGTCATGGCTGATCTAAATGAAGCCTCCAGTGCATCATAGCCACATTTTAAGGAATGGTTGCTAACCTGTTGTATGTTATTTACCATCTCTAATACATATTTCTTATCAAGAGATTCATCAGTGGTTAGTTTTTTAGTTAACTGATCAAGCATAAACTCTTGGTATTGTATCATGTGAAACTGACAGTTTAAAGCTCTAGCTGAGAGAGTAGCTGAAGTGTAGACCTTTTTACCCCATCTGTCTAATGACCTTGCTTCCCTTTCAGAAGGAGTAGGGTTTTTAGCTATGGTCGCGGCTACTGCCTTAGGACCCTGGGATATAGTTTCTGGGTCTGCAAGTGGGGCATTGTAAAGGTGGTGATGAGTATCTGGCACCCTGTAAAATCTGTCTGGTTTGGCAGGGGCTGGGGGTAAAGAGTCTGGAGCGGAGCAGACATCATTGAAAGCATCATCCACCACAGAGAGAACAGGAGGTATAGCTAAGGGCCTGTGCTGTGGGAGGTGCAGAAAGGTCCTAAGTCTTTTTCTGGAGTCTGAAAAATCCTGTTGCTGCCATTGGAACTGTTCTCGCATGGCATGCAAGGGCATGCAAGGTTTCCCCAAAGGAGAATTCTTCTGGTGGGGAAGCAGCTGGAATGGATTCTTCAGCATCAGAATCTTCAAAATTGGAGAAGGGAGCCTCTGGCTGGTCAGTTATGTCTGATTCATCAGCAGATTCATCAGAGGACACTGGCTCAGGGGGCTCTGCCCTAGGTCTCTTCTCTGGGGGCTGAGAGGCCCTGTCTGGGTGAGATTGAGATCCTCTAATTAAAGAAATTAAATCTTCTGCCAAAGTAAGCATTTGAGAACTAGAAGAGGGCCTGGATGTGGGGGTTTAACAGGCACTGTTTTAGTAGTCTTGGCTGCTTTAGCCCTGGCGAAGGCCTTAATGGACATGGCTGCTGGAGGCCTAGCAGCACCACGTGCTGGGGTAGAGACATCCAAGGGGATGGTGTCTGATAAGTCAACCACCGTAGTGGGTAAAATTTCTGAGGTCGATTCAAGAGTTGTAGCAGGGGCCTCAGTTGTAGGAATAGGTTCAGCTGTACTTAGATCAGTTTTCTCGGTTTCGGCCGAAACCGAGACACTCGCGGTTTGCTTAACCATGGTTTCGGCCGAAACCGCGGACCGAGTGTCGGTCTTTATCTTTGCGGTTTTTGGTAGATTGGGTAGTCGGAGGATCCGACGGCATAATGTACGCAAAATCAGAACCGAAAAACTGTTCTGCAAACTCCGACCGACGCCTAAGCGTTCGTCGGTTGAAAGAAGCACAGGCCGAACAGGCTGCTACGTCGTGGGCTGGGCCTAAACAAGGCAGACAGTAAGAGTGGAAATCTTTATGAGGTATTTGTTTCCCACAGGTTAAACAATTGTTAACTTTTTCTGACATCGGCTGAGGCAAGAAAGAGTCCCCAACGGGTACTTAGCTTTAGAAGTCTTCAAGTAGTATTCGGTAGAAGTAATCTCTGGATCCGACCGACCGGCACTTGCGAACAGCTTCTGCTTGGCGCACGGCAAGAAAGACTGAGGAAAATGGCGTCGGCTGATGCTTTTATACCCGAAGACCAACAGAGATGACGTCGGGTGGAGTGCGACATCAGCCGAAGCCGGACCCGGACTTTGGAATCCGGCCGACTGAAGGGCTGCCTGACGACAGGACAACCCAGTTGTTATGACTGCAGATGCATCCATGAAGGACATCTAGGCTATGAACCTATAGCAATTCGGCACAAGAGTTAATCATTTCTTCTGGCCATATATATTTTACTACTTTTCTGCAAGGGGAGTGTCAAAGGTTAGAAAAATAGCTACAGCAAACAACGAACTACAGCAGAATGCCTACATTATCAATGCATTACTCACAAGAGGAATTAAAACCTATCCTGGAAAGTAATGTTAAAACAGGAAACCACCCTCAGGTGGGATGCCAGTACATTGCAAAAACCTCTGCTACGGTCGTTAAATTCTAATCAAAAAAAAAAGGGGGGGGGGGGAGATTATCCACACTACGACCAGGGATTTGTTGATATGAAAAAATGCACACACATTCTAACACTTGTGAAGACAGAGACTTCCTCATATTCAAAAGGAGTGCTACAGCAATAAATATTTGCTTATAATTTTTTATGAATGCCTAGTAAAGTTAATCATCATCTTACATTCACATCAGCATTAACTGTAACAGATGCTGCATCCATGCAAGCAAAACTTGCGCCCTTGAAATCCACCCGAAAGAATCAAATTTCATCATATACCTAAACATTTACAGAACCTAGGATTTCATGAATTTCCAAATTTCACAATATAAAATAAAGTTCTTATCAGAAATGACATTTGACATAAACAAATAAAACTTTACAAGAACTCATTAAATTTAAAAGTCAAGTCACTTAGCCGATTTAATGGGAAAAATGTAGAGGAACTAAGCCTAATAGAGGCACCACTAGCCCCCTTTAAGGCATCAAACACCTACTGGTAATTTGGAGAAATGTCACTTATGGCACATATCCGGGACATAAAAGCTAGAATGACCAGACAAAAAAAAGGAAACCACCCCAACTGAGAAATTAACTCTATAGAACTAAACACTGCAAAGAAATAAAACTACTATTGTGTCGCCCTGTATCCATGAATGTGGCATATACATACAATTAATATACACTTACACTGAACAGAGAGGACAACAGGGATGCTCTGTGGAGACTTCATGGCTTTGTGTTCAATGATACAGGTCACAGTTTTTTGGTTGGCTTGGTCTGTAGGAACTATTCTGTAATGACTAGTAACAGTTGTGGTGCCATTTGATGATCCTTTAGTGGAGGTGGATGTGAAGTTACCTTGCAGGCTGGATTCCCACCGGATTATTGCTGGTGGCTTCCCATCAGCAGCAGTGCAAACAGCAACAGCAGCTTCAGTGCTGCTACCATTGACAGAAACTGGTTCTGCATGACTGTTGGGCTTCACTAAAAAACACAAGAAAGAGGAGTATGTTAAAGTTTCAAAATTTCCCATTTCATGTAGCACTGAAAAAATGGTGGCAAAGAACAGACTAAGCTGCAAAATAAAAAAATGAGAACACAAAGGAAATTATACGCCTTAAATTACCTGTGTGTGTGTGTGTGTGTGTGTGTGTGTGTGTGTGTGTGTGTGTGTGTGTGTGTAAACATGGTGCTGTGACAAAAAAGGAAACACCCTCCACACATCAAAATTTGGGACCATTTATGAATGAACTGCTGACAAAATTTAAGATCCACAAAAATGGTTTAAATAAAAGATACTGCAATACATCCTATAATAATAACCAAAGGTACATCTGAAGTACTAAGGGCAGAGACGTAAAGTGTTCTCTTTGCTACTACACTGAAAGCAGGCAATATTCAACACAGATATAGAAGCAACAAATATCTCTGTTTCTGTACTTCAATAATGTTCCATTGAAAAGTACCACATATGAAATACTAAAACTTTAGAGCCCAATGTGTACTACACATGAAATCTGTATTAACACTAGTACAAAGGAAAAATTGTTACTGCAAGGAAAAAGAGGTTATGCCTTATCATAACGTTCCATCTATGTTGTCAATCTCCACTAATCCTTGACAGTGGGCTCCGTTCCAAGCCTCGGAACAAACTCAGACATTTACTCCAGCTTGCACCTTCCAAACTCTCAAGACAGGCACTACCCATAATGCTCCTCTCAAAATTAACTCTGATCAAGTTTGCCCAACATAGTGGTCGACAGATAAGTAGAACGTATAGTCAAAACAGCTGTAACAGTCAGAGACCAGACGTGCGTCCTTCATATGAAGCAGGCTATGGAAAATCCAGTCCACCAAGAAGTCTCAGGTTGAGGAAGTCAAGGATTAGTGAAGATTGACAAAGTACAGTTTTGTACCTACCATAAATGTAGATGTCCGAACAGGATAGCATCTGCAGTCCTTACAAAAGGGTTGCCCTGTCGTCAGGCAGCCCTTGATTGATTCAAAGGCATC
>NC_056741.1:1194005759-1194055759 GCF_019279795.1 Protopterus annectens
ACCCAAGGGGTTTAAAAAACCCAAAAGGGGGGGGGGGAAAAAAATAAAGGGCCCCTTTTTAAAAGGGGGGGGCCTATGTTGTGGTAAGTGTAGGAAGGTCCTAAGCCTTTTTCTTGAGTCTGAGAAATCTTGTCCCTGCCATTGGAATTGTTCTCTCATGGCATGCAAGGTTTCCCCAAAGGAAAATTCCTCTGGTGGAGAGGCAGCTGGAATGGATTCTTCAGCATCGAGTCTTCATATGTAGAAAGCGGGTCCTCTGGCTGTTCTGAAATGTCGGAGTCATCCGCCAGAAGCCTCAGAGGACACTGGCTCGGGGCTCTGTCCTAGGTCACTTTTCAGGGGGCTGAGAGGCCCTGTCTGGGTGAGATTGGGATCCCCTAATTAAGGATATTAAATCTTCTGCCAGAGTAAGCATTTGTGAACTAGAAGTGGGCCTGTGTGAGGGAGGTTTAACAGGCACTGCCTTAGCAGATTTGGCTGCTTTGGCCCTGGCAAAGGCCTTGATAGACATGGCTGCAGGGGTCTAGCAGCACCACGTGCTGGGGTAGAGACATCCAAAGGGATGGTGTCTGATAAATCAGTAGAAACCACGGTTGTAGGCAAAATTTCTGAGGCCGATTCAGGTAAGGTAGCAGGAGCCTCAGTAGTAGCCATGGATTCGCTGGAGATTGACCAGTTTTCTTGGTTTCGGCCGAAACAGAGACACTCGCGACTTGCTTCACCGTGGTTTCGGCCGAAACCGCGGACCGCGAGTGTCGGTCTTTTCCTTGCATTTTTAATAATTTGGGTAGACGGAGGATCCGACGGCAAAATATACGTAAAGTCTGAGCGAAAAACTGTTCAGCAAACTCCGACCGACGCCTTAGCTGTCGGTTGAAGGACGCGCAGGCGAACAGGCTGCTACGTCGTGGTCTGGGCCTAAGCAAGGCAAACAGTAAGAGTGGAAATCTTTATGAGGTATTTGTTTCCCACAAGTTAAACAGTTATTGACTTTTTCTGACATCGGCTGAGGCAAGAAAGAGTCCCCAACGGGTACTTAGCTTTTAGAAGTCTTGAAGTAGTATTCGGTAGTAGTAATCTCTGGATCTGACCGACCGGCACTTGCGAACAGCTTCTGCTTCGGGCGCCACGCGGCAAGAAAGACTGAGGAAAATGGCGTCGGCTGATGCCTTTATACCCGAAGACCAGCAGAGATGACGTCGGGTGAAGTGCGACATCAGCCGAAGCCGGACCCAGACTTTGGAATCCGGCCGACCGAAGGGCTGCCTGACGACAGGACAACCCAGTTGTTATGACTGCAGATGCATCCATGAAGGACATCCTGACATCAGACTACAGGCGACAGCAGCCTGCACACAAAAACACTGACTCTGGTATTCGGGCCGACTGAGGGCTACTACAGCAGGGATAACCCACAGGTGATGACTGCAACAGTGAAACACGAAGAACATCTCAATGCGACAGGAAGAACTCCGGCCTGAGAAAAGAAAAAACTGAGAAAACACACATCCAGTAAATCAAATAAGCATCAGGAGGAAGATGGGATACAATACTGCAACTTATAGAAGAGAAGGACATCTACGGTTATGGCAAGATTTTACACAACTATTCTATGTCCTTCTATTCATATGCTGCAGTATTCATAAAATGAAGGAGAAAACCACACCTAATGCCAAAGAAAGAGTGGCAAGAGGGGCAGCAGCACACACTACAAACCCCTGAAGAATAGCCCTTGCAAAACCAACCCTAGACCTCGATATACCATCCAACATTTGAGGTTTTGTGAAGGTATGGACAGAAGTAAGTGGCTGCTTCTAAGAAAGAAGTATTCAGACCCTTGAAAAAAGCATTTGAAGAGACAGCTGTAGTGGAATAAGCCTCAACTGGAGAAGCAAGGGATTTTCCATGAACCACACAAAGGAAAATAGCCTTAGAGATCCAGGAGGAGGCTGCTTGGAAACAGGTCTACCAAGAGCACTGGGGTGGCCGGAAACAAAAAAAGGAGTCAGACTTCCTAACAGATTTGATTTTATCCAAATAAAGCCCATGTTATCAATGCAAATCCAAGGTCTAGCCAATTGCAGTTAAGGAAAAAAGGTGGACAAATTAACAGACTGATAGAGAGACAACTCATTCACCACCTTATGCATAAAGGAGGAATAATTGAGTAGGGAAACCCTATCCTTGTGAAAAACAGTAAAATAAGCCATAAGGGGCTGAAGTTCTGAAACCCTTTAAATGAAGTGATAGCCAAAAGCAGTACTACTGTCTTCCAAGTGCAATGTTGAAGGGAGGACAAGTGGTACAGTTGGTGTACACTTACCATAAATGTAGATGTTAGTGTATTCAGTGTTGCAGTCATTACATTTGGGTTATATGCTTGCAGTAGCCCTCAGTCTGATTAACAAAGTCTTGGGTCCTGCGTCGGCTGTTGTCCCTTCATCCGTGACATCAGGTCGTCAGGGGTTTTAAAACATGCAGCCAACATCATTACCTCAGTTTTTCTTGCCCCAGATGTCAGGTGCCCCCCTAATGGGAAGCAATTAAATCTATAAATATACAAGGTTATACCTCCAACAAAGCCCCCCTAATGGGAAGCAATTAAATCTATAAATATACAAGGTTATACCTCCAACAAAAAAGCAAACACACCAAAAAGCTTTTGAGCATAGTAAAGGAGAGTAGAGGTATAGCCAAACGTAAGGGGAGAGGGAGGACTAGTAACAGTGAATACACTTGAACATCTACATCTACATTTATGGTAAGTGTACACAACTGTACTATGTTCTTCGTGTTTCACTGTTGCAGTCATCATATTGGGTAGATTCCCAAAGCCAACGATGGGAGGAGAAATCTTAGATAGCATTAGGACCAGCTATAAGGCCCTGCAAGACTGCAGTGGCAAAGCCAGCTCTGGATTTGGAGAAAATTGGCAGATGGCTATGTTTGGTGAAAGTATGTACAGAGCTCCAGGTAGCAGCTTCTAGGACGTCCCTGGTAGGGACACCTCTGAGAAAGGCTGTAGAGGTAGATGCAGCCCTGGTTGAATGAGGACCCCTGTGGGACAGGTTTTCCATGGTGCTTGTAGCAGAAATGAATACAATGGCCTATCCATTTGGAAATGGTTTGCTCTGAAATGAACTTCCCCTCTGCCCCTGCAGCAAATGCCACCAGTAGTTGGTCAGATTTCCTTTGAGGTTTAGTCATGTCCAAGTAGAATCTAAGTTGTCTGTGCACATCTAAGGAGTGCAGTATCCATTCCCCTTTGTTCTGTGTGTCAACATGTTGAAAATCCGTGGTTCCAGTTTCCATTCGTGTGGGTCCATCAGATTTCTGCTTGGTTCATCTGCCAGAGTATTCAGCTTTCCTGGCAGGAATTGAGCTTGTAGTTGTATTTGATAGGTCAAGGCAATGTTCCACAATGCCATGGCTAGTCTGCAAAGGGGTTAGGAATGTGTACCCCCCTGCTTGTTTATGTACCACATAAAACTGTGGTGTTGTCTGTCTATCATCAATTGTCCTGGAAGAAGGCAGTCCTTCAAGGCTGTCAGTGCATTCTGTACAGCCAGCATCTCTTTTTGATTGATATGAAGGTGCATTTGATTTGGGCTCCATTTGCCTGAATGCACTTCCCTGCCAGATGAGCCCCCCAAGCATAGTCTGATGCGTCTGTAGTTAGGGTTTGGGCGGTAGGGGGTGGAGTGAATGGCAGTCCCTTGTTTTGGTGGCAGGCCTTGGCGCACCATAGGAACTCTAGTTGCAGGCAAGGTATGATAGGACTTGTTTCCAGGCTGTGACAAAGTTGACTCCATAAACTTTCCAAGTACCACTGAAGTTTCCTCATATGCAGTCTTGCATATGGAATTAGAAGAATGCAGGAGGCCATGAACCCCAAGGCTTGCAGAACTTGTCTTGCAGATGGCAGGGTTTTTGTGGCCACCTGTTTGAAGTTAGTTACCAAATGAATTTACTTTTCTGGCGTACGGTAAGCCATATGGGCAATTGCATTCAAGCTTGCACCCAGGAATGTATTTTTTTGAGAGGGTACCAGTTGTGATTTCTTTTCGTTTATGGTGTACCCTAGACAAGTTAGAACTTTTTTTACAAACACCAGATGTTTTAGAAGAATGTCCTTGTTTTCTGCTGAATTAGACAATTGTCCAGGTATGGATACATTTGAATATGTCTTTGCCTGCAAAATGCAATTACTGGAGCCAGGCACTTTGTGAAGTCCTTAGGCGCAGTAGAGAAGCCAAAGGGCAGTGCAGAGAAAGCACAGTTGTGTACCTGCCATAAATCTAGATGTTAGAGTGTATTCACTGTTGCAGTCATTACAATTGGGTTATCCTGCTGGCAGGCTACCTGCAGTCGGCCCGAGTTCCAAAAACTCTAGGTCTGGTGTCTGCTGCTGTCACCTCCTCCCTTATGTCAGTGCGCCAGGGGTATAAAAGATGCAGCCGACGCCATTTTCTTCAGTTTTTCTTGCCCCAGATGTCAGGTGCCCCTAAAATGGTAGGCTCACCAATGCCAAAAAGCATGCATAACCAAATAACTTTTCCTTCATCTACAAGGAAATACACCACATATGTTGCATAGAATAGAGAAGTACAGATAAGTCCCAGCAAGGAAAAGGGGGATGGTGGGACGGTAACCTGGACTGCAACAGTGAATACACTCCAACATCTACATTTATGGTAGGTACACAATTGTACTATGTTATTCGTGTTTCACTGTTGCAGTTATTACAATTGGGTTGAATCTCAAAGCAATGGTTGGGAGGCTGGAGCTAAATAGGATTAGGAGAGGCTTATCAGGCCCTGCAGAACTGCAGTGGCAAAGCCTGCCCTGGATTTAGAGTAGAGAGGCAAGTGATAGTGCTTTGTAAACGTATGCACTGAACTCCAAGCTGCAGCCTCTAGGATGTTTTTGGTTGGTACTCCTCTGAGGAAGGCTGCTGATGTGGCTGCTGCTCTGGTGGAATGTGGCCTAATGCCCCTCGGCACTGATTTGCCATGTTGTGAATAGCAGAAACAAATGCAGTTGCCTATCCACTTTGAAATTGTCTGCTTTGAAATAGGCTTTCCTTGTGATCCTGCAGCATATGCTACTAGAAGTTGCTCAGTCTTTCTGAAAGTTTTAGTTCTGTCCAGGTAGAAGCATAGCTGTCTGTGAATGTCCAAAGAATGCAAAAGTCTCTCACCCTTATTCTGTGGGTTTGGGTAAAAGGTAGGCAAATTAATTGTTTGGTTAAAGGCCACACTGGTCACTACCTTAGGCATAAATGTAGGGTTTGTCCTCAGAGAAACCCTGTCAGGATGGGAAAATGAGAAAAGGTTCCACAGCCATGAGTGCCTGTAACTCAGACTTGTCTTGCGGAGGTTATTGCTAGGAGCAGAGCTGTTTTCCAGGATAAGAATTTTATATCAGCTGCAGAGGCTGGCTCAAACAGAGGCAGTGTAAGTTTTTCCAAGACATAGTTGAGGTCCCATGCAGGTATTGGTGCTCTCCTTGGGGGTCTTATGTTTTTGGCCCCTCTGAGGTACTGCCTTAGTAATGGATGAGAAAAAATAGGTGGTTCTGTATTGTAATGAGCTGAAATGGCAGAGGCATGAATTTTAATTGATTAAAAGGAAAAGCCTTTATCCAGCATCTCAGTTAAGTATTGCAAAATCTGAGGAATATTTGGAACAATCGTGTCAATACCTTGTGCCTGGTTCAAAGCACAGAATCTCTTCCATTTTTCTGCATAAGATTTTATGGTGCTAGGCCTCCTGGCCTCTAAAATAACATCCATGACTGCTTTAGAAAGAGGCGCGTCTTGAATGGCTACATTATCCGCCATGCTGCCAGGTTTAAGGTCCTGACTTGGCTGTGCAGTATCACTGTCTTGCTGGGTCAATAAGTGAGGAATTTGAGGTAAAGTCCAAGCTGGGAATTAAGACAAGCTCTTTAGGATTGGGTACCAGTGCTGGCGGGGCCAGTCTGGGGCAATCAGTATCATTTTTGGCTTCTCTTGTCTGACCATGAGGAGTACCTTGGGGAGGAGAGGCAGAGGAGAAAGGCATATATGGTTAGGTTTTTCCAGCTGAAAGATAGAGCATCCACTTTCCATGCTTGCTTGTGATGAGTCCTTGTGCAGAATCTTTGTAGTTGGCAATTGTGAGGGGAGGCAAATAGGTCCATGTCCGGGCATCCCCAGTTCCTTGTTATCAGGCTGAAGACTTGTGGATCCAATTTCCACACGTGGGGATCCATTAGGTTTCTGCTTAGTTCATCTGCCAGAGTACTTATCCTTCCTGGCAGGAATTGTGCTTGCAGATGTACTTGGCAAGACAATGCTTTGTCCCACAAGTTCATGGCTAGGGGGTAGAAATGTGTGCCCCCTTGCTTATGTACCACATGACTGTGGTACTGTCCGTCTTTATCAGTAGTTGTCCTGGATGAAGTAGATCCTTGAAGGCTGTCAAGAACTGCTAGCATCTCTTTTTGATTGATATGTAGATGCATTTGACTTGCGGACCACGTGCCCTGAATACATCTTCCTGCCATATGGGCCCCCCAGGCACAATCTGATGCATCTGTTGTCAATGTCTGCCTGGCTGTGGGTAAGGTGAATGGCTGTCCAGTGTTGTGGTGACAGGCTTTTGCCCACTATCGAAACTCCTGTTGCAGGCAGGGAATGAGGGTAATTAATGTTTCCAAGCTGTGGCAACGTTGAGTCCAAACTCTTTTTAGATACCACTGAAGTTTCCTCATATGAAGTCTTGCACATGGAATTAGCAGAATGCAGGATGCCATGAAGCCCAAAGCCTGCAGAATTTTTCTTGCAGATAACTGGGTCTTTGTTGCCAACATTTTGAAATAAGTAGTCATAGGTAGGTACTAGGCTGTCGGCCCTAGGGCCCATACAAGCCTAGCCAAAAAATGTACCCTGGCTTTCGCCACCCAAGAAAATTATTTTCCTGTGCCCCTGTCGAGCAGAGCCACAGAAGTGATCCCCGGGGTGAATTTCCCATTTCCCATCCAATCATCAAGATTTTTCTTGAAGAGTGCTAATGAGGAGCTCTGTTTGACATAGATAGGTAGTCTGTTCCAGAGTATGGGAAGTCTCTGGGACAGGAATCTATCCCCTCCAGCATTTTCTGTTTATTGTGGTGACAAGGTTTAGGTCCCTAGAGTGTGTGTAGCTCGGAGGGATTCTTGTCTGTGTTTGTCTGGCGTGAGACAAGCCATCTGGGCAGTTGTATTTAAGCTTGCACCCAGGAATAGTATCTTGAGAGGGTACGATTTTTGATTTCTTTTCATTTACTGTGTACCCTAGGCCTGTTAGTAATGTTTTTACAAACGCCAGATGCTGCAGTAGAGTGTCCTTGTTCTCTGTTTGAATAAGCCTGTCATCCAAGTAAGGATATATTTGAATTCCTCTTTGTCTGCAAAAAGCAATTACTGGTGCCAGGCATTTTGTGAAGACCCTGGGCGCAGTAGATAAGCCAAAGGGCAGTGCAGAGAATTGGTAATGCATTGAGCCAGCTATAAATCTGAGGTATCTTCTGCATGATTGTCTGATTGGGATGCAGGTATGCCTCTTTTAGGTCTAAAGTCACAAGCCAAGCCTTCTTGCCCAGCATGGGCAGAAGCTGCTGCAGTTTTAACATTTTGAATTTTGGAATATCCAGGAATGTGTTCAGGATAGACAGGTCCAGTATTGGTCTCCAGGTTTTGTCCTTTCTGTGCACAAAGAAAAGCCTCGAGTAAAATCTCAGTCCCTGCTCTTGCTGTGGTACTTGCTGAATGGCTCTCATGTCCATGAAGGATGAAACTTGTTTTTGTGCCTCTGCACATTGATTGCGTGGCAGGTCTGGCATACCGTTTGGCTTTGGCAGGGTGTGAAAATGGAACCTGTAGCCCTGGGATACGATATTTAAGACCCATTTGGCCTGGGTAACCATGTGCCAATTTTGTGCAAAAAGTGCTAGTTTTCCCCCCAAAGGAGCTGTCAGAAGATAAGTGCTTGGTGCTGGCAGGGGAAAGTCATCGAAACTGTTTCCTGTATGGCTGTGATTTTTCTTCTCCGCTTTTGGAGGTAGAAGCACCCCATTGTTTAGGCCTGTATGAGCCTTGGGGCTGTGATTTGCCTCTGGGGTGTCTGTATCTGCCTCTGTGACCTGTCTGACACAGGAAATGACCAATTCTTTGCAGGCCAGTTCCCGCTAAATCTGGGAAGCTGTACCTGTAAGAAATCCTTGACTGTTTGCATAGATTTAGCTTTGTCCTCCATTTTCTTCAACACCTCTTCTGCTTTAACACCAAACAAGGTATCATGTTGTAATGGAGCATGTAATAATTTTGCTTTAACATGATCAGGCAGATTACGTTTTTAACCAAGCATGTCTCCTAATGACAGAACCTGTAACAGCGGCCCTGCAAGAGGCCTCTAGAGAATCAAATCCACATGCTTTCCTACTTGTTCAGCTGCATGCAATAAATCCTGCATTTCTTTGGGTTTCTGCACATTCTGAATTTGACAACATTTTCTATTTAAGCAGTGACATTAGATATTGCTGATATTTAAGCATATGAAATTGACAATTTAAAGCTCTTACAGCCAAGGTAGCAGAAGTATAAATCTTTTTCCTCCATATGTCCAGGGCCCTTGAATCCCCATCAGAGAGTATAGGGGTTTTTTTTGCAGTGGAAGCCTTGACACCTTTGGGACCCTGAGAGATAGTTTCTGGGTCTGCAGCAGGGTTTTTATAAAGAAATTTATGTGAGTCAGGAACCCTGTAGTATCTGTCTGGTTTAACAGGAGCTGGTGGCAAAGAGTCAGGAGACAGTCTGGACTCTGAAAATACATCTACAATGTCTAAAACAGGTGGAATAGCAAGGGGCCTCTGCTGAGGTAATAAAAGGAAGTCTCTGAGCCTTTTCTTGGATTCGGAGTAATCTTGGCTCTCCCAGTGGAAATGCTCCCTCACAGTATGCAGGGTTTCCCCAAAAGAATAATCCTCAGGAGGGGGAGGCTGAAGGAATAGATTCTTCAGCATCAGAATCCTCATAGGGAGGAAGAGAATATTCCTGTTCAGAATCGGAGGAAATGGAAACCTGATCTGAAGATGCATATTCTATCTCTTGCCTAGGCCTCTTTTCAGGAGGGGGATGGGAAGCCCTGATCAAAGTAATTAGGTCTTCGGCCACTTTAAGCATCTGTTTTTTTAGGCATGGAGGCCTGTCCAGGAGAATGCTGTACTTGTTTCTTTGTCTTTAGAGTTGCTTTAGTCTTTGCCTTAGAAGCTGAAGTTGGTTTTACATATAACTGTGTAGGCCTGAAAACACCCTTAAAAGCCGATGCCTGCTCAGCGGCTCCGGACCAATCTGAAGGAACAGCTTCAGAGTGTCCAATACCTTGAGTTGAGCGGCCTTTTCGGCTCCACGTGGGAGTCGGAAGCAGCCTGTGGCTATGAGGTAGTGGGCGTCAGGGGCTGCGAAAGCACCTCACTGAGAACCAGCAAACCGGCGACATAGGTTCATAGGTTTATACTAGGCTATCTGCCCTAAGGCATTTATAAGCCTAGCCCAGAGTTTTTGTGGCTTACGCCACCTCTTATGTTAAAAAATACTGTGCCCATTAGTTTGCTGTGCCTATGTCCAGCAGCGACACAGAGAGGATTCCCAGGGTAAACCTACGATCTCCCATCCACCGGTCAAGATTTCTCTTGAACAGAGCCAGCGAGGTGCTCTGCCTCACATGGACCAGGATTTTATTCCACAACATAGGGAGTCTCTGGGTGACAAATCTATCCCTCCAGCATGTCCTATTTATATCCGTGCTAAGGTTTAGTCGCTTGCTCTAGTGAATCTGGTAGATTTGGATTTTTTGAGGTGGAGCATGTCCATTAATTCCGGGTTGGACATAGCCTTGTATGTCTGGCACAGGTCACCTCTGAGCAGACGGTATGCGACTGAATAGAGCTGGAGTTTCTTCAGTCTGGCAACATACGACAGATTTTGGAGTCCCTTTATCCTTTTGGTGAGGAACTTTTGGGGTCTCTCCAATTGCTGCAGGTGTCGGGTGAGATGCATCCCGAATGGGGCATTGTACTCGATCATTGGTCTGATAAGTGAAGAGTACAGGGGAACAATGACCTCACTTGATCTGGATGTGAATCCCTTCATGATCAGGTGGGCAATGTAGAAGGTTTTTCTAACCACTTTAGCAATGTGAGGGTCAAAAGAAAGGCCACTGTCAACCTGGGTCCCCAGGTCCCTGATAACCTCTTCTGTGCTTAGTGGATTGCCACCTATATGGTAGCTTGGGGTTACTTTGTTTTTCCGAAGGTATGACTATACATTTTTGGCATTTAACTTCAGGCCATGGCTCTGGCACCAGCTATCAGTTTCCGTGAGACCCCTCTGAAGGATATCTGTGTCCGATGTACTTTCCACTATGGCTCCCAGTTTGCAGTCATCTGCAAACTTTGTCAGCCATAATCCTCCTATGTTAGCCTGTACTTCTGAGAAGTAGATGCCGAACAACAGGGGGCCAAGGACTGAGCCCTGTGGGACACCACTTGTGACCGGCTTGGGAGTCTGACATGGCGCCAGCTACTCTAACCCTCTGGGTTCTGTCCTTTAGCCAGTTTGCAACCCATCTTGTGACATATGGGTTTACATTTAAGCTGGTAAGTTTCTCTATAATACCAGAGTGGGGTATTGTGTCGAAAGCTTTTGCAAGGTCAAGGTAGGCTGTATGGACTGCCTTTCCCTCATTAATGGCCTTGGTGACTGTTTCGAAGAAGTCGACCAAGTTCAAAAGGCATGATCTGCCCTTGACAAAGCCAAACTGGGTCGGGTCCAAGGTCTGCAAGTCCCCTATGTCTTTGTTTAAGAGTTCCATTATGATCCTCTCCATAGCTTTGCAGACCAGGCTTGTTAAGCTTATGGGGTGGTAATTACCAGGGTCCGTAGATGCACCGCCTTTGTGGAGTGGGACCACAGTTGCCGTACGCCACTCCTTGGGCACGTATCCTGTGGTAAGGCTAAGATTAAACAGCTGCCTTATGTGCGGGTTTAGTTCCTCATTGAGTTCGTGTAGCACACAGCCAGGGAACACCATCCGGTCCCATTGATGCTTTGTTTTTAGCTTTAGAGAGAGCAGCTTTCACCTGCGCATTAGAGATGTCTGGGAGGCTGCACTCCGCTGGGATAGTTATCTCTCCTTCTGGGGGGGGGGGGGGTGAAGTTTGCACTGAACCTGTCTGCCAGTATGTTGGCAATGTCAGTGGGTTCAGTGATTGTCTTTTGAATCTATGGCAATTTTTCTCTCAAAGTTGGCCTTGGATGATTTTATGAGTGCTCGTATTTTTTTACTAATAATGATCAAAGATGTCTTCTCTTTTATGGATTTTACTCTATCATGTAACAGCTTTCTTCTCTTATTGTAAAGTTTGTTTATGGCTGGGGTCCACCAGACTGGACGTTTGCCCTTGGTGGAAAGAGTCTTGGTTTTATTAGGGATTGCCCGATTCATGCAGTCCTGGAGGTGTTCGTAGAAGGCATTTGTAAGGGCTTCCACAGCTTGGGTTGTGGTTTCCACTGGCTTGGGGGCCTTGAAGGATACCACACCAGTCTTGAGTAGTGCGAAGTTTGCTTTAGAGAAGTTCTTCACTGTGGTCTTTTTTGTTTGGGGTGGGGGCGGGATGTGGATATCCAGTGAGATTAGTTTATGATCTGATCTCACCAATGAGGGATATACTTCCGGTGTGGAGCATTTTGTCCCCATGTTTGTGATGATGAGATCTAGTATATTTTCTCCTCTTGTGGGAACGGTGACTAGTTGTTCCATGGAATTTGAATTTATGAACTCCAGGAACCTTTGGGCTAGAAAGTTTGGGCTTGAGTAATGTTCCCAGTCTATATTCAGGTAGTTGAAGTCACCCAATATAATGGTGTTTGGAGATACATTTATACCCTCCAGTGTCTTCAGGAAGGCTGTGTGGGGTTCCTGAGTTTGAGAGGGTGGCCTGTAGCATGCTACAAATTTGTAGAGCAGTTTTGCCTATGGTTAATTGCACCTGGATAGTTTCCGATGCTTCGTGCGTTGCCACCAACCTGGAGGTGTCGGTATCCTTGATGAATATGGATACACCCCCTCCTTTTGTGGTGTGGTCCGGGTTTTGGGCGGGCATGATATGAGGTAAAACCTGATAGTGCCGGGGTGCTCTCAGGAGCCTTGAACCAGGTTTCAGTCACAGCACAGATATCGATGTTCTCCATACTGAGAAGGGCCTCGAGTGCGTGCATTTTCAGATTTAGACTTCTGGCATTGAGCAGCATTACCTTTTAGTTATGTACTCACCATAACTTCAGATGTTTGGGATCCATCTCGCCTACATTCTGACCGATGGGTTCGGAGCAGATCCCTCGGCTCCGACTCGGCACGCTTATGCCAAAGAGCGAAGTCTCTTATTGGCTGAGCTTACTATATCCCAGGATGCACCACTACCAGTCCCCCAGATCTAGTTTGTCCGCATACATGCACACATGCACGCCCTGCTTATATAACATCGTCAGATGAAACAAGATAAAACAGTAGAACTCAAAACCGTTCAATCTCTTCTGATCTCCAAGGCAGGGGGAAGGAGGGTGGGTATTAGGAATGTAAGCGAGATGGATCCCAAACATCTGAAGTTATGGTGAGTACATAACTAAAAGATGTTATGTGATCCTATCTCGCCTACATTCTGACTGATGGGACAGCGTCCTAGCACCTGAATCCTGGGTGGCTCACTGGAAAACACTCCTGAGTACCGTGGAACCAAATGAAGCTCGTCCTTTAGATGCCACATCCAATTTGTAGTGGGAAATGAAAGTGCGGATTGGACCAAGTAGCATAGCACAAATTTCCGATATAGCGAGCTTGGAATGAAAAGCTATAGAAGTAGCCATAGCTCTGGTAGAATGAGCTTTGATAGATGTTGTAAGTTGCTTATTCGAAGAAGAATAAGCCTGAGTTATGCAATCTCTGATCCATTTGGAGATAGTAGCTTTTGTGATGGTTTGGCCCAATTTATTATCTGAGAAGGACACAAACAACTGGTCTGACTTACGAAGTTGCTGAGTCCTGTCTAAATAGAAGCGTAATTGCCTGTGAACATCCAATTTATGGAGAGTGTATTCTGCTTCATTGGAGAATTTTGGGAAGAAAACTGGTAGCTCTAGAGATTGTTGGAGCCGCTAGTTGGACTTTAATAGTTGAGACAGAAGATCCTTGATTAAACAGGGATGTTAAGAATTTCAAAACCTCTGGGACAGGAGCAGTGATAGGGTCTAAGCCCTTGAGTTGAGCCCAGATAGCAAACCTCTTCCACTTACTGAGGTACAATTTGTTAGTGGTGGGTTTGTGGGCCGAAGATAAAATGTGAACAACTTCCGGGTCTAGTGTGTGCCTTCTGACTAAAGTCGGAAGTGGAGGAGCCAAGCTGTCAATTTCAAAGATTGAAGGGACTGATGCCGATGTCCCGACTGATGGATTAGCAAGTCGAATTAGGTCTAAAGTCCACGGATCGTCCACATGCTTCTTCAGGTAAGAAACCATACCTGACGAGGCCAGTATGGGGCAATCAGTATCATTGAGGACCCCAATTGAGAAGCTTTTTGAATAACTTTGGGGAGAAGTGGAATTGGAGGAAAGGCATAAAGTAGCCCTGTTGGCCAAGGTTGTGCTAGAGCATCCATAGCTGGTACTCTCTGATGTGGGATCAAGGAGAAGAACCTTTGGCACTTGGTGTTTAGTGGAGTTGCAAATAGGTCGCAGCACGGCGTTAGGAGGGTTGACTGACAGGGAAGGCCCTAGATGAAGGGGGCCTAAACCAAACTCAACCCAATCACACACCAAAAGTCTTCAACAATCCAACCAATCACACAACAATGAGAAGAATAGCCGTTAAAACAGCTTTTTGAGGCAAAAACAGCAAAAAACTGACAGAAAAAGTTAGTTAAAATAACTACTCAGCTCAGCCAGCTCGAGACCACGTCTTCGCAGGTTAGCGGCAAACGAGATCTGGGGGACTGGTAGTGGTGCATCCTGGGATATAGTAAGCTCAGCCAATAAGAGACTTCGCTCTTTGGCATAAGCGTGCCGAGTCGGAGCCGAGGGATCAGCTCCGAACCCATCAGTCAGAATGTAGGCGAGATAGGATCACATAACATCCTTAGTTTCTTCCCAT
Source organism: Protopterus annectens (assembly GCF_019279795.1). NCBI lineage: Eukaryota > Metazoa > Chordata > Ceratodontiformes > Protopteridae > Protopterus > Protopterus annectens. Next base: position 1,194,019,985 of record NC_056741.1, read on the forward strand.
TTTTGTTTTCTAGGGTGGTAGGTTTAGAATTTGAGCCTTGCCTAAAAAAGGCACTATGGGGGTGGCAAGAGCCTTAACCAATATCCGGAATCCCAGGGGTGACCGGTGCAAGCCGTCCCTTGCGAAGCAGCGTGGCTTGTCAAGCATGTCATCCCAGGCAGACAGACACTGGATCCCCTTTGAATGACACCAGAAATTAAGCCAATTGTTAAAGCTGATCATCTTGTCTCTATGTTGTGGCATCATTCTTGGTGAAGGAAGGATGCTGCTCAGGGTCAGGGTCATACCTGCCCGGGCTACATAATCAGAGAGCTCCTCTATGTCTCTTTTCATGTAGTCCAGGGAGGTACGTCTCCGGTCGTTCACACCAGCATGGACAATGACTGTGTCATATTTGTACTTGCTGTGGAGTGACCCGAGTGCTTGTGTTATGTGGCAGATTCTAGTGCCCGATATGCAGCTTACTGTGACCCTCTCCTTGTTCAGCCTGGTGAGTGGGACGTCAGTGTGTCTGACTATGGAGTCACCTATGACAAGTATGTTTGGTGTTGTATTTGGCCTTAAGGGCTGTGACTGCTTTGAACACTGATTTTGTGTTTTATGTGTTGCCTGTGGTGTGTCATGAGGTGGCGGTTGCTTGGGTGTCTGCTTTGGAGGCCTCTGCTTTTTAGGTAAATTTTTGCTCAGAGCCTCCGAGTATGTCTTTGTGGGTTTATGTGTTTGATTCATTGTTGTGATAGCTTTATGTGAGACTGGTTTTGTGGTGTGTGTAGTTGCCTTCTCCTCCTGTCTGGTCTTGCCAGTCCTGAGTTGAGAGAGCTCAGCCTCCAGTTTGGCTAAATAGCTGCATCTCTTGCAAGTATTTGTGTTATGTGGGAGGAGGAGAGGGTTGTCTGTGTACATGAGGCAATTGTAACATTGCCTCAATATTCCCAGATTCACCAACTGGACAGGAGAGGACGCCAGCATCTGGCCCTTTGACATGCTAGAGAAATTAAGAAGTTCGTGGTGTAACTGAAAGAGAGGACTTAGTAAGGAAGTGGGTACACCTGGGGGGGGTTTCGCTAGTGAGGGACTTTGTATAATACAGACGTGCTAAGCCTGAAAAGAAGATGCTTTTAAGACAAGTGCTGAGCTTTTTTTTTTTTTTTTTTGGAGAAAAAAAAGCTTTAGGAACAAGTGCTGCGCTTTTTAGTTAAGGGATATACTGTTTAGATTACTAGTAGAGCAGTTCTAAGGGAAAAAATGAAGAACAGACTTTAGGGAGCCAGAAAAAGTTTAACCTCGTTAAACCGGCGCTGCCCGATGCTGCTCTAGTGGCAACTCCGCGCTAAAGCGTGCTTGATAGCAGGGGCTGGAAAGAGCCAGGAATTAACCCAATACGGCCAATAAAACTACAGTTTCAAGTTAGTAACCACTCCCACGGGGGGCAGGGGAGCTGCTCAATGTTTTTCACTGCCACTGATCAACAGAGAGACTTTCCTTTAGCCCAAGCAAAAATGGCCTCACAGAAACTTACAAACAGTTCAGGAACAGCAAGCCTGTAACTAAACTTTTTTAAATCTCAGAAAAGTGGGAAAAAAGCAAGATTTTTTTTTGTTTTTGTTTTTTTTCAGAGATAGCAGAGGTTCACAAGTAATATCAAATTATAACAGTGCAGTAAATGAACCCACACAAGAGTGCTAGGTCAAAGACAGAAAAGATGCAAGTTTTGAGAAAAAACGATTTTAAAATTACAAAAGATTTTAAAATTAAGTGCAAACAGGAAATTCAGTAAACAGCTTTTGGTTGTGCTCTAAATACAGCTACTAATGCAGAAATCAAGTTTTAACAAGCCAGAAAATGCTCAAACTAGGCAACTATGCAGAAAAACTTAGCAAATAAACAGAGAAAAAATACTTAAAATCTCAAAAGTGGCTCCCTTCTTCTCTCAGCATAGCCTAGCGGAAGCCTCGTTGTTGGTTTTGGACCTCTGGTGCCTGTCCTTTTCTTTGCGCTTTTAATAAGCTCTAGTAGTCGGTTGCTCTGACAGCATTATATAGTTAAATCTGCCAAAATAATGAAATGCAAAATCGTACTGACGCTTAATGCATTGGTTAAATCTAGCACAAAACTGACAACCAGCAACATCGTGGTCAGGGCCTAGGCAAGGAATACAGTAAGAATGAAAATCCTTATGAAGTATTTGCTTCCCACAAGAAATACAATTAACTTTTTCTGACATCGATCTGGAGCAAGCAAGAAAAAAAAAAAAAAAAAAAAAAAAGTTTCCCCAACGGGGTGCTTAGATTTAAGACTTCGGATCTGAAAATCGAATTTGAAAATCTCAGGAGTCGGCTGACTGGCACTTGCGAACTGCTTTTGCTTCGGGCACCGCGATGCAAGAAAGACTGAAGAAAATGGTGTCGGCTGCATCTTTTATACCCCTGGTGCACTGACATCAGGGAGGAGGCGACAGCAACTGACGCCGGACCTAGACTTTGGAACTCAGGCCGACTGCAGGTAGCCTGCCAGTAGGATAATCCAACTGTAATGACTGCAACAGTGAAACACGAACATCTGGTAATGCAAGTAGCCTGCTTTGAAGCGGAGGTATCTTCTGCAAGACTCCCTGATTGGGATATGCAGATAGGCCTCTTAAGTCTAGAGTTACCAGCCAGGCATCTTTGCCTAGCATAGGAAGTAACTGTTGAAGAGTCAGCATCTTGAATTTTGGAATGTCCAGAAATGTGTTTAGAGTAGATAAGTCCAGAATTGGACGCCATGATTTGTCTTTTCTGGGTACCAGGAAAAAAAAAAAAAAAAAGTCTTGAATAGAAGCCTTGCCCCTTTTCCTCTTCTGGTACTGGTTGAATAGTCCCCATGTTCATGAGGGACAGTACTTGTTTCTGGGCCTCTGCCCACTGATTTGGGGGCAGGTATGGCCATCCGATTGGGATTGGCAATGTGTAGAAATGAAATCTGTATCCCTGGGATAGTATATTTAAACCCATTAGTCCTGGGTTATACGTTGCCAGTTTCTTGCGTGAAGTGCCAGGTTTTCTCCCCAAAGGGGCGGCTAAAAGGTTAAGTGCCTGGCAAGTGTAAAGGGAAGTCATTGAGACTGTTTACCATAGGGAGGTGCCTTGTTGTTTCCTGATCTGGAGGAGGAGGCACCCCATTGTTTTGTTCTAAAAGTCCCTTCTGACTGAAACATGGAGCCTTTGGAATGTCTGAGTTTGACTTGAGTGGCTCTCGAAGGAACTGGAAAGGATCAGTTCTTAGTAGCCCAGTGCCTACTAAATCTTGGAGGTTGCACTTGTAAGAAATCTTTCACTTTCACAGTTTGCATAGATTTAGCTTTATCTTCCACCTTTTTTAGAACTTCTTCAGCCTTATTACCAAAAGGACGGTCCTGTTGTAAAGGAGCACCCAACAATTGTTATGATCAGGCAGAGTTTGTTCTTTGAGCCAAGCATGCCTTCTTAGCACAGACGCAGTTACAGCAGCCCTGCAAGAGGCCTCCAAACAAACCACATTGCAAAGTATGTTTTCCAACTTTTTCAGCTGAATGCAATAAATCCTGTAAATCTTTATTTTCCACACAGTCAGAAATTAACATTTTCTGTTTAAGCAGTCCCATGATATGCCGTTGATATTTAAGCATATGAAATTGACAGTTTAAAGCCCTGATTGCCAAGGTTGCAGAAGTGTAAACCTTCTTACCCCATCTATCCAACACCCTGGAATCTCTATCAGAAGGGGTAGGATTTTTAGCAGTAGAGGCCTTAATGCCCTTGGGATCCTGAGAAATGGTTTCAGGATCTGCAATAGGATTTTTAAAAAGGAATCTGTGGGAGTCAGGAACCCTGTAGTATCTGTCTGGCTTGCAAAGAGCTGGAGGCAGAGAATCAGGAGCCATACTAGATTCTGAAAAATCATCATCAACTGTGTCTAGAACAGGAGGTATAGCCAAAGGCCTATGCGGAGGAAGAAGAAGAAAATCCCCAAGTCTCTTTTTAGATTCAAAGTCCTGACTTACCCAGTGGAAATGTTCCCTTAAGGTATGCAAAGTTTCCCCAAAAGAAAAATCCTCATGGGGAAGAAGCAGAAGGGATGGAATCTTCTGCATCAGAGTCCTCATAAGTAGGTATAGACAAATCCTGTTCATTAGAAAAGTCAGAAGAAATAGAATCCTGTTCAGAAGATTCATAATCAATGTCTTGCCTAGGCCTCTTAGAAAAGGGGGGGGGGGGTGTTGGCTACCCCTGCTCAGAGTAAATTAAATTTTCAGCCATTTTTGATAATTTGTTTTTTAGGCATGGGGGCCTGCACATGTGGCCCAGGTGTCGGGTTTTTAGACAGATTTAGATTTTGGACTTAGCTTTGAAGATGGCATCTGTCCAATATACAAATCTGTAGGCTTGAAAATACCCTCAGAAGCCGGTGCCTGTACAGCGGCTCCGGACCCATCCAAGGTAGAGACATCTACAGGTTCCGTAACTGAAGCATCTTGCGGCATACCTGACTCCAAATGGGTCTCAGTTGAGGCCTGCAAATCAGCAGTAGTGGGCATCAGGGGCTGCGAAAGTGCCTCATTGAGTACCAGCGAAAGAACAGTTTTGTACCTACCATAAATGTAGATGTTAGAGTGCTGATACAGCTGTAGTCATAACAGACGGGTTCTCCTGCCATCAGGCGGGTCCTCGGTCGGCCGAATTCCAAAGTCTAGGTCTGGCGTCTGTTGTCGTCGCTTCTTCCCAGACGTCAGTGCGCCAGGGGTATAAAAGAACCAGCAGACGCCATTTTCTTCAGTTTTTCTTGCCCCAGATGTCAGGTGCCCCCAGAAGGAAGGCAATACATAAATTTGTGTGATAAAGCAATACAATATAATCAAAATACAGTAGTACAAACAAATACATAAAGAAAGAATACCCCAATCAGGTTGCATGAGGAGGTGTTAGCCAATAGGCCTGTCCCAAGAGGGGAAGGAGGGTGGGAAACCTGGACTGCAGCTGTATTAGCACTCTAACATCTACATTTACGGTAGGTACAAAACTGTACTATGTTCATTGTGCATACAGCTGCAGTCATAACAGACGGGTAGAATCCCAAAGCTAAGAAAGGGGTGGAAGGCACTAGGTGGAACTAGGAGGAGCCAGAATGCCCTGCAAGACTGCAGTGGCAAAACCCGCTCTAGATTTGGAGTATAATGGAAGGTGGTAGTGCTTGGGGAAGGTATGCACAGAACTCCAGGTGGCTGCTTCCAAAATATCTTTGGTAGGGACTCCTCTGAGAAAAGCTGCAGAGGTAGCAGTGGCCCTTGTGGAGTGAGATCTGATGCCTGTAGGTACAGTTTTTCCATGAAAAGAATAGCAAAAGCGTATGCAGTGGGCTATCCATTTTGAGATTGGAAATTGGCTTTCCTTGAGCTCCTAACAGACTATCGCATAGGACACAAAGAGCTGTTCTGATTTTCTGAAAGGCTTTGTTCTGTCCAAATAACGCAGTTGTCTGTGGATGTCCAAGAAATGTAGTAATCTCTCCCCTTTGTTTTGAGGATTAGGATAAAAGGGAGGTAAGTGTATAGCCTGATTCAAAGCTACCCTGGATACCACTTTTGGCATAAAGGACGGGTTGGTTCGTAAGGAAACTCTGTCCTGATGGAAGATGATGAAAGGCTGCACAGCCATGAGAGCTTGTAGTTCCGATACCCTACGAGCTGAGGTAATAGCCAGAAGGAAAGTTGTTTTCCAGGACAAATATTGCAAATCTGATGAGGCAGCTGGCTCAAAAGGAGGCAAGGTCAGCTTTTCTAGAATGAAATTGAGATCCCAAGCCGGTATTGGTCGTTTCCTTGGGGGTTTTAGATTCTTCGCTCCTCTGAGGAACTGTCTTAAGAGGGGGTGAAAGAATAAGGGTGGATCAGTGTTGTATTCTGCAGAAATGGCTGAGGCATGGATTTTGACGGAGGAGAAAGAAAGTCCACTGCTTAGCAGCTCAGCTAGATACTGTAATATTTGAGGTAAATTCAGTTTTCCAGGAACATGGCCCTTTTTCTCATTCCAGACACAAAACCGTTTCCATTTTGCGGAGTAAGCTTTTCTAGTAGACGGCCTTCTGGCCTCCAAAATGACATCCTGCACCTCCTTGGAGAGTAGGGTCTGTTGTGATGCTAAGGAATCCTCCATGCGGCTAGATGGAGTGTTTTTAGCTGACTGTGAAGAGTTTTGAAGCTGTGCTGAGTCACAAGAAGAGGCATTAGAGGTAGGGTCCATGGTGGGGAATGCGTCAGGCTCCTCAGGAGTGGGTACCAGTGTTGTCTTGGCCAGTCTGGAGCAATGAGAATCATCTTTGGTCTGTCTGCTCTGGTTTTTAATAGCACTTTGGGCAGCAGAGGAAGAGGTGGGAAGGCATAAACTGTCATTGATGTCCAATTGAAAGAGAGAGCGTCCACTCTCCAAGCCTTTGGATGAAAAGTCCTTGAGCAGAATTTTGTCAATTGGTGATTTTTGTGGGAGGCAAAGAGATCTATGTCTGGCCTTCCCCATGCTTGAATTATCTCGGAAATACTTGAGGATGCAACTTCCATTCGTGTGGATCTGTCATATTTCTGTTTAGGTTGTCTGCCAGCGCGTTTTCCTTGCCTGGCAAATACTGTGCTTGTAGTTAGATTTGTAATTCCAGGGCCATGTTCCAAAGTGACATAGCCAGTCTGCATAGGGGGTATGAATGGGTTCCTCCCTGTTTATGTACCACATTACTGTGGTGTTGTCCGTCCTTATCAATAGTTGACCTGGATGCAGAAGGTCTTTGAAAGCTATAATAGCATTTATTACTGCTAGCATTTCCTTTTGATTGATGTGTAGGTGCTTTTCTTTTTGGGACCATTTGCCCTGAATGCACCGATCTGTCATGTGCGCCCCCCAGGAGTAGTCCGAGGCGTCTGTTGTGATGACTTGATTTGCTTGAGGCTTGCTGAATGGGAGACCTGTGTTTGTTTGGCATGCTTGAGCCCACCACAGAAATTCCTTCTGAAGACACGGAATTAGTGGTATTATTGTTTCCAAACTGTGGCTGTGTTGAGACCATAGGTTTTTCAGGTACCATCGAAGTTTCCTCATATGCAGCTTTGCACATGGGATTAGTAAGATGCAAGATGCCAGATGCCATGAATCCCAGAGCCTGCAGGATTTTCCTTGCAGTCAGCCTGATGTAATTTGCTAGTGTTCTGAAGTATTGAGTTAGTTGCCCCTGCTTCTCTGGCGTGAGGAAGGCCATCTGGGTGTTTGTGTCCAAGTTGGCACCCAGGAAAATTATTTTCCGAGAGGGTATTAGCCTTGATTTCTTTTTGTTGACTGTGTATCCCAGAGAATTCAACAACATTACTACATAAGCCAGATGTTTTAGAAGAATGTGCTTGCTGTCCGCTTGGATCAGGCAGTCGTCCAAATAGGGGTATATTTGTATCCCTTGAAGTCTGCAGTAGGCAATTACTGATGCCAGGCATTTCGTGAATACTCTGAGCGCAGTAGATAAGCCAAAGGGCAATGCAGAGAATTGAGAATGGGTTGAACCTGCAAGAAATCTGAGGTATCTTCTGCAATTTTGTCCGATTGGTACATGCAGGTATGCCTCCTTGAGGTCCAATGTTACCATGTCCACAAAAAGAAGCCAGCAACCGGATAGGATCCAGTGGAAAAATATAATTTATTGTGAAAACAGCATCAAAAATAGCTCAGACCGGTTTCGGCTGGCAAACCACACACAGCCTTCTTCAGTGACAATAAAAAACTAAAATGATGCATTTAAATAGTGACAAGATCATGTCCTATTGGTTCAATTAAAATTGCTCATTTAGTCCAGGTGCAAACAAAGCACCTAACTTAGTAATCCATTTCTTTTCCTTGGAATCTAACAACGAATGCCATCCTATTTTATTAAATCTTGTACCCCTAATTAAATCAATAATAATAAAAGAAAATTTAGCAGTGTGATGTTTGGTGATATGTTTATAAAGATCATTATTAATCTTTTTATTTTTGATATTGCTCATGTGTTCAGAAATGCGCAGTCTTAAAGGCCGAGAAGTTTGGCCAACATAAAATGAACCACAACTGCATGTTGCCAGATAAATTAACCATTCACTACTACAATTTGCAAAAAATGATAGTTCATAAACTTTGGAACAATTCCTGCTTGTAAATTCCCTCGATTTAAAGATTTGGTCACAATTACTACAGTGACCACATGGGAAACAACCTACTAACTTTTCACCAGTCAAAGTTGTTTGTACTGAAATCAGTGCTACTAGTAAAGTGTGTGTGTTTGTAATGATTGAAATATGAAGCCAAGTTTTTACCTTTCCGAAATGAAAATAAACATTTTTCAGGTAATACATCTGATAATTCAGGAATGTTGGACAAAATACATCTGATAATTCAGGAATGTTGGACAAAATGTTCCAGTTTTTCTGAACACTGTCCATAAGTAAATTTGAATTTCTAGCACAAGTTGTGACCAACCTTAATGGCTGTGCAGTCCTTCCATCTTTCACTTTATATTGGAGGAAATCCTCTCTGGGTAAAGAATTTACCCAATTGCTAGCAGCAAGAACGTGTCCCATAGGCAATTACTGATGACAGGCATTTCGTGAATACTCTGGGCGCAGTAGATAAGCCAAACGGCAATGCAGAGAATTGATAATGGGTTGAACCTGCAAGAAATCTGAGGTATCTTCTGCAATCTTGTCTGATTGTGACATGCAGGTATGCCTCCTTGAGGTCCAATGTTACCAGCCAAGACTCCTTGCCCAGCATGGGAAGAAGCTGCTGTAGAGTGAGCATCTTGAATTTTGGTAGGAGTAGAAATGTGTTTAGGATGGATAGGTCCTAAATAGGTCTCCAATCTTTTCCCTTCCTTGATACCAGGAATGGTCTGGAATAAAAACCTTGACCTTGCTCGTGCGTCGGTACCTCTTGAATAGCTTTCATGTCCATGAGATCTGAAATTTGTCTTTGTGCCTCTGCCCTTTGATTGTGTGGCAGGTTTAGCATGCCTCTCATTTTAGGAAGGGTGTGAAAATGAAATCTGTAGCCTCTGTTTATAATGCCCAGGATCCATTTGTCTTTTGTGACAATATGCCAATTTTTTGAAAATAATGCCAGTTTTCCGCCTAAGGGTGCTGCCATTTGAGTCTTGCTTGGCATGCAAAGGGGAAAGTCATTGGGCTTGCTTTCTGAATGGTTGCGAGTTATCCTCACCACCTCTTTGTGTAGGGGCTTGCCACTGTCTGCCTCTAAACGATCCTTGGGATTGCTCTCTGCCCCTCGGACGTCTGTATCTACCTCTTTGGGGTCTGTCCGTGGCTGGAAGGGACCAATTTTTGGAAGGCCAATTTCTACTGAAACGTGGGGTTGTACCTGTAGAAAATCTTTCACTGTTTGCATTGATTTAGCCTTTGCCTCCATTTTCCTTAATACCTCCTCAGCTTTAACACCAAATAATACATCCATTTGGAGAGGAGCATCTAGTAATTTAGCTTTGACATGATCTGGTAAGGTTTGTTCCTTGAGCCAGGCATGTCTATGTATGACTGATCCTGTAACAGCAGCTCGACATGAGGCCTCTAGAGCATCAAAACCACATTGCAAGGTATGTTTACCCACTTATTCTGCACTATGCATCAAATCCTGCAACTCCTTCAAGTCTGGTTGTTCAGGTTGTGACACTTTACTTCTCAATAGTGATAACAAAAACTGTTGGTACTTAAGCATATGGAACTGACAGTTTAATGCCCTCATGGTTAAGGTAGCAGAGGTACATATCTTTTTCCCCACCTTTCTACGGATCTGGAATCTCTCTCGGAAGGTAATGGATTTTTAGCAGTGGAGGCCTTAATTCCCTTGGGGCCCTGTGAAATAGTTTCTGGGTCAGCAGCATGGCTTTTGTATAGAAATCGGTGCGAGTCAGGAACCCTGTAGTACCAGTCAGGCTTGACTGGAGCTGGAGGTAGAGAATCCGGGTTAAGGCAGGCCTCAGAGTACACATCATCTAGTATGTCCAAGACAGGAGGTATAGCTAGAGGCCTATGCTGAGATAGCAAGAGAAATTCCCTAAGCCTTTTCTTGGAGTCTGAATAATCTTGGCCTTCCCAGTGGAAGTGTTCCCTTAAAGTATGCAAAGTTTCCCCAAATGAGTAATCCTCTGGAGGGGATACAGAGGGAATGGACTCCTCTGCATCAGAGTCTTCAAAAGGGGAGTAAGAATGTTCCTGTTCAGAGTGCTCTGACATAATGGAGCCCTGATCAGAGGAGGGGGATTCTTCCTCCACTCTGAGCCTTTTGTCCGGGGGAGGTTGAGAACCCCTGATAAGAGTAATTAGATCCTCAGCCATCTTAAGAATCTGTTTTTTAGGCATGGGGCCTGGAGATGGGCCCTGTGTAGCTTGTCTCTTAGAATGCATGGCTGCTTTAGACTTAGTGAAAGCCTTGATGGAAAAAGAAGAGGAAGGTCTGAAGACACCTTGAGAGGAGGTAGACCTGTCCACATTTTGAGATTCACCGCCAAGAGTGACTTCGGTATCTGTAGTCGGGGTGTGGGCCGAGGAGCCTGCGACCTCGGGCACAGGAGACACCGCCAATGTAGTGTCGTCGGTAGTCAGGGGCTGAGTAGGCGCCTCGCTGAGAACTGGACCACGTGTAGTCGGCTTTGGCGTGGTGTCGGTAGAGGCCGCGGACCTCGTGTGTCGGTCCTTATCTTTGCGTTTTTTAGACAAAACTGGAGTCGGAGTATCCGACGACATAATATAGTTACATTTTTTGCCAAAATAATGCTGGGCGAACTCCGCCCGACACTTAATGGTGCGTTTGTTGAAAGTAGCACAAAAGCGACAGACCGAGACGCCGTGGTCTGGGCCTAAACAAGGAATACAGAGGGAATGGAAATCCTTATGCGGTATTTGCTTCCCACAAGAAATACAATTATTAACTTTGTCTGACATCGGTCTGAGGCAAGAAAAGTTTCCCCAACGGGGTACTTAGCTTTCAAGAAGACTTCGGTTGCAAAACTAACAGATGACATTTCTGGACAATTAAAGAGTGAGCCAAAATATTTTGAAGCAAAAATATACCGACATTTAATAGTGCGTTGATTAAATTTAGCACAAAACCAACAGCAAGGTACGTTGTGGTCAGGGCCTAGGCAAGGAATACAGTACAAATGAAAATCTTTATGGAGGTATTTGCTTCCCACAAGTAATGCAATTATTAACTTTTACTGACATCGGTAAGGAGCATGAGAAAAAAAAAAAAAAAAAAAAAAAAAAGTTTCCCCAGCGGGGTACTTAGTTTTTTAGTTGAAGACTTCGGTTCTGAAACTTGAAACCGAAAATTTCAGGAGTCTTACAAACTGCTTCTGCTTCAGGCATCGCGCGGCAAGAAAGACCAATGTAATGGCGTTGGCTGCATATACCCCTGACGTCATGAAAGAAGGGACAGCAACCAACGCAGGACACAAGACTGTTAAATCAAGCCGACTGAGGGCAACCTGCCAGCAGATTACCCAAATGTAATGACTGCAACAGTGAAATACGAAGAACATCTTGGTTGTTTTATAAAGAACGGTAGCCAAGAAAGAAGGCGGTTTATGTCTGGATTCAGTGTTGTGAAGGACTTCCTCAGAAGCTAGTGCCTGCACAGCGGCTCCGGACCCATCCAAGGTAGACTACCGCAGGATCCTTAGATGAAGAGGAGTTCTGCGGCATACCAGACTCCGAAATGGTCTCGGTAGAGGCCTGTGAATTAACTGAAGCGGGCATCAGGGGCTGCAAAAGCGCCTTAATGAATTCCGAACCGACTACTAGCTTGGCAGTAGTGTCGTCAGAACGTTTAGTCCTGCGTGGTCTGTCTCTATCTTTACGTTTTTTCGGAGGGCTTACGGAAGCCATATCGGAATTCAAAGACTGTAAACTGAAATATCTGGCTACAATAAGGACCCGACGACGAATAGTTCTGGTGTTAAAGCACAGAACCGACTAGGGATGTCGTCGTTGGGCCTAGACAAGTGACGCAGTAGGAGTGAAAGTCCCGGTGTGGTATTTGCTTTCCACAGGTGAGACAAACTTTTTCTGACATTGGTTACTACAAGAAAAAAGGATCCCCAACGGGGTACTTAACTTTCAAAGACAACTTCAGTTCTGAAACTAAACTGAGGTAGCGGCCGACCGGCACTCATGCGAACTACTTCAGGCTCCACGGCAAGAAAGACTGGTGTAATGGCATCGGCTGCCTTCCTTTATACCACTGATGACCTGATGTCAGTCTTGACAACAGCAGCTGACGCAAGAAAACTGCTCACCAGGGTGGCGGCGGCGGCGAGGGCTAAGGGATAGGATAACCCAGATGTGAAGACTGCAACAGTGAAATACGAAGAACATCTCCTGTACATTGCCCCCAAGGGCCAAGAAGGCATTAAACAGTCACAGAATGCATTGAACAGTCCTTGTGACAAGGCTCGCCAATCAGTACATTGTTCCCAAGAAGAATTCTTGGTTTTCTGCTTCTTCACAGGTTCCATACAGTGGAAGGATGAGGGACCAGACGTCAGCCTGCATTCAACAATATTACTAGGGACGTCCTCACGAACCAGGATGTGTAATGCCTCGTGGGCTTTCAGAGACAGTGAACCCGAGTTTCCCCCCCTACGTCCAAAGGGGGGCATCTGCATATCCTCTGGTACTAGCAGGATCCTTTGTGGCCTCCAGAATGGTACCCACAGAAAAATATCCAGCTACCTCCACAAACAGGTCTCTGGACCAACATCGGCCTCAGGAGAAACTTCCGGAATTGGAGGAGCAGAAGTAACTTCAGGCTTGGACTTCTTGACCTTCTTCGGAGCAGGTGCTCCTGAAGGACCCGATGCACTTTCCACAGAGTTGCATGCTAAGCACTTAAGACTGGTTCTCTAGATACAGATTAAAAGAAGCAAGACGACCATGCAGAATCTTTGGGAAAAAGGCCTCACAAATACAACAAGGCGGTACGGTCATGGTTAGGGCCTAGGCAGGAGACAGATTGTGGGAATCCTTATGTAGAATTTGCCGTCCACACTGACGCAACCCAACTAGATGACACGTAACCTCAGCAAACAATCCTATGTGCAACGTCACACTTACTTTACAGTAGCTTTAGACTTTTGTATACTAGTCAGACGTTAGAACAACCTGCAACATACTCCCTCATGTTATGAATACTGCAACATATGAACAGGAGGACATCGGGGATGATCACATTTGTAGCACAAAGAAACAAAATGACTGCATTTTAAACAGCTATACCGGAATACCTCCCAAGGACCTCAGTGAAACCAGGACAATTTTAAAATTGCTTTCTACAGCAGGACAAATCAGAAAATAAACACCAGCATTAAGATGCGAATTAGCCTGCAGGATTTATTAGAAGGGTATTTCAGTTTTGAAGATGTGATCAAGCAGATTGGAATAGAAAGGAGACAAAGTCTTTAAAGCAGTGAGAAAGAACAGTACAGCAGCACTCCAAATTTACTACAGATCCAATGGTGGTAATGTGGGCATGTTCTGAAATTTGGATTGCTAGGCGATGCTGGGGAAAAAAGCCTCAAAACTTATCAGCCCTGCAGGGAAGAGTCGAACATCTGTAAGACTACAAGAACTTGCTAAATAATAAACACAAGAAACACTCCACACATTTAAATATTTACCCTTACTCACCAAGAACATTTAACTGCAAGTTTCCTTCTTCATTACCATTTGGGTAAGTTGCAAACTCACAGGTGTACAGTCCATCGTCATCATTTTTTAAAGATTTTATGACAATGGTAGCATCATTTAGAGATTGTGGCGAAACGTCCTTGAATGAAATCCTGTCCTTGTAATTTGCCACTGGGAAGCTAAAGCCATACTGTGGGTTGTAGACTGCAATATTTTGTTTTTTATCAGATGAAAATTTGGCCCATGCAACTTGGGTGATTCTGGTTTCAGATGAACTGCCTGCGTAAACGCATCGTAAATAAACATCCTCTCCTTCATAGCCATTCACTTCCGATTCCACCTTCACATTCTGTGCAATAACTGCAAGTAAGAGAAAACAACAGTTAACATACAAGTTAATATAGTTTCTTCTAACACAAGTTAATATAGTTTTTTCTAACACAAGTTAATATAGTTTCTTCTAGCACAAGTTAATATAGTTTCGTCTAACACTCGTCCAAACTTCAGAAGTAGAGCAGGTCAGAGTTTTCTTCTAATAGCTTAGGGGTGGGTTTTGGAACAATAGTTTAACTTTCTGGTAACCCTAACTGCAAAATACATAAAAAAATCTACAACATTAACTTATTTTGTATTTAACATATTTGTTACTGCTGTAACATCTCATTTTATACTATACAACTATTTATTTATTTATAAATTATTATTAAACCTGCATAATATCTATGGAACTTTTCTCCTCGGGCCGCCACTGAAAATGTGCATTTTATGCCCAGCTGGACTACCCCAGGAATCAAATGTCAAAAAATAAATGTTACTTCATATGAATAGAGGCAGGCTGGAGTCATATTTGTGGGTATCCAAACGGTAAACGTTCAGCCAGCATCCATACACAGTTCCAAAGCTTTAGTCCATCTTCCATGTGTCCAAAGCATTAGATAGCATGGGTTGGGCTGCCTAAAAAGAAGACAGATGAGAGCTTTCATGCCCGAGGAGGAGTCAAGAGTCCTGAGAGAACACAGCTAGGAAATAAAAAAAAAAAAAAATCACATGCATATGGACACAAGCGACAGACAAAACATACCACTAAATACAAGGGAGACACAAGAGGGAGGGAGCAGCTACTGCAGTAGTTATAAAAATGGATGCCTAAATAAGACTACTCACAACTGTACTATGCACAACATTTACCATTACTACAGTAGCCATAGCTATATACTGGTAAGATTATCTCTGGGAGATGGAAGGAGAATGGTCCAGTAGTCCATGGAGAATGATTCTAACAAAGCCTGCCCTTGACCTACAGAAGGAATCAAGCTTGTAATGCTTAACAGAAGTAAGTACAGAGGATCACGTGGCTGCTTCCAGAACATTACTCTACTCCAGGCAGCAGTGCCAATGTGAGAGAACAGCCAGACTATTAACATATACGAGTGCAGTAGTCAATCTATTTATAAAGTTTAAGTTACTAGCCTGAATCCGGATGTGTTTGTATATAATAAAACTGCTTGAACCAAACCCACAACTGTTTGTCTGTTTTATCCTGACCGGACCAGCGACATGGTGTCAGAAGCAGCATGTCTGAACGATGTGGTGTTAGAAAGTACAGTTGTGTACACTTACCATAAATGTAGATGTTAGAGTGTATTCACTGTTGCAGTCATCACACTTTCAGTCGGCCCGAATACCAGTCTTGGGATTTCTGCGTTGGATGCTGTCGCCTTTTCCATCACGGCATGTCATCAGGGGTATAAAACATGTAGCAGACTCCACATCATCAGTTTTTCTTGCCCCAGATGTCAGGAGCCCCCAAAACAGGAAGCAATTACATGGTGTGGAACACCTCCAGAAAAAGTAAATACCATAACCATAACATATGGCAAAACAGAGTAAAGGTAGAAAAGCAGAGAGAAGTCAGGGGGCTGGAGGGAGGGTAAAGTATAGTTTTGTACCTACCATAAATGTAGATGTTAGAGTGTTCACACTGCTGCAGTCATCACTCTTGGGTTATCCTGCCGTCAGGCGGTCCCGCAGTCGGCCAGAGTTCCAAAGTCTTGGTCCAGCGTCGGTTGCCGTCGCTTCTTCCCTGACGTCAGTGCGCCAGGGGTATAGAAGATGCATCAGATGCAATTTTCTTCAGTTTTTCTTGCCCCAGATGTCAGGTGCCCCCAATAGGTAGGCAATACATATTGCTATATTAAAATATACATATAAAAATAAAACAATACCTTCAGTCACAAGCAAATACACCACAGAGGTTGTATAGGATAGAAAGGAATAGATAGTTCCAGCTAGTTCAGAGGGGATGGAGGGAGGGTAACCTGGACTGCAGCAGTGCGAACATTAACATCTACATTTATGGTAGGTACAAAACTGCACTATGGTTCATCGTGTTACACTGCTGCAGTCATCACTCTTGGGTTGAATCCCAAAGCTAAGGATGGATGGTGGAACTAAACAGGGTTTGGAGAGGCTAGTAGGCCCTGCAGAACTGCAGTGGCAAAGCCAGTTCTGGTTTTAGAGTAGAGGTAAGTGATGGTGCTTGGTGAAGGTGTGCACTGAACTCCAAGTTGCAGCCTCCAAAATATCCTTGGTTGGTGCCCCTCTGAGGAAGGCTGTTGATGTTGCTGTAGCCCTGGTGGAATGGGGCCCGATGTTACCAGGAACAGATTTCCCATGGTGTGTGTAGCAGAAACGGATACAATGTCCTATCCATTTTGAAATGGTCTGTTTTGAGATACCTTTTCCTTGAGATCTTGCAGCATAGGATACAAAGAGCTGGTCAGACTTTCTGAAAGCCTTAGTTTTATCCAAGTAGTAACGTAATTGCCTGTGAATGTCAAAAGAATGTAGGAGCCTTTCCCCTTTGTTCTGGGGGTTTGGATAAAAGGCAGGCAAATGGATGGTTTGGTTTAGGGCCACAATGGATACCACCTTTGGCATAAAAGAAGGGTTAGTTCGTAAAGAGACTATCTTGATGAAGAATGATGAAAGGCTCCACTGCCATTAGGGCCTGTAGTTCTGAGACTCTTCGTGCTGAAGTTATTGCTAGCAGCAGGACAGTCTTCCATGATAGGAACTGTAGATCAGCTGTGAAAGCAGGTTCAAAGGGCGGAAGTGTAAGCTTTTCCAGAACAAAGTTGAGATCCCAAGTTGGTATTGGTGCTCTCCGGGGCAGTCTTATGTTCTTAACCCCTCTGAGGAACTGTCTTAGTAATGGATGTGAAAATATAGGAGGATCCGTGTTGTATTGAGCTGAAATAGCCGAGGCGTGGATCTTAATAGATGACAAGGAAAGTCCTTTGTGCAACATCTCAAGTTAAATATAGAAGAATCTGAGGAATAAATCTGGGACAAGGGGATTTTGGCCTTTAGCCTGGTTCCAAGCGTAGAATATTTTCCATTTGTCTGAATAGACTTTCCTGGTGCTGGGCCTCCTGGCCTCCAGAATGACGTCCACCACAGCTTTAGAGAGAAGCGTTGACTGGTTATTTAGGCAATTTGCCATGCGGCCAGATTTAAAGTCTTGAGCTGGCTGTGTAGAATCTGATTGTTTTGCCGAGTGAGCAGGTGAGGAATTGTAGGCAAAATCCATGGTGGGCCTTGAGCCATGTTCCTTAGTATTGGATACCAGTGTTGGCGTGGCCAGTCTGGAACAATGAGTATCATTTGTGGCCTCTCTAATCTGGCTTTCAGCAGCACCTTTGCCAGAAGAGGCAGTGGAGGAAAGGCATACACTGTCAATGTTTTCCAACTGAATGAGAGGGCGTCCACTTTCCATGCTAGTGTGTGGTATGTCCTTGTGCAGAATTTCCATAGTTGGTAGTTTTGGGGGGGGAGCAAACAGATGTCTGGGCTCCCCCATTTTTCAGTTATCATTGCGAATATTTGTGGATCTAGTTTCCACTCGTGAGGATCTATGATGTTTCTGCTTAGATAGTCTGCCAGTGTGTTTTTCTTTCCTGGCAGGAATTGTGCTTGTAGTTAAACTTGGTAGGTCAGTGCTGTGTTCCACAAGGTCATTGCTTGTCTGCATAGGGGGTAGGAATGTGTGCCCCTTGCTTGTTTATGTACCACATTACTGTGGTGTTGTCCATCTTTATTAGGAGTTGTCCTGGATGTAGGAGGTCCTTGAAAGCTGTTGGAGCATTTTGTACTGCTAGCATCTCTTTCTGATTGATATGTAGATGCCTTTTGTTTGCAAACCATTTGCCCTGAATACACTGTCCTGCAATGTGTGCTCCCCATGCATAATCCGATGCATCTGTTGTTATAGTTTGCCTGGCTGTGGGTAAGGTAAAAGGCTGACCCTTGTTGAGGTGACATGCCCGAGCCCACCATAGAAACTCCTGTTGAAGGCAGGGAATAAGTGGAATAATTGTTTCCAGGCTGTGTTGAGTCCATATGCCTTTCAGATACCATTGTAATTTCCTCATATGCAGTTTTGCAAATGGTATTAGTAGAATGCAAGATGCCATGAATCCCAAGGCCCGCATAATTTTTCTTGCAGTGAGTTGAGTCTTTGTTGCAATCATTTTGAAGTATTGAGTCAGTTGTCTTTGCTTGTCTGGCGTGAGATAAGCCATCTGGGGCCATTGTATTTAAGCTGGCACCCAGGAATATTATGTCTTGTGAGGGCACTTGTTTTGACTTCTTTTCGTTTACTGTGTACCCTAGGCAACTTCGTAGGTTTTTGACAAATGCCAGATGCTTTAATAGAATGTCCTTGCTTTCTGCTTGAATAAGGCAGTCGTCCAGGTAAGGATATATTTGAATCCCTCTGTCTGCAGTATGCAATTACTGGTGCCAGGCATTTTGTGAAGAGCCTGGGCGCAGTAGATAAGCCAAAGGGCAGTGCAGAGAATTGGTACTGGGTTGAACCTGCAATAAATCGGAGGTATCTTCTGCAATTTTGTCGGATACGGACATGCAGGTATGCCTCCTTGAGGTCCAGTGTTACTAGCCAAGCCTTCTTGCATAGCATGGGAAGAAGTTGCTGTAGTGTTAGCATCTTTAATTTGGGTATTTCCAGGTATGTGTTTAGAATGGAGAGGTCCAGAACGGGTCTCCATGCTTTGTCCTTTCGGGGAAAGTACAGTTTTGTACCTACCATAAATGTAGATGTTCGAGGATCCACATTGCTGCAGTCCTTACTATTGGGTAGTCCGCTGTCCAGTTGGCCCGAATACCAGAGTATATGGCTGACGTCGGTCAGGGCGCATTAGACTGACGTCAGTACGTCAGGGTACTAATGCGCATGACCGACGTCATATCCTCAGTCTTTTCTTGCCCCAGATATCAGAAGACCCTAAAAAGACAAGGCCCAAAATACCTGCACCAAAAATATGTACAAGATATACAAAAATATATACCAAAATATCAGCATATAACCTCACCTACACAACCACCCCTAAACACAGAGGGGAAGGAGGGAGGGTAAATTGGACTGCAGCAATGTGGATCCTCGAACATCTACATTTATGGTAGGTACAAAACTGTACTATGTTCTTCGTTCCACATTGCTGCAGTCCTTACTATTGGGTAGAATCCCAAAGCAGAGGTAAGGGAGGCTGGCAAATCATAAAGAAGTAGGAGCTGACAACATGCCTTGCAAAACAGCTGTGGCAAAACCAGCCCTAGACTTAGAGTAGATAGGAAGGTGATAATGCTTAGAGAAAGTATGCACTGAACTCCAAGTAGCTGCCTCCAAAATATCCTTAGTTGCCACCCCCCTTAGAAATGCTGTTGAAGTGGCAGTAGCCCTAGTGGAATGAGGCCTAATTCCAGCTGGAATCTCCTTGCCATGATGGGAATAACAAAATGCAATGCAAAACCCAATCCACCTAGAAATAGTTTGTTTTGACACAGGCTTGCCCTGCGAACTCAAAGCAAAAGAAACAAACAACTGCTGAGACTGCCTAAAATCCTTAGTCCTGCTTAAATAATAACGCAATTGCCTGTGTACATCTAAAGTGTGCAAAATCTTTTCCCCTTTATTTTGGGGGTCTGCATAAAAAGTAGGCAAATGAATAGTTTGGTTTAAAGCCACACTAGAAACCACCTTAGGCATAAAGGAAGGATTAGTGCGTAATGATACCCTATCCTTATGGAAAATCAAAAGGGCTCTACTGCCATAAGGGCCTGCAACTCAGACACCCTTCTTGCAGAAGTAATAGCCAACAGAAAAGCAGTCTTCCATGACAAGTATTTCAATTCAGCAGTAGCCGCAGGCTCAAAAGGTTGTAGAGTAAGTTTTTCCAACACAAAATTGAGATCCCAAGCAGGAGTAGGAGCTCTACGGGGGTCTTATATTCTTTGCCCCTCTAAGAAACTGCTTGAACAAAGGATCACGAAAACAATGGTGGGTCACAATCATAGTGAGCTGAAATTGCTGCAGCATGAATCTTAATGGAAGAGAAGGACAAACCTTTGTCCAATAACTCAGTAAGATATTGAAGAGCCACACTCAAATTAGGCTCAGAAATCTCCAAATTCTTTGCTGTACTCCAAAATAAAAATCTCTTCCATTTTTCTGTACACTTTCCTTGTACTAGGTCTTCTAGCTTCCATAATCACATTTAAAACTTGTTGAGGAAGTTGAGACCTGCTGTGTTTCAACACAGAATATGCCAGGCTGTTAGATGAAGAGAGTGAAGCTTGACATTGAGCAGATGACCGTCCTTCTGAGATAACAGATGAGGAATCAAAGGTAAAGGCCATGGAGGCTTCCTTACCAGACTCCTTAGTAGTGGGTACCAGTGTTGCCGAGGCCAATCTGGAGCTATCAAAATCATCCTTGGCTTGTCTTGTCTGACTTTTAATAGCACCTTTGGAAGAAGAGGCAGAGGTGGAAAGGCATACACATGAAGGTTTTTCCAACTGAAAGACAGAGCATCCACTTTCCAAGCTGTGTGATGAAACCCCTTTGTGCAAAACTTTGGCAGCTGGTGGTTTAGTGGAGAAGCGAACAGATCTATGTCTGGAGTTCCCCATGACACTGTCAATTTCTGAAATACATGAAGATCCAGTTTCCACTCGTGGGGATCCATGATTTGTCTGCTTAACACATCTGCTAAGGAGTTCTGTGCTCGGCAGAAACCTTGCCTGAAGAGTTAGTTGCAAGCTTAGCGCAGTCTCCCATAAAATCATTGCTTGCCTGCATAGAGGATAAGAATGTGTTCCCCTTGCTTGTTGATGTACCACATGACAGTTGTGTTGTCTGTTAGAATCAACACCTGCCCTGGAAGAAGTAACTCCTTGAAAGCCATTAATGCAAACTGGACTGCTAACATCTCCTTCATGTTGATATGTAGATGCTGTAGTCTGGCAGGCCACTTGTCTTGTATCCACTTTCCATTTAGATGAGCTCCCCAAGCAATGTCCGAGGCATCTGTCGTTAAAATCTGACTCGCCTCTGGCCGGGTCACAGAGAGTCCCTTGTTTAGGTGACATTCCTGAGCCCACCACAAAAATTCTTTTTGAAGGCAAGGTATTATTTGAATGACAGTGTCCAAATCCTGGCAGTGCTGTGTCCATAAATTTTTGAGATACCATTGTAGCTTCCTCATATGCAGTTTGGCATTGGGAAGCAACAGAATACAAGATGCCATGAACCCTAATGCTTGAAGGACTGTCCTTGCAGTCAGCACGGACTGATGAGATAGTTGATGGAAGTAAAGTGATAGACTCTTTTGTTTGTCCGGGGTTAAAAAGGCCATCTGGGCTGCTGTATTCAGTCTCACACCCAGAAAGCACATGTCTTGAGAGGGTACTAGACTGGACTTTATTTCGTTCACAGAATACCCTAGGCATCTTAGCACTGCTATAACATATTCCAGATGCTGTAGAAGGTCTTCCTTTTCTTGAGCCAGAATCAGGCAGTCGTCCAAGTAAGGATAGATTTGAATTCCTTTTAGCCTGAAGTAAGCTATCACTGGAGCCAGAACCTTTGTGAATACTCTGGGCAGTAGATAAGCCAAAGGGCAATGCAGAGAACTGATAATGAGAATTTCCAGCTCGATAACGCAGATACTTCCTGCAACTTAGTCTTATAGGCACATGTAGGTAAGCTTCCTTGAGATCTAAAGTTACCATCCAGTGATCTTTGCCCAGCAGAGGTAAAAGCTGTTGTAACGTCAACATCTTGAACTTGGGAATGTCCAGATAAGTGTTGAGGATAGATAAATCCAAAATTGGTCTCCACGTGTTCCCCTTCTTTGGTACTAGGAACAGGCGAGAATAAAATCCTAGGCCCCTTTCTGATACAGGGACTGGCTGAATGGCCCCTATTTGGAGTAACAGAGAAATTTGCTTGTGAGCCTCTTTCCTTTGTGGAGGAGGAACATCTGGCATGCCTTTGAAAGGGGGCAATGTATGGAAATAAAACCTGTAACCGTGGTGAATGATATCCAACACCCATCTGTCTTGAGTAATTAAATCCCAATTTCCTTTGAAAAGAGACAGTCTTCCTCCCAAAGGAGCTGCCAGACGAGAATCTACTGGCAGCTGAAAAGGCAGGTCATTGGGTCTGTTTACGAAAGGACTGACCCCTGCCCTCACCAGAAGTCTGAGCAGGTGAACTCCCTGTTCTAGGCCTAAAAGAACCTTGAGCTCTGCCCCTACCACGTCTAGACCTACCCTAGACTGGGAATCATAAGCAGGATATGTCCATCCCTTAGTAGGCCGATTTCTACTAAACTTGGTGGCTGCACCTGCAAAAATCTTTAACAGTTTGCATAGACTTAGCTTTGTCCTCCATTTTCTTTAAAACTGCTTCCACAGGCGAACCAAACAACACATCAGACTGTAAAGGAGCATCCAAAATCCTTGTCTTAACATGCTCAGCTAAATTCTGATCCCTCAACCAGGCATGCCTGCGAAGAACAGAACTAGTGGCAGCCACCCTCGAGGAGGCCTGTACAGCATCAAAACCACATTGCAAAGAATGCTTACCCACTTGATCAGACACATGAACTAAATCCAGCAACTCTTTACACTCAATACCTTCCGCCAAAGCATCCACCTTAGATTTCAGCTGTGAAAGGAGATAATTTTGATATTTAAGCATGTGAAACTGACAATTCAACTGCTAAATGGCTAAAGTGGAAGAAGTATACACTTTCTTTCCCCATCTATCCAAAGCCCTTGCCTCTTTATCAGTGGGAACAGGGTTTTTAACCACAGAGGCCTTAACACCTTTAGGTCCCTGAGAAACAGTTTCCGGGTCTGCCCTAGGACTCTTAAAAAGATACTTATGAGCTTCAGGCACCCTATAGTACCTATCAGGTTTAACAGGAGCAGGAGGCAAAGAATCAGGGTTCAGGGAAGCCTCTGCAAAAACATCTTCCACCACATTCAACACAGGAGGTATAGCTAAGGGCCTATGCTGGGGCAAAAACAAGAATTCCCTAAGCCTTTTCCTGGAATCAGAGTAATCCTGGCCTTCCCATTTAAAGTGCTCCCTCATGGAATGCAGAGTCTCTGAAAATGAGAAATCCTCAGGAGGAGAAGCTGTAGGAGTGGAATCATCCACATCAGAATCAGAATAAGGAGGATACTCCTGCAAATCTTCCGCAGAAGACTCAGAAGCCTCTGAACACTGTTCAAAACTATCAAACTCGGTTCCACCCTAGGCCTCTTATCAGGAGGGGGCATAGAACCTCTAATCATAGTAATCAAATCTTCTGCCATTTTAAGCATATGTTTCTTAGGCACAGAACCTGTAATGCTAGGAGAAGCCCCCACTGAAGCTGAACTTGGCCTACCTCTCAAAGAAGTTTTGGCAACAAAAGGAGAGGCTCTAACTACCTTGGGAAGAGAGGGAAGAACAGTTACCTGAGAAGCCCCCTCAGCCTGGCCTACCTCCTGAGAAGGCACATCCTGTAACAGTAAAGTCTCTGCCTGAGACTCCAAAGAAACTCCTGGCAAAACCTCTGGCTCCACTGAGCCTTCTAAAGAACCGGCGTCCGGGACTGCCGGTTCATCAACCCTAGGCTTCGCTGTTTTGTCCTTGCGCTTCTTGGGCCGAAGCGGGCCGGAGCATCCGACCGCATTTTATAATTGCAACGCTTCCCAAACACTAACCTGGCACAGTCTAACCGTCTCTTAATAGTGCGTTTGTTAAACCTAGCACAAGAGCGGCATCCAACAACGTCGTGCTCAGGCCCTAAACAAGGTATACACAAGGTATGGTAATCCCTATGAGGTATCTGTTTCCCACAAGAAATACAGTTATTCACTTTTTCTGACATCCGGTTAAATACTGAGGCAAGAAAAAAACAAAATGTTCCCCAACGGGGTACTTAGCCAACTCTGATTCGGTCTGAAACTCCGACTTCGGAAATATTTCAGAACGCCAACCTGCACTCACAAAACTGCTTCTGCATCGGACCATGCGGCAAAAAAGACTGAGGATATGACGTCGGTCATGCGCATTAGTACCCTGACGTACTGACGTCAGTCTAATGCGCCCTGACCGACGTCAGCCATATACTCTGGTATTCGGGCCGACTGGACAGCGGACTACCCAATAGTAAGGACTGCAGCAATGTGGAACGAAGAACATCTAGAAAGTCTTGAGTAAAATCCTTGTCCTTGCTCCTGTGTAGGAACCTGTTGAATGGCTCTCATGTCCATGAGAGCTGAAATTTGCTTTTGAGCCTCTGCCCATTGATTTGGTGGCAGGTTTGGCATTCCTTTTATCCTTGGCAAAGTGTGAAAGTGGAATCTGTATCCTTCAGATACAATATTTAGGACCCATTTGTCTTTTGTGATGATGTGCCAATTGTCTGCAAAAAGTGCTAGCTTTCCCCCCAAGGGAGCTGCCAAGAGGGTTTTGCTTGGTAGTCTGAGGGGTAAGTCATTGTGTTTGTCTTCTGGTAGTTTGAAACCTGTTTTCTCCTTTTTGGGTTGTGGCACTCAATTGTCGAGGCTGGTAAGAACCTTGTGGCTGGCCTCTGCCTCTTGGGCGTCTGTATCTGCCCCTCTGTGGTCTGGCAGAAGCTGGAAAGAACCAGGTTTTGGTTGGCCAATTTCTGCTGAAACGAGGAGGTTGAACCTGTAAAACATCCTTGACAGTCTGCATAGATTTTGCCTTATCCTCCATTTTCTTTATAAAAAAAAAAAAAAAAAAAAAAAAAACAACTTCTGCTTTTACACCAAATAAAACATCTTGCTGTAAGGGTGCATCCAATAACTTTCCTTTAACATGATCGGGTAAAGTTTGTTCTTTTAACCAAGCATGCCTACGTATGACAGACCCTGTCACTGCTGCTCTACAAGAAGCTTCCAATGAATCAAATCCACATGGCAAAGTATGTTTTCCCACGTGTTCAGCTGAATGCAACAAATCTTGCATTTCCTTGTAATCTGGCTGGTCTGTATGTGCGAGCATTTTTTGTTTTAATTGAGACATCAGATATTGTTGATATTTCAGCATGTGAAACTGACAATTTAAGGCCCTCATAGCTAGAGTAGCTGAGGTATATACCTTCTTTCCCCATCTGTCTAGTGCTCTAGAATCCCTTTCAGAGGGCACAGGATTTTTAGCAAGAGGCCTCAACCCCTTTGGGACCCTGGGAAATGGTTTCTGGGTCAGCAGCAGGGCTTTTATACAGGAATTTGTAAGAGTCAGGGACTCTGTAGTATCTGTCTGGTTTGGCTGGTGCAAGAGGTAGTGAATCTGGGTTAAGGCTAGATTCTGAATAAACATCATCCACAATGTCTAACAGGTGGAACTGCAAGTGGTCTGTGTTGGGGAAGTAAAAGGAACTCTCGGAGCCTTTTCTTAGAATCAGAGTTATCCTGGCCTTCCCAGTGGAAATGTTCCCTCGTAAGTATGCAAGATTCCCCAAAAGAGTAGTCTTTTGGGGGAGATGCAGAATGAAGGGATAGACTCTTCAGCATCAGAATCTTCATAAGGGGGAAAGGAATATTCCTGTTCCTCAGAAGAATCTGAGGAAATTGAAACCTGGTCAGAGGAAGCGTAGTCCTCCTCCTGCCTTGGCCTTTTATCAGGAGGGGGATGGGAACCCCTGATTAGGGTAATTAAGTCTTCAGCCATCTTAAGCATCTGTTTCCTAGGCACGAGGCCTTGTACTGGAGACTGCTGTGCAGTCTTCTTTGTTTTTAAAGGAGTTTTCAGTTTTGCATAGGATTTAATAGTGAGTGTAGTCGGTCTGAAGACACCTTCTGCAACTGAAGGCGTTCCCTAACAGAGTACTTAGCTTTACGAAGACTTCGGTCTGAAATTTGATCTGAAAATCTCAGGAGTCAGCCTACCGGCACTTGCGAACTGCTTCTGCTTCGGGCACCGCGCGGCAAGAAAGACTGAAGAAAATGGCGCCGGATGCATCTTGTATACCCCTGGCGCACTGACGTCAGGGAAGAAGCGACAGCAACCGACGCCGGACCAAGACTTTGGAACTCGGGCCGACTGCAGGACCGCCTGACAGCAGGATAACCCAAGAGTGATGACTGCAGCAGTGTAACACAATGAACATCCAGGACTGCAACAGTGAATACACTTTAACATCTACATTTATGGTAAGTGCACAAAACTGTACTATGTTCTTCATGTTTCACTGTTGCAGTGATCACACTTGGGTTGATTCCCAAAGCTGAGGAAGGGTGGAGGCAATCAAGAAGTATCGGGACTGGCTAGCAGGACTTTAAGACTGCTGTGGCAAATCCAGCTCTGGAATTAGAAACAAATAGGTAAGTGGTAATGCTTGGTGAAGGTGTGTACAGTACTCCAGGTTGCAGCTTCCAGAATGTCGCTGGTAGGGACCCCCTGAGAAATGCTGTAGAGGTTGAGGTAGTCCTAGATGAATGAGTTCTGATCCCCTGCAGGGTGGGTTTTCCATGGCATTTGTAGCAAAAATTGATGCAGTGTGCTATCCATTTGGAAATGGTTTGCTTTTAAATGGCCTTGCCCTTTGCCCCTGTAGCAAAGCTGACTAGCAGCTGGTCAGATTTTCTGAAAGGTTTAGTCCTGTCAAGGTAGAACCTGAGCTGTCTGTGCACATCCAAGGAGTGCAGGATCCTTTCCCCTTTATTCTGAGGATTAGGAAAAAAAAGGTTGGTAAATGGATGGATTGGTTTAAAGCCACACTGGATATCACCTTGGACATAAATGATGGGTTAGTCCTGAGGGAAACCCAGTCTGCCATAAGGGCCTGCAACTCAAAAACACTCTTCTTGCTGAAGTGATGGCTAGAAGTAAGGCTGTTTTCCAAGAGAGGAATATTAATTCTGCTGTAGCAGCAGGCTCAAAAGGGGGAAGCGTGAACTTCTCTAGTACAAAGTTAAAAGGTACCAGGCAGGAGTGGGATCTCTCCTCGGGGGGTCTTAAATTGTTAGCTCCTCTCAGGAACTGTTTAGCCAGAGGGTGAGAGAAGAGGGGGTGGGCTCAGTATTGTAATGAGCTGAGAAGGCAGAGGCATGAATCTTAATGGATGAGAAGGACAGGTCTTTGTGGAGCAGCTCTGCTAGATAATCTAAGACTTGAGGTAAGGTGGGCACAGCTGTGTCTTTCCCTGAGACTGGCTCCAAGAACAGTATATTTTCCACTTTTTTGAATAGGATTTCTTAGTACTAGGCCTCCTGGCCTCAAGGATGACATCCAGCATCTGTCTGCTGGGGGCTGCTGGTGATTTATTCAGGGAATAAGCCAAGCCCAAGCTGCTAGGTTCAGGGTTTGCAGCAGAGGATGCAAAAAAAAAAAAAAAAAAAAAAAAAGGGTCCTCCTGCTGGGACAGCAGAGAGGGAGTCTGATGCAGGTGCCAGGGTGGCACTGCTGTTATACTATAAAAGTGGGACCAGTGCTGGCGTGGCCAGTCTGGTGCAATCAGGATTGTCCTTGGTTTGCCCTGTTTGATCTTGAGTAGTACTTTCGAGAGGAGGGGCAAAGGGGGAAAGGCATAGATTGAGAGGTTTTCCCATGTAAAGGACAGGGCATCCACTTTCCATGCTTGGTTGTGGGGAGGTCTGGTGAAACATTTGCTCAAATCGATGGTTCTGGGGGAGGCCAAGAGGTCCACCTCTGGTGCCCCCCCACCTGTGGATCAGAAGCTTGAATGATTTGCATTCCAGTTTCCACTCGTGTGGGTCCATTATATTTCTGCTCAAGTTGTCTGCCAGTGAATTTAGTTTGCCTGGCAGGAATTGAGCTTGCAGGTGCACTTGATTGCTCAAGGCTGTGTTCCACAGAGCCATGGCTAACCTGCAGAGTGGGTAGGAATGAGTTCCCCCCTGCTTATGTACCACATAACTATGGTGTGGTCTGTCTTTATCAAGAGTTGTCCTGGAAGGATAAGGTATTTGAAGGCTGTCAGTGCATTCTGTACAGCTATCATTTCTTTTTGATTGATATGCAGGTGCATTTGTCTTGGGCTCCATTTGCCTTGAATGCATTTGCCTGTCATGTGAGCCCCCCTCCCATGCATAGGCTGATGCGTCTGTTGTCAGGGTTTGGGCAGTGGGGGGTTGAGTGAAAGGGAGTCCCTTGTTGTGGTAGCAGGCCTCTGCCCACCAAAGGAACTCTGTCCTTAGGCAAGGAATGATACGAATCATGGTTTCCAGGTCCTGAGAATGTTGACACCAGAGACTAAGTACCACTGAAGTTTCCTCATATGCAGTCTTGCATATGGAATTAGAAGAATGCAAGAGGCCATGAACCCTAGGGCTTGCAGTATTTTTCTTGCAGATAGCTGGGTTTGGGTGGCCAGTTCTTTGAAGTAGTTTGTCAAATAAACCTGTTTTTCTGGAGTGAGGAATGCCACCTGGGAAGTTGTGTTCAAGCTTGCTCCCAGAAATACAATTTTTTGGCTGGGTACCAGATGTGACTTCTTTTCATTGATGGTCTACCCCAGAGAAGTTAGAAGTCTCTTTACAAATGTCAGGTGCTGAAGAAACGATTCCTGACTGTCCGCCTGAATCAGGCAATCGTCCACGTATGGGTAAATTTGAATTTTTCTCTGCCTGCAGTATGCAGTGGCTGGAGCCAGGCATTTTGTGAATACTCTGGGCGCAGTAGATAAGCCAAAGGGAAGTGCAGAGAACTGATAGTGCATAGAGCCTGCCCTGAAACGTAGATATTTCCTGCAAGATTCCCTTATGGGGATATGCAGATAAGCTTCTTTTAAGTCTAGAGTGACTAGGCAGGAGTCCTTGGCTAGCATAGGAAGCAGCTGCTCGAGAGTAAGCATTCTGAATTTTGGAACCACATGGAAGGTGTTGAGAATTGACAGATCCAGGATAGGGTGCCAAGAAGTCTTTTCTGGGCACCAGAAACAGTCTGGAGTAAAAACCCTGTCCCCTTTGCTCTGTTGGAACAGGTTGAATAGCCTTGATACTAAGAGAAAGTACTTGCTTTTGGGCCTCTGACCATTGGTTTGGGGGGGGGGGGGGGTTGGCAATCAGCTTGGGATTGGCAGACAGTGGAAGTAGAATCTGTATCCCTGGGACACAACGTTTAAGACCCATCCATCCTGGGTAATGTACTCTCAGTTTTTTGCATGCAGGGCGAGTTTTCCTCCTAGGGATGCAAGTATTTGGGCAAGGTTGGGAAGGATGAAGAAAAGTCATTGTGAACTTTTTCCACAGGATGGTGGCTTACCACTCCCTGTTTTTGAGGTGGGAGCACTCCCATTGTTTAGATCTGTGCATACCCTGAGACTGTAGTCTTGGTGGTCTGCTGCCCCTGGGTTTGAAGGGACTGGAAAGGACCAGTTTTTTGAAGGCCAATGCCTACTGAATCTAGGTGGCTGTACCTGTAGGAAATCTTTTAACACTTTGCATAGATTTAGCTTTTTCCTTCTTTAAGAACCTCTTCTGCTTTAGTGCAGCAAACAAACATTCTTGGTTTAATGGAGCATCTAATAAATTTTGCTTTGACATGGTCTGGCAAGATTTGTTCCTTTAGCCAAGCATGTCTTTCAAGAACAGACCCAGTGACAGCAGCCCTGCAAGATGCTTCTAAAGCATCAAACCCACACTGCAAAGTATGTTTTCCAACTTGGTTTGCAAAATGCATTAACTCCTGTAAATCTTATGTTCTGCAGAGTCAGGAATCAACATTTTTTTGTTTAATTAGTCCCATAATATGTTGCTGGTACTTCAACATGTGAAACTGGCAATTTAAAGCCCTGATGGCAACAGTAGCAGAGGTGTATACCTTCTTCCTCCATCTGTCTAAAGCCCTAGAATCCCTGTCCGAAGGGGTAGGGTTTTTGGCTGTAGTAGCATTAATTTCTTTAGGTCCCTGGGAAATGGTCTCTGGATCTGCAGTAGAGTTCTTACATAGAAATTTGTGAGAGTCAAGTAGTCTGTAGTACCAGTCAGGTTTTCTAGGAGCTGGTGTTAAGTATCAGGGGTAAGACTGGATTCCATGAAGACAACATCTACAATTTCCAGAAAAGGAGGGATAGCTAGAGGTCTGTGCTGAGGCAAGTTTAAAAATTCCCTGTGCCTCTTTTTGGACTGGGTAGTCCTGGCACTCCCAGCAGAAATGCTCTGAGGGTATGCAGGGTTTCACCGAAAGAAAAATCCTCTGGTGGGGAGTCAGAGGAAATGGAATCCTCTGCATCAGAATCCTCATAGGTACATAAGGGTATGTCCTGGTAATCAGAGGGGTCAGAGTCATCAGACTCATGATCTCAAGAATCAGAAGGAAAATCAATTCTTTGTCTTTTAGTGGGGGGAAGGCGGACTTCCCCTAATTAAAAGTAATAAGGTCTTCAGCCATTCTAAGCATTTGTTTCTGTGGCAAGGGAGCTGGAGCATGCGCTTTGGTCATCGGTTTTCCAGGCGTAGTGCGAACTCTGGGCCTGAGAAACTCAGTATTTTTAGTCAAAATACCGGTTTAATGCGAACATCAGAAGACTGGAATACACCCCCGAAGCCGGTGCCTGCACGGCGGCTATGGACCCATCCAAGGTAGAGACATCTGCTGGTTCCATAGACGAAGAAGCAACTTGCGGCATACCAGACTCCGAATGGGTCTCAGCAGAGGCCTGCAAATCTGTAGAAGCGGGTATCAGGGCTGCGAAAGTGCCTCACTGAATACCGAACTGGCAACTAGCTGAACAGAAGCATCGGCGGCAGTTTTGAACCTATGCGGTCCGTCTTTATCCTCACGTTTTTTCAGAAGATAGACAGTCTGATGGCTTATGGAAGCCATTTTGGAAAACTGAGAACAAGAGCGAAAGAATTTAGTGACAAAGATAGCCCAATGACAAATAGTTCAGGCGTTTAACAAGGCACAAAACCTACAGCGAGGAACAGATGATGCAGTAAGAATGAAAATCTATGTGAGGTATTTGCTTTCCACAAGCAAGACAATGGTTAACTTTTTCTGACATTGGTTAGAGGAAGAAAAAAAGGATCCCCAATGGGGTACTTAGCTTTAGAAGACTTCAGGTCTGAAACTTGAAAAACGGAAATTTCAGGTAGTGGCCGACCGGCACTTGCAAACTGCTTCTGCTTCCCACATGGCAAGAAAAGCTGATGTAATGGTGTTTTCTGCATGTTTTATACCCCTGACGACATGGAAGAGGCAACAGCATTAGACACAGAAATCCCAAGACTCTGGTATTCGGGCTGACTGAGGGCTACCTGCAGGCAGATAACCCAAGTGTGAGGACTGCAACAGTGAAACACGAAGAACATCCAGGGACTCTTTCCTCTGATGCTTCAAAGTTTGGTCTTGGTGCAGTTATTCTTCAAGAGGGCATACCAGGAGTCTAGAACTCTAACGCAAACCGAGATGCAGCATGCTGAAATTCAGAAGGAACTGTTAGCTATTGTGTTTGCATGCTCGAAGTTGCATGATTTATAGCAGAGGTATCCAGATTGAGACTGATAATCAACCTCTAGTGACTATTTCGAAGAAGCCTATGCATACAGCTCCAGCAAGACTACAAATAATGATGCTCAGGATTAGAAAAGTACAACTTCAAAACGGTCTATACGAAAGGCAAAACTTCTTTATCTGGCTGATACCGTATCCAGATCACCCAAAAATACCACAGAAAAGCTTGATGCAGACAAGTTTGCCTTCAATGTCATGGAAGTCTTCAATGTCATGGAAGTGCATCATTTTTCTACCAAAAAAGACTTGATGAGCGAAGAGATCATAGAAATACTGATCCAATTTTGCAAAAGCTCAACTACTTCATCAATGCTGGATGGCCAAAACAATCTTGCGTACACCAAGATAAGTGCAACCTTATTTTCCTTACAGAGATGATAGGTTAATGGAAGATGGTATCACTTTCAAAGGTCCTAAAATTGTCGTTCCTACCTCCTTACAAGAGCACATTCAGATTTTGCATCGTGGCCACCCAGGTTTTGAAGCTACCAAAAGAAGAGCGAGAGGACTAGTATTTTGTCCTCCTCTGTCAAAAGATAAGTATTTTCATCTTGTTTAGTCTGCAATAATACTAAACTGCATTTTCAAAGAGAGAGCCACTTCAGCTAAACCAGACCCCTGAACTACCTTGGTCAACAGTAGCCAACATTACTTACTGTTGGTAGACTCTTATTCAAATTAGTTTGATACTGATCCGCTACCTAACACAACATCCAGTACTGTCATTACCAAGTTAAAATGTAATTTCCCATTCCATGGTAGTCCATACAAAATTTCTGACACGTGCGCCCAGTTTACCAGTCGGCTATTTCAGAAATTTGCAAAAAAAGTGGGACTTTATCCATGTTAATTAGTAGTCTTTCAAAAGGTCTAGTACAAGGGCAAAGCAATTACTAGAGAGAGGTCAAAGCATGACAATACAGACGTTTTCATACAGACGTTTTCTTGAATTTACTTAATCTCAGAAATACACCCCATGACAATTGACTCTGCTCACCCGCACAGAGACTTCTGCCAAGGCAAACCAGAACAACCTTGTCCATTAGTTCCAGTTTGTTGGTGCCTAATGCTAAAAAAACACCAGAGCAATCAAATCCCAACTATTCAAAAAAAGTGTTCATTTCAGAAGTCCTATTATGATAAAATGAGCAGATTTCTTCGTCCATTAAAAGAAGAAAAGATAGTAAGGATGCAAACAGTGAAAGGTTTTGGCAGAATTGTTCAAGTGAGAGGTGTATGTGCTGAGCCGAGATCTTAATTAGTGGAATCTGAGGGTATAGGATACACACAAAATCACAGGCATCTTCTTCCGGTGTCCGAATCGATATCGCAGCATTGTACCTGTGAAAGACTCTAGATCTCAAAGCAATCCAAATGGTGTTCATCAGGAATAGGTACTGAAACGTGTCCTTCAACAGGAGGACTCTGATGTCCCTGAAACTGAACATGGTCCCTGTTGCCAAACCCAGCCCTATTTTTCTGTCATACAATCAAGTCATGTCATATTTCCAGACAGTGTAAAACACACAGCAACCTGGACATGACTGCTTCATTTGTAATTAGTTTTGTATAACTCCATGTCAAAAGGATTATTTCTGTACAACTGCATGTCAATGATTATTGTCATTATTACTGTGCATGGCTTACTTCTCAAAACAGGAAAGATATAGAACAGTGCGTTATGAAGAAGCACATGCGTATAAATAGAGAGCACATGCAGGCAGCAGTGCCTTTTTGAGAGAACAGCCAGTGTTAACATGCAATAGTGCAGTAGTCAATTTAAAAAGTTACTAAGCCTCAATTGTGATGTGCTTGTACATATTAAAAGCTGCTTGAACTGAGCCCACAACTATTAGTCTGATTTACCCTGCCCGGACGAGCGACAACAACCACTTACACAATCAGCTTTGATGGTCATCCTTACTTTCACAAGAAATTAATTATCTGAAGAGCGACAACAACCATTTACACAATCGGCTTTGATGGTCATCCTTACTTTCACAAGAAATTAATTATCTGAAGATCTGGATGATTTTATTCTATCAAGATAGTGTCAGAGTGATCTGTGGAAATCCAAGGTATGGAGTACCCTCTCTCCCCGATTTTTGGTTCGAGAAAGGAAGGAGACACAAACACAACTTTCTTGGATGTCTCTTACGGAAATTCTCTCTCAAAAACATTTTCAGATGAGAATGTATTGAAAAGGGGGGATCCACTGGCAAGCATGCTGAAAAGGTTGACAAATGAACCTTAATAGAGAAATAAGAAAGGCCACAGTACAGTAACTCGCAAATACTGCAAAACCAGAGAAACCCTAATCCTGAATTATGTTGTTGGCAGCAATTAGAAAACCATATCCATTTGCTAATATAAGACTTTCTAGCAGCAAGCTTTCTCTATTACTACCTGCTGCATGCCCTTAGGCTCCTAAAGGGAATTAAGACCCTATCGTTCATGCAGTCAGTCAAGGTTCATTGGGGTCAGGATGCATTCAAATACCCCTATTCTTATAAGAGCAGAACCACTTTGTGAGGAAGCTTGTAGTAATTGCTCATGGCCATTTCCAAAAGAAGGAAGGGAGAACTTTGCCAGCTGACTGCCTCCTCTCTAAACAGAGGCCTTCTTGAGAAACACCCCAAAAGAGGGATCAATTTTTGGAAGACCCCAGATCTAGTTTTCATTTGTGATGATCTGCCTTTTTTCTGCTCAGTTGGTCTGCCAAACAATTTTGCTCTAACGGGATGAAGGATGCCTTGAGAGTGAGATTGTTATCTTGGCATATAGCTTTTACAGCACAATGGTTAATCTGCAAAGGGGGAAAGACTTGGGTTTATCCCTTGCTTGCTGATGTACCACATGACAGTTACATTACCTGTAACAACCTGAAGAGGTAGTTGGGACAAAAGATAATTCAGAGAAAGGGGTGCCTTGATTACAGCATGCATATTAAATATTAATTTATACGGTGTTATGTGCTTGTATCTGTCCTTGGTGTACAAAGCTTCCTGCAGTTTGTATGCCTCCTGATACAGCTCCCCAAGGAAAGTCTGAAGCATCTGTGGTGACCCACTGCTTGGGAGTCGGGGGGGGGGGGGCCTGGATTTAGAGACGTTTGCCATCTTCACTGCATGATTTATCTTCTGACAACTGCATGATTTCTCTTCTGACAATTACCAGAACTGGTATTTGAAAAGATATGGGTGTTGCTGCTGGGACCAAAGACTTCAGATACCATTTTATCTTTCTCACGTGA
Organism: Protopterus annectens; assembly: GCF_019279795.1. NCBI lineage: Eukaryota > Metazoa > Chordata > Ceratodontiformes > Protopteridae > Protopterus > Protopterus annectens. The sequence goes on from NC_056741.1 coordinate 1,194,054,830, forward strand.
AGTCTTGTCACGGGTATCATGAGGATCATAGATGCCATGAGATCCAAAATCCAGAGGTATCCCCTTGCAAAGATAAAAACCTGAGGGGGGAAACCCTAGGAATAGATGTGTTTCCTGTGGAAGAAAAGCGCTTTTAAACTGAGGTGTCTAAAAAGATACTCCCTTCCAATAACATAATCCTGTGTGGAGAAGTCAAAAACACTTTTGAATGTTCTCTTGGAATCTCAGTATTGAGCAAGATCTCTAACCCAAGACGGACTCTCAGGCACACCCAAACACATCCTCCAATACTGAAATTACTGGAGGGATGGGAGAAGGTTCTTTAAAATCCCATTTGTAACAGCTTACAGAATTTTCTGAAGGATTGAGAAACCTCAGTGTTCTAAACTGCTGGCACATTCTGGAAATGGACTCTGCAGAAAGAGAATCCCTCAAAGGGAGGGTCAGATACTACACGAGATATGGGGGGGCTGCATCAGTCCCCTTGTCTTCCTGTTCAGATTCAGAATCTTTAACCTTCAGGAAAAGAAAAATCCCTTTTTACCAGAAACTACCTTATAAGAAGATCAACAGCCAGAACTAGATCATGAGCCAGACCGAATATACTGCTCCTGTCCAGGGAAAAAGGAGCAGGAGCAGATACACGTTTAGTTTTGTTACTTTTTGATAGGGAAAAATACGGCCAACAGGGTTGTTATTGGAAGCAGCAGCTTCCCTATGGATTAGCATAACATTCTGACTAAAACAATTAAGACTTCCTTGCTCCTTATGATAAGACTGACAAAAATTCCTCTCCCTTGCCCACTTAAGAAACCGCAAAAGCAATAAAGGATGTGGCTAAGCCTTGGCCCACAGTGACTGTATGTGCTACACTAAAGGGATCCAGAGTAAAAGCAGAGTGATCTGAGGAACCAGCTTTAGTCACAACAC